>NC_138347.1:108115560-108695560 GCF_046562875.1 Panthera onca | reverse complement strand
GGCCTGGCAGATGAGAAGCAACTGGCTTTCCCTGATGGAAGGCATCATGGAGTCCTACAGCCAAGGACACTTGCCTGAGACACTGCTTCAACATCTCGTAAGAGGGACACATGTGCCCAGGCAGAGAGCCATGCACATGTGGATCTGTCTCCTGGCAACGCAACAGTGTTGAATATTATTCATACCAGAGCTAAAACCCTTGCTTTCCCGCTGGGTGGAAAACAGAGCAATACTGTGTATAGTTGATGAGCCAACACTTTTATTCTTTTGTTGTTCATTCTTTTGGTGTTTCAAATTCTGCCTAAATCTAAAGGACAAAGACACAGCTAATGGATTTGTCTTTGACAGCCCTTTATTTCAAGCAGCTGACATCTTTTGTTGAAAGTCAGTATTAGTATGGTATACCAAATATTTTTCTCTTCCTTCAATATACAGAGTTACTGAGACCGCCTTTAAAGTATTCTCTAGAAATGGCAAATAGATTAGAAGTGCCTCTTGGCTCACTTCAAATATATGGGAAAAAATACCCCGGGCCCTGGAGATAAGGTGGCTGTGGAAAGCTGAGTGCCCAAGATGCATTACTTATAATGCTTCCCATCCTAATCCCCAAAGTACTCAGGAAAGACTCTTATCTTAGTGCGGTAGCTTGGATGGGGACTTGGGGCAAAAGAGAATCAACAGTTTCACAATACACATCACTTTATAAGCTTTTATGTCCTGCCTACAGGGTTATCTGAACGAGCTCACCCATTAGTCACCTCACGTCTGAATTCTGTTAAACAACCCTAGGTATTCCTTCCTAACACAGCCTAAACCCTAAGCTAATGAAAATCAAAACTGTTCGGAGAGCAAGCCTTCGCTTGTGAGGAGTGGCTGAGAAAGGGTCAGATTAACAGATTATTAAATGGTTTGTGTTCTCACAGAGCACTGAAGGAGCAGTAATATTTGGCCTGGCTTATAACGTAGCTGTAATTAAATACTTGGGTGTTACTGAACACACACAGAAGACACTTCAAAGGCAGGCTGGTGTGCCAGGCTTGTTTATGAAGTCTGGCGTATTTCAGTTTAAGGGAGCAGTTTAAGATCCTCATTTGATTGTTTGTTTTATTTTGTTTTTATCATGTGATCTCAGAAAGTAGAGCTACTTTCCTGAAGAAGCTGGACGCAAAACTGATGCTTTGGTAACTGTACCCTCTCCACGGGCTCCCCTGGGCTCCGTCCTGTGCTGTGGGCCATTGGCCATCTCTGGCATTAGTTCCGGCCCTGGGCTTGTTGGGAGTAGGCATTGAGTGCTATTAACCGGTGAGCCAGGAGCCAGAATCAACCTACACCTTAAAAGATGCCTCTTTGTGAAGCGGTTCAGGTGTTAGCAGCTGGCTTCTGATTCAGAAGACTTTGGTCACCATTCAACAGCAACATGCCCACCCTTTTCCTTGCTGAGGGAACCTGATTTGGTCACTTTTCCTCCCCACAGGAAGGCACCGGGTGAAAGTTCACTTGTCTGAGCTGTATTCTCCCCATGTAGACCGGCAGCATTAACCTCAATCTTGGAACTTGTTAGAAATACAAATCCTCAGACCCCATTCCAGACATACTGAACCAGAAATCCTGGAAAAGGACAGGATTGTGTGTTTCTTAACAAGGCTTCTACATGATTCTAACACCCTCTCGAGTTCGAACCGCTGGTTTAAGCCAAACATGGAGGTTCGTGCTCGCTCCTGGTCATGTGATTGGTTTAGGTATGAGCAGGTGATGCCTTCCATCAATAAGCTGTGAGGGGAGGGGCGCCTGGATTGCTCAGGTGGCTAAGTGTCTGACTTCAGGGGTGCCTGGGTGGCCTAGCTGGTTGAGTGTTGGACTTCATGTCAGGTCATGATCTTGTGGTTCATGGGTTCAAGTCCTGCACTGGGCTCTCTGCTGTCAGCACAGAGCCTACTTCAGATCCTCTGTCCCCCTCCCTCTCTGCCCCTCCCCTGTTTGTGTTATCTCTCTTTCTCTCTCAAAAATAACATTAAAAAAACATGAGGGGAAACTGAGGCCTCTTTAAAAAAAAAAAAAAAGACAAAAGGCAGGCATATCTCCGTTTTTCCTTCCCTCTGAACATTAATGCGTAAGGATATGATGCATCTAGTAAACTTCTGATATTTTTGCAGCCAGATGTATAAAGAGGTTCGACAAATCACTGTGTTACTCTGAAAAAACCTAAAATATTAAAAATAAAAAGCGAGGAGGGGCTAAAGGCAGTTTATGTGACAACTTATTTGGAATATTCTGGCCAGGGAAGGCCTTTTTCCACTACCCACTTGCAGCAGGACCGCATGTCTGTCAGCCGGGAGCTGGGACACGCTGACCTCTCCTCCAGGTCAGGCACTGGCGGCAGGGATGGGGCTGTTAACATTGTGCAGATCCCTTGCCAAACGATCGGACCCCCCCCCCCCCAGGAAAGCATTTTCCTGGGGCAGCAGAGAATGCCCACATGTGGACGCCACTTGGCTCACCCACACTAAGGCAAAGCAGGCTCCCAGAGTTGTCTTCACTGCTGCTCAGGTGTCTGCAGTGTTTGCAGAGCGGAAGTACTCCTCAAGGGCTATTTGCAGTTCTCCGCAGGCTTATGTGAAGTCTCCGTGTGAACCCTGCACAAGGGTGACCCAATATTTGATATTTAGTTACAGAGGCTCACCACTGAAAATGTGACCTTTCATTTAGCTCCGTTTTCTTAACGGAGCCTTAAGGCAGGTGAAGTATTAGTTGCTAAGAGTCCAGCTGGGGGCTTTGGCTTCCTTTCCGTATCACAGGTAACTTTGCAATGGTTGATAGGATTTCCCACCACCTCCTGTCCGTCTTCTAGTGTTCTTTAACATCACAATCCGAAGCGTTTCCCATTTGGCCTTTGGGGTTAGGTAATCTAGCCTATAAAGGAAGCACACTGGCTTTTTCTTTATTTTTTTAATACCAATTGCCCTGGTAGAAAAGGAAACTGCAGTGAGCTACAATGGCAGAATGTGAAGATTAATTAGCAGCCTCCCTCTCCTTCTCCTGCAGAGCTGACTGTGTGGGTGACACGCAGCATCCCCCACCACATCCCCCCCCCCCCCCGGCCCCGCATTCATACTGATTTATGGAACATTCAGCCGATTAGTTGGAGGGCCTTTTAGCAACGTGGCCTATCTGCCCCAGTATGACTATTTATAGGCTACTTTGTTCCAACAAACCACTTTCATTCTAGCTCCTTCGTCTGGTTGGTATTGAACTACTTCCATTATCCATGGGGGTGCTCTGAGCCAGATCTTATTTACAGTTTGAGGCCATTAATATCATTTTGGTTGCAGTGATTTAACGTGGCACATAAGGGATGAATGCACTACAGATTTTACTGTCAGGGAAGCAAATTGGGCACAGACAAGAGGCAACAAGAGCTGTTACAGACCATGTTGCTCAAGATACAACCACAAAAAATATATGTAACGTTCATCCTAACCAGATAGGGCCCCATTAGACCTCCTATTACCTCCTGAGTAAAGTAAGCTGGTATGTAAGATTCTCTGTGGTTTGACTCCACACCTCTGTCCTGCTCCACCTCCCCCTGACACCCTGTGTCACCTCCCCCCACCCCATGCGGTTATGTCACACTGCCCCCTTTGGTATCCATTTACCCAACACTTTATGCATCTGTGTCTCTGTTCAAGCTTGACCCTGACTTGAGGTATCTAAGAATGGGCCACTGTGCCCTCTAACATTATCCTGCTCACTGTTTAAATTTTTTTTAAGAGAGAGCATGACAGGGGAGGGACAGAGAAACGGGGGGACAGAGGATCCGAAGCGGACTCCACACTGCTAGCAGTGAGCTTCACGTGGGGCTCAAGCTCACGAACCTTGAGATCACGACCTGAGCCGAAGTCAGACTAGCAACCGACTGAGCCACCCAGGTGCCCCTGCTCATCGTTTAAAGCCCAGAGCTAGCATCGTCCCCTCTATCAGCTTTCTGTGATTTCCCTTTCGTCAGCATGAATTTCTGGTTGGCATTTCCTCCCACCAAAGCCACTGAACTGTTTTTAGCATGTATTTCATTCTGCCCTGGGTTGTGGTTAGCTGTTTCTGTGTCCATCTTTTTTTTTTTTTTTTTTTTTTAATTTTTTTTTTTAACGTTTATTTATTTTTCAGACAGAGACACAGCATGAACGGGGGAGGGGCAGAGAGAGAGGGAAACACAGAATCGGAAGCATGCTCCAGGCTCTGAGCCATCAGCCCAGAGCCCGACGTGGGGCTCGAACCCACGGACCGCGAGATTGTGACCTGAGCCTAAGTCGGACGCTTAACCGACTGAGCCACCCAGGCGCCCCTTTCTTTTTTTTTTTTTTTTTTTTTTTTTTTAAGAGAGCGTGCATGAGAAGGGGAGAGGGGCAGAAGGAGAATCTCAAGCAGGCTCCACACTCAGCACAGAACCTGACACAGGGCTGAATCCCATGATCCTGGGATCATGACCTGAGCCAAAATCAAGTTGTAAGCTCAATATTGTGAGCCACCCCAGGGGACCCTGTGTATGTCCATCTTATTAGAGCTTAAGCTGATTAAGGGAAGGATGGGCCTTGTTTACCTTAGGCCATTCTTTCTGTTCTCAGTACCTACATCAGTGCCCAGCGTGCGGTAAATGTTGAGTAAATATTTAATAGATGGGAGAATCAATGTGATTTCTCTCCCATATTAGATCCTTCCTAGAAAAAGGGGGAAAATGCAGTCCCAGTTTGATTGCTGAGTGAATAAATTTCAGTGCATTTAAAAATTTTTCAGTGCATTTATTTGTGTTTTTAGGGTTTAGTGGATTAATTTTAAATTAGAAAATGAAAAAGTGTTACGTTTTCAGTACATATGGTCTTCCTGTTTGAATCTGAAATGCAAGATAATACTTCTGGAAACCTGACCTTTCTTTTCTATAATATTTTTCACTTCCTACTTTTTAACCATAATATTTCTCCACATTGTAATTAAAATGAGGTATTTGACAGAACGAATGGAAGTGTTCTGTTCACCTACCTCTTAGAAAATGCCTTGAGAATGACGTGGCCAGCCTTTGTGACTGGTGTCACCTTGAGCAGATCACTCAAGACTGTTGTCTCCTCCAGGGTCACTGTGCTGTTAATGAAGTGTGTGGTTTCTCCTTTCATGAGCCCCTACGGCTGGGCAAGCTAGCCCACCAGTGTGAGTGGAAGCTCCCTGGGTGGGCATTGTCCTCTGCTTTATGCCAAAAGCAGTGCTGGGTCAGCCTACTGGGATAAGACTTCTTAGTAGACCGTGATGGGTTGAAATATTTTTGCCCGCATAAAGGAAAATGTAGCTTAAGTACTTTTTCCCCTATGTGTATTAAATAGTTTCCATTTACCCCTCCAGACCCACCCCTACCCTTTTCTGCTGTGTTTTGTACTTGTAGGAGGTTCCTGGGGCTTCCGGCTTCCAGTTGGTTTCAGCCAATTGGCAGGAGATAGAGGGCAGGGCTATATTTATTCCCGTGAACTGGCTATTTCCTTCAGATGAGGATCACAGGTTCTGTCAGCCCACTCTGTCTCTGGGTTCTGGTAATGATTTCTTCCAATCAGCCCTTCAGACTTAGGAGTGGTAATGCACCCACCTGTTACAAGGCCGGAGGCACTGCGGTTTAGGGATATACTTATCTTAAGGGATATTCCTATTTTGTCTTGTCAGTTGTCTCTGTTACAAACTCTCTTCAGATGACCCATGACTGTGCCATCTTTTTTCCTGCTGGGACTGGACTGAGTCACCATGTTACATCAGACAAGCCTGGGGTGTCCCTATAGCTTGGGGCCAGCAGCAGAGGCAGTGAAAGAATTCACCCAAGGTAGAACAAAACAGATAAAAGTTTACTGAATACACTGCAAGGGAGCAGTGGGTAGGACAGCAAAGGAGAGAATGTCTGCCTCAAGGTGGTGGTGGGGCTGTAATTGTAGGATGGAATGAGGAACTATGGGATTGTATGGAATTTTCCCTTTTTTGGTAATCTTAGCAACTGTGCCTGGTTGTAAATGGCCCATTAGGGCCTATGGATATTTCAAAGTGGGTCGCTTAATGAGCCTGTTTGTGTCAGCTCGGTGGTCACTGTGGGCCCTGTTGGCTTGCTCAAGTTTCCATTGCTCAAACCTATTGCCTAAAAGCAGCCTCTATGGTTTTGTTTTTAATCACCTTCTCCTTGTGAAAAACTCCTAAATTCTTAGTGGAACAAATAGTGGGTAATAGGTGAGGGAAAGAGCAGAATGCATTAGGCAACTTCCTTTATCAATCCTTAGGGGAAACATCACAACGCTAATAAAAGTTCAAACAACAATTCAAACAATAGAGAAAAGGATTCTAGAAAACTGGAATTGGAAAGAACATTGACAACTGTTTGGTGGGGGGGGGGGGGGGGGGCGGGATCTGGTTCATGCCTAGAGCCACGTTCTGAAGACAGCTTCCATGTCTACAATATCTTCACATTAAAAAAAAAGTTTGGGGCGCCTGGGTGGCTCAGTTGGTTAAGCGTCCGACTTCAGCTCAGGTCACGATCTCGCGGTCCGTGAGTTTGAGCCCCGCGTCGGGCTCTGGGCTGATGGCTCAGAGCCTGGAGCCTGCTTCCGATTCTGTGCCTCCCTCCCTCCCTCTCTCTCTGTCCCTCCCCCATTCATGCTCTGTCTCTCTCTGTCTCAAGAATAAATAAACGTTAAAAAAAATTTTTTTTTAAAAAGTGTGAAGCTCTGGTCTCTTCTTATAAGGACACAAATCCTATCACGGGAGCCCCACCCTCATGACCTCATCTAAACCCAATTATCTCCCAGAGGCCCCACCTCCAAATACTATCACATTGCTGGTCAAGGCTTCAACATAGGAACTGGACCGCGGGGGAGGGGCACAAATATTCAGTTTATAACAGTCCCTGACATAAAGATGGCTTTTCATGGTGGTCAAGTTTAAGAGCCAAAGTTTACTTGGGTGTATCACATAGATGGTGACTGGTTGGTGAGGTCAGGTTCTTCTCTTAAAGAATTTGAGGGGTTCCTGGGTGGCTCAATTGGTTGGGCGTCTGACTTTGGCTCAGGTCATGATCTCATGGTGTGTGGGTTTCAGCCCGTGTTGGGCTCTGTGCTGACAGCTCAGAGCCTGGAGCCTGCTTCAGATTCTGTGTCTCCTCTCTCTGTGCCCCTCCCCTACTGGTGTTCTGTCTCTCAAGAATAAATAAACATAAGAAAATTTAAAAAAAAATTTGAATAGGAGGTTTGCACTTAGTCTATAATCCTGGAAACAATAGAAGCAGAGACCCAGTAGCTGAGTCACTACAAAATGGTGGGTAAAGCACCAGGATGGGAAAAAGCAGATACTACCTGCTGAGGGAGGCCACTAGAGAAGATGATTTCCCTAATTACCTTCCAGTTTATTTTCAAGCAGGTCTTTTCCTTGAAATAGCCCTAGGTGGTTTTAGGACTTAATGAGCCACAAGTCTGGAAGGAAGAATTTGTTTTCTAATAGAAGTCCCAGGATTGAGTATGATTGAATGATTGGGGGCACATGACTATCCTGAGTCAATCACTGTAACTTGGGCAGTGAAACTCTTATTGACTGGGTCACATGCCCTTACTGGGAGCCTGGGAATGGGGTCTATCTCACTTGAAGCATAACATGCTATTATCAGAAGGGAGAAGGGATATTGAACATGCCAGAAGAATGAACCCAAGTCATCTAAGCACGATTTAGTTTCTTACCACCTGAAGAGCCCATGGAATGCAACTACCATTCAGAGAAGTAAATACTCTATTTCCTCTATCATGTACTGCCATCTGGTTCTGTGGCCACATTTGAGTACATCCATTGACAACAAGATTACCAGATCTCTAGGTGGGCAGCCTGATGGGTTGTTGAGCAACCCACATTGGCAATGAGTCCTTCTTTACAATGTCCCCAGCCTGCCTGTGCCAGTTCTCCTTGGGCCTGTTTCTGTCCCATGTAACAACGTTCCCAAACGTCTTCCCTCCTCCACATGACAGCCTTTTGAATTTCAGAAGATAGTTAACAATTAAGAATGATTACCGGGAAATTAAAATCATGTCCTGAAAGGGACATATTTTTTTCATTTACCTACACTTAATATTAAATAACTCACTCCTACTCAGTTAAAAAGCCCTAAGCCAAAAACATTAGGAATCCAAATATCCTTTCTCCCCGTCCCCCACAAGAAAACTTTTATAACAAACAACCTTATTGCTGTAAATAATGTGCCATGCTGTTGAGTGAGCGAGAACTGGGCCTAAATAATGTTAGCTGTGGAATGGCAAATCCCCTTCTGGATGTGGAACAGGACAGTGGTTTATACAGACAATCCAATCTGACTAGCGGGGGAAATGGAATGACTCTGCTTCCAATTGGTTTTGTTTAATGATCTCTCACTTCAAAATGTCACTTAAAGAGTTACAAATGGTTAATTGATCTGTAAATGAACCTAGAAAACACCTGGGGCATAAACCAAAGAACACTCTTGGGATCTAGTGACTCATTGTACTTGCTGCAGAATCAAACCATTTCAATACCCGGGCAGGGCCTCCTGTAACTACGGGTTTAGACTGAGGCCGAAAGTGGTAAGATTCCAGTGATAAGAAAATCCTGCCGCAGCCATTGTCTCTGGGGCGCCTTGTCCATCTGCTCAGACCCTGATAGAGACAAAGGGACTTCCTAATCTGATACATTGAGGCCGCTTTAAACCCAGAAGGGCTGGCTCTTGGGGGGGGGGGCAAAGGATGTTCTTCCCAGCAGATCAAAGCCTGAGGTCAAAGGTGACCAGCATTAGTTCTTCAGCTCACTGGGAACCTTTTGCATCTTGGAAATGTTCATCAGTGGTCAGAAAAAGGAATTTTTATTGGCTGTCCTCCTCTGATTCTAAAGTCCCTAGTCCCACTAAGGGCAGTAGAAAGCCCATAACTTGGTATTCTAAGGTAATTAATCCATTTCTCAAAGAGGAGTTTGGATAAATATTTAGCTAGTTGAAAATTACAACTCCTTATCAGAGGTGGTCTCCATGCCCTCCCCCAGGTTCTTGTTACTCTCCTCTGAGTTGTTCCTTGCCTACCCGCTATGTCTAAAAGCTGTCCTGTCTGGGCTTTGGGAGCATTCCAGTATCCATGGCTGCAAACTTTGCACTGCCTCAGTATCCAGCTCAGTGCTCTGTGACCTCCCATGTGCTGTGGAGACCCTGATGATCCTTGGCTGCTTTGTTGACTCATTCCATAATGGGGGTGACTCTATGAGGCTGCATCTAGCACCACCCTTGGCCATTGTTTTTCTGCCATTGCCGGTCTGGCATCCTTCCACACTAGTGCAGATCCAGTGTGGGCCCAGTGTGGAACTTCTTTGGGATGCCCTTGGATCCTCCCTCAACCTAGTTAGGGATTCTACTATGTCAGCCATGTGATAGATGAAGCAGACTCTTCTGGACAACCCCACAGCAACTAAACTCATTGTTCTTTCTGATCCTGTCTTGCAACTCTTCTTAGAAACTTGCCAGACCTCTTCTCTGACATCTGTCTACTATGGCTTGTACTAAATTCTGTGTTCAGACTCCCAATCTTTGCTCCTGATTGGAAGTGGAAATCGGGTCCTTAAAGATAACAAAACCTCTCAGAAAAATCATGTTTTTGTTGGCTTGTTTTTAGTGTTGGATTTATTCTACATCATGGCATAGCACTTTGTTTTCTGTCTTAACAGATTTATGAGGTATAACTTACATACCATAATATTCACTCAAAACAAATATATGACTCCATGATTTTAATAAACGTATAGAATTGTACAACAATAACAAAAATTCAGTTTCAGAACATTCCTATAATATCAAAAAATTTCCTTGTGCCTATTAGCAGTCAATCCCTGTTTTCACTACCAGACTCAAGTAATCTCTGGTCTGTTTTTGTCTCCATAAATTTGCCTTTCTAGACTTGTCATAAACATAGAATTGTATAATACACAGCCTTTTTGTCTAGCTTCTTTTCCTTAGTGTAATGTTTTTGAGGATGATTCATGTTGCATGTATCAGTAGTTCATTCTCATAATTGCTGAATAGAATTATATAAATACAACACATTTTGTTTATCCACTTGCCATTTGATGGATCTTTGGATAAGTTTCTGGGTTTGGTTGTTATGAATGTTATGAACATTCATGTACATGTCTTTACGTAGCCATATGTTTTCATACCTAAGAGTGGAATTCCTTGGTCATATGGTAAATTCATGCCTCACTTTTTAGAGGCAATCAGACTATTTTCCATGGTGGGAAATTTGACATCCTCAGCACCAATGCATGAGGATTTCAGTTCCATCACTGACTCTTGGTTAAATTTTTAAAAAATTATAGCATTTTTACTGGGTGTATAGGAGTGTCTCATGGTAGTGTTTTGTGTATTTCCTTAATAACTAATGAGGTTCAGCTCCTCCCTAGGTGCTTGTTAGCCATTCACATCTCTATCCTATTTCTTTGGTGAAATATCTATTAAAGTCTTTTGTCCATTTCTTAAGTTGGATTATCTTTTTATTTAGTTTTTGGTGTTCTTTATGTATTTTGGATACAACCTCTTTACCATGTATAGACTTGGAAAATTTTAAATTGGTCTATGTCTTCGTGATCTGTCCTTAAGTGAAGTGGTTTTTCTTTTTAGGGAGTCCAATTTATCATTGCTTTTCTTTTATGGGGTGTACTTTTGGTGTCCTATCTTTGCCAAACACAAGTTCACAAAGATTTATCCTATGTTTGCTTCTAGATGGTTTAGAGTCTTAACTCTTTAAGTCTATGATCCATTTTGATTTGATTTTTGTGCAGGATGTAAGGTAAGAGTGTAAGGTCTTTGTTTTTCTGCATGGGAATATCCAATTGTACTAGCAACATTTTTTTTTTTTTTTAAAAGACCGTTGTTTCCCAGTTGAATTTTGTTGGGTGCCATGGTTGAAAACAAATTGACCACAAATATGGGGACTTATTTCTGAACTCTCAGTTCCCTTCCATTACTCTATATGCCTATCCTTTGCCAACACCACACTCTGTTGGTTAATATAGCTTGGTAGTAAGTTTTGAATTAGATAATGTAAGTCTTATAATATAGTCCTTTTTCAAAATTATTTCAGCTGTTTAAATTTATTGCATTTCCATATAAATTTTAGAATCAGTTTGTCAAGTTTTACAAAATCCAGCTGAATTTTTATAGAGAATATTTTGAATTTCTAAATCAATTTGGGGACAGTTGCCATCTTGATAATAGTAACTATTCCACTCTGTGATCCTTAACATTATTTAGATCTTCTTCAACTTCGCAGTAATATTTTGTAGTATTCAGTTTACAAGACTTGAATTTCTTTATTTTTAAGTATTTTATTTTCTTTGATTTTTTGCAAATTTTAACTAATTTTGGATTGTTGATGGCTGGTATAAAAATATGATTGATTTTTGTATATTGATCTTATATTCTGTGACCTTGCTAAATTAATTTATTAGTTGTAGTCAACCTTTAGTTTTTTTGATTACCTTCTTTCTGTTAAACACTTTTATTCCTTTGACTGTAGAAACTATTTCTTTAAGTTATTTTTTACTGGGTTGCTCTAATGATTACAATATGTACTTTAAACTTATCACAATCTAACTTAATCTTCTGTGTAAGTTAACTTAATTAACTTAAATCTGTTAAAATGTAGAAATTTTGCTCTACTATGGTTCCATGTACCATTTGTTCCCCATCCTTTGTACTACTATATACTGTATTATATAAAATAATAAATAACAATATAATGTACTGTCCCATAGTATATATAGTACTATCTGTACTAGTATATAAACAAATACATCTTTATATTTTATAATCTCAATGATACAGTGTTAAAATTGATTTATATAGTGTTAATGTCTTAATATTAAACCAAAGTACTTTTAATTTCTCATAAATCTTGACTTGTAATAAGTTCTGAAAATCTTGATTTATGGGGATTAACAAGTCCTTTGATTTAGTATTGATTTTCAGAATTATGCTTCCATTTTAGAGACTGATTCACTCTGACCTCAGTGACCATTCTGCTGAATACTACAACTGCCTTAAATTGTCCAGATGCCAAGCTTCTTTTTTAATGAGAAGTATCTAGTCCTTTTAGATTTAATGCCATTCCTTGCTCCTTGACATCATCGTAAGTCCCATGATTCAAACCCTCTATTCTCATAACTGAGTCTGGGACTTGAGCTCCAACTGATTCTTGAGCTGCTCTAGTCCTGCACCACATGATGCTATGACCCCCAGCTTCTAACATATATCTCTGCTGATGTGATCGTTTGCACTTTTACCAAAAAGAAAGGCATCCATTAAAAAAACACTTGGGGGTACTTTTGATCAGGAAAATGGTAAAAATAAAAGCCAACCAATTATGGTTGTATCAGTGCTTTGCTATTTCCTCCAGAGCTTGCATGCTTCATAAATTCCATAGTATTGTGTCATGCTATTTCTAATTCCCAAGTAGTCCATATGCCATTCTCTCTCCATTCCTGAGCCAGTGCTTTTTCCAGAGAAGCCCTCTGGTTTAGTGGATTCTCACCCAGGGTATGGTTATTGATGATACGTTAGTGGATCCTTTCATCTCTCTATCTGAGCCAGTACGGTTGTCTCTGGGCAAAGAGACACTGTAGGGCATGGGCAGGCCCACCTTCCCATATTTTACCTATGAGGATTCTTCTTGTTTCTTTTTGTTTTCATCCCATCAAAGAAACCACTCTCAGATGGGAGCTCTCAAACCTGTACTCTGAGTTTTTGTCTCCATACAGGCTTGGGCTGTTTTGTTGCATCTTCAACTTTGCTCTCTTGTCAGTCCAGAAAGCAAATCTGGTCCTGCTGCTTCCTCTCCTCGTCTTTCCCTCACCTCCCTCCCATTTAACACATGCTTTCTGCAAAGTAGCAGTGGTCAGTTGAATGGTTGTCCCTAAATAGGTGTGTTCATATCCTAATCCCTGAAACCTGTGAATGTGAATTTATTTGGAAAAGGTGTCTTTGCAGATGTAATGAATCTGAAGATCTTGAGATGAGATCAATCTAGGTGGGCCCCTAAATCCAAAGATAAGTGTCCTTAAAAGAGACACAAGAGAAGACAAAGACACAGGGAGGAAAAGGACATTTGCAGGTGGAGTCAGAGAACGGAGAGATAGAGTCACAGGGAATGCTGATGAACCACCAGAAGCTGAAAGAGGCAGGGGCTGAATTTCCCCTAGAGCCTTGTAGGGAGCACAGCAAGTTTTAAATCACACCTTGATTTAAAACTTCTGGCTTCCAGAATTGTGAGAATACATTTCCGTTGTCTTAAGTCACCAAGTCTGTGATAATTTGGGACAACACCGATGGAAACTAATACATTGATCTTTTCCCAACACTGACCAACCACCTCCCCGTGGAATTCAGTTAGCAGATTAGGCTCAAGCTTCATGTCTGTCTTCAAATCCTTTCCTACATTTGATTTTGGCTAAAGTTCTTTTCTTCCCCAGTCCTCTCCTCATTCCTATTCCTTTCCTGATATTTCCTAACATCTATACAGAAATACCATATTGCATTACTCTCTCCTCTCATTTCATCACCATAGTACTATGTATAAAACAAGTAGGAGTTGGGGTAAAGGGTGAATGCAGAATACTGGGACAAACCACAATGATTTAGAGATGTCTCAGAAATTTCACCTTAGTTATTTGATTTCTATATGACCTATTTCCACTGAATTCTAGCATTACCCAGAGGTTGGTATCAATTCATTTATTCAGCCACTGGGAATTCATAAAGCACCTGTCTGCACAGCTGTCTGATAGGTTGAGGCATGCCTTTTCTCTTAAGGGGCTCAGCTCACATTAATTTGATTTAAATATGAACCTATATAGGTTCTCTTTCCTTTAGTAGAGACTAACTCTAGGGCGGGTCAATGAGGCTTAGGTTGGCAGAATTCATAGTCAGTATTACCAAAAGTACCTTTAATATTCCATGTTTAATTATTACTGTCCTTAGAGGGCCAGACAACTCCTGCCTGCCTCCCCAGCAGGAATCCATGAGAGATCTATAGCAAAAGAGTGATTTGATTTAATAAATTGTTCTCCACATCAGTTAGCATAGCTTAATGGTCACATCCTGGATAATCTATTCCTTGATACTTGTTTGCTAAAAAATAAACTGGGTTGATTTGGTTCCATTTATCTCACAGTACTGGGTGCTGTGAAATAGAAAAGAAAAAATCTTGGCCTTCCATTCATGATAAGTATACCTACAGACTCCTCATTGCTTCAAGCATCATTTCTTTTTCTATGGATATCACTTTTTTGTTGTTGTTCAATAATATAAACAGGATATATACCTGCAGCAGAAAATAATATACTATCAAAATAAGGAAACAAAAATTATCCACACTTCTGCCACTCACAGGTAACCACTGATAATATTTGGGGATCTCAAATATACCCAACGTACCAAATATATCGGGGTATATCCCTTTATTTCTCTGCAGAGATAGATAAATTTTGCTTCGTCAAAATAGGCTCATACTATACATATTGTTTTGTGAACTGGGTTTTTGTTTTGTTTTGAGCACGCAGTGCATTGTGAATGTTTTTTCATAGTCTTCCTGTGAGGACTGGAAGTAAGAAGTACCATTCTTTCAAGAGCAAGTTTCATCTTACAGCTGGAAGATTCCAGCAATCTCCTACTGGACCACTCTGTTGGTCTTCAGGGTGATCTTCCAAGAATACTGCTTATACTCCTCCCCACAGACCCGAATTCTTGCTAAACTTTCTACCTTCAACCTCCCTGCAACCTCCCTGAGTCTTGCCCACACTGTTATTCCGGCTGTCCTCAACAGACTCTAGTTGATTCATGTACATTTGCTTTGCATCATTTCTTACATAAATCCTTTTTTCAAATAAGGTTCCATCCAGAGAGCTTTGCTCATTTTTCTCCAAAAGGCTCCTCAACCTCCCCATCCTTGCTAAAAAATATTTCCTCTGCTCATGTAGCCTCCCTCACCAATTTTCTTTCCTCGCCTAGGTTCTTCCCTGTCCTTAATGCCCAATCTTTTCTGACACCACTATAGCCTCTGTAACTGCTCTGACCTCTAGTGATCTCTTCCTCTAGAGTGTACATCAGCTAGATCACTCATTCCGACATGCAGGGTAGACAGCTAGTCATCAGTGAATGTCTCTGCACGCTCCCCAATCAGGAAGGGAACCGTATGGGGAGGGACTGAACCCTTCACCTCTTGGCTTCATCGGGATATAGAACTTGTCAACTGGACAGTGAACGATGCATATTGACCTGGTAATCAATGCCTGGTGATGACACATAATTGATTTAAGGGCAGATGCTGTATGAAAATGAAAAGACAAAGGAACAAATCCAAAATGATAGCATGAGGTAGTTGACACATACACTGAAAAAGATTCCATTATATAAAACAACAACAGCAACAATAACAACAACCACAGAGCTATGTGTGGAAAATACAAATGTGCAAGCCAAAAGATACTAACAAAAATGCTAAAAATCGAAAGTCTGGATTAACGTGACTTTTTTCCTTCATGCTTTCATGTATTCCTGTTTTCTCTTACATGAATTTGCGATAAGCCTATGATAGAAAAATAATTTTAAAAATGTATTTTATTTACAAGAATGATCCACGATAAAAACTTCAGACAATACAGGGCTTGATAGAGCACAGAGTGAGACTTAATCCTTATGTGCCCCTAAATGAGTTTTATTTTAAATGTGATGAAAGCCTAAGGAGTCTTCTCCATTAACTTTCTGTGTGAACTGTCAAAAGGAAGGAATTAAATGAGAAGGAATCTCCTAGGATCTTAGATCTGCTCTTTACAATACCTCCCCTTTGAGAATGAATGGAATAAAGAAGTCAGAGAATACATCTTTTTTTTTTTTTGTAATATTTTTAATGGTTATTTATTTTTGAGAGAGAGAGACAGAGACAAAGACAGAGTGTGAGTCGGGGAGGGGCAGAGAGAGAGGTAGACACAGAATCCGAAGCAGGCTCCAGGCTCTGAGCTGTCAGCACAGAGCCCGGTGCAAGGCTTAAACTCAGGGATTGCAAGATCATGCCCTGAGCCACAGTCAGATGCTTAACTGGCTAAGCCACCCAGGTGCCCTGAGAGAATACATCTTTTATAAAAATACCTTAGGGGCACCTGGGTGGCCTCCAGCTTCAGCTCAGGGCATGATCTCGCAGTCTGTGAGTTTGAGCCCCGCATTGGGCTCTGTGCTGACAGCGTAGAGCCTGGAGCCTGCTTAGAATTCTGTCTGTCTCTCTGTCTCTGTCTCTGTCTCTCTCTCTCTCCCTCTCCCTCTGTCACTCCCCTGCTCATGCTCTGTCTCTTTCTCTCTCAAAAATAAACATTGAAAAAATACATTAGATATGAAGTAGAATTACAATACTTTTTCTCACCCTAAAAAGCCCAACATATCTGACCTGAAACAAGGAAGTTTTAACCCATTGATGTATTTTTAGAAAGGCCTTCAGATTGCTTATTTTTCTCATCCCCATCAGGCAAGGATGACTTCATGTAGAAAGCCCTTCTGGCGTCTGATTCACTTCTTAGTTTTGCAAGGGTGAAGATGAATGGTTCTATAATTCCATCTATAGGGTACTTAGTTGAGAGCCCAATTAACTTAGATGTTTAACAAAGGTGGATTCTTTTTTCCCTTTCCTCTGGAATGAGATAGTGGATATAGAAGCCTTTGACACAATGCCTGGCACATAGTGGGTGCTGAAAACATTTTACCTTCCTCCTTTCTATATATTTTAGGTTTAAATGGCCATGAAATAAGAGTTTACAATATATGATTTTAGAAATCATTATATTTCATCAGTTCTCTGAAGCACATATGGTTCCTTTGGTGATATTGTGACATTTCCTATTGCTGCTGGCTAGGCGACCATCATAATGTGGCTGTCAATGCCTGTAAGTGTGCATTACAACTTTCAGAGTGGGTGTCAACAGCTTGGAGAAAAGTTCCGGAGACAATAGTTGAGTATGTGTGTTTTGTCAAATTCAGGTGTAATTAATATATGATGTTATGTTAGTTTTAGGTGTACAATATAATGATTCAGCAGTTCTACTCATTTCTCAGTGCTCATCAAGATAAGTGTGTTCTTAATCTCCTTTATCTATTTCATCCATCCCCCCTACCCATTTCTCCTCTGGGAACCACTGGTTTGTTCTCTGTATTTACGACTGCTTTTTTATCTCTTTTATCATTTGTTCATTTGTTTTGTTTGTTAAGTTCCGCATGTAAGTGAACTCATATGGTATTCATCTTTCTCTGACTTATTTCACTTCATACTATACCCTCTGGGTCCATCCATGTTGTTGCTAATGGAAGATTTTATTCTTTTTTATGGCTTAGTAATATTCCAGTGTGTGTGTGTGTGTGTGTGTGTGTGTGTGTATAAATACCTCTTCTTGATCCATTCGTCAGTTGATGGACACTTGGGTTGCTTCCATATCTTGGCTATTGTAAATAATGATGCAATAAACATCAGGGTGTATGTATCTTTTCAAATTCATGTTACTGTTTTTTTTTGGAGGGGAAGAATAAATACCTAGTAAAGGTGGATCACATGGATCATATGGTAATTCTATTTGTAATCTTTTTGACTTTTCTACCTTGGCTGCACCAATTTGCATCCCCATCCAACAGTGCATGAGGGTTTGATTTTCTTCACATTCTCACCAACACTTGTTGTTTCTTGACAGGTGTGAAGTGATCTCATTGTGGTTTTAATTTGCATTTCCCTAATGATTAGTGATGTTGAACATGTTTTCATGTGTCTGTTTGCCATCTGTATGTCTGCTTTGGAAAATATCTCAGTCCTCTGCCTATTTTAATGGGATTATTTGTTTTTGTTTTTTGTTTGTTTTTGGTATTGAGTTACATAAGTTCTTTACATGTTTTGGATATTAACCCCTTATTGGATGTCATTTGCAAAAATACTCTCCCATTCATTAGGTTGTCTTTTTGTTTTGTGGATGGTTTCCTTTGCTCTGCAGAAGCTTTTACTTTGGTGTAGTCCCATTATTAACTTTGTTCTTGTTTCCCTCGTCTCAGACCTATCCATAAATAGGTCTCTAAAGCTAATGTCCAAGAGATTACTGTTTTACTCATTTTATGATTTCAGGCCTCACATTTAGGTTTTTAATCCATTTTGAGTTTTTTGTGTGTATATGGTAGAAGAAAATGGTCCAATTTCATTATTTTGCTTGTAGCTGTCCAGTTTCCTCAACACCATTTGTTGAAGAGACTATTTTTTGTGTGTATTCTTGCCTTGTTTTTCATAGATTAATTGGCCATAGAAGCATGGGTTTACTTCTGGACTCTATTCTGTTGACCTATGTGTCTATATTTGGTGCCAGTCCCATACTGTTTTGATTATTACAGCTTTATAATATATCCTGAAATCCGGAATTGTGATACCACCATCTTTATTCTTTTTCAAGATGGCTTTAGCTATTCAGGGCCTATTGAGTATGTTTTCAAAAAATCGCCATGTTACCAACACAAAGGATGATTGTGGAAAAAGATGTGGATGGTGACGACAGAGTAAAAGAAGCAGAAGTGAAGCATCAAATTCTAAATGTCAACACGTTGGGGAGTACCTTAACCAATTTCTCTTATATCTTCCCCCTCCTGTATGTACAAGAGTAAAATTTTGGGCAGGAAATCCCAACTAATTCTAAAACAACTCTTTTGATAACTTTAAAATACAAAGTTTAAAGAAAAAAAAGCATTGTGTCATAACTAATTGACCACAGTTTTTATTTTAATGGTATACAAAACAATAATGTGTCTTAAGGTTAATGAAATCTTAAATTGACAAATATTTCTGACCAACTTACTCTATTGTAAGGCAATGACAGAAATCATACTAATGGCTAATAATTGAGGAGGAATTAAAAACATTTGCAAAAGCAAACAGACCATATGTCCCTGTTTCCCCCCAGCTCTATGCCCAAGTTCTAGATGAGTTTATGAGAAATTATCTACCATGAAGAGGCCTGAACAAAATCATCTGAATTGTGAATTTCCTATTTTTCCACACTTGCTTCCTATAGCACTGTAGCACCTCATCTTGAACGTATAAAGTAATGGACAAATATGGAGACCTTGCTGACCATCTGATATGTCACAAATTTCCAACTAAGGAAACATTTATCTGTGGCTGTGAGTATGGTTCGAGTGTTAATTGAAAAGCTTAACTGTCCTTTAATCATGTTTTTGTTTTCGACATGTGGCCAGCGGTGTGAGAAAATGTGTATTGAGTTCATCCTCCGTTTTGTAGTGCGGGTTCTCTGGTGAAACTTTCTTCCAGAGTAGCAGAAGGGTTGATATCTGGAAGTTTCTTCCGTTCATCAGAACCTCAAGAATTTCCAGTTTGGCCTCTCAATCTTGCTTTCTCTGTTATTCCAAACCCTGTTCCCAAGCAAATGTAGGCCCATCGTTACCTTCATGGCTGGCTCAATTTGTCAGAATATAATACATTGTTCTCCAAACCCAGACGTTAAGAATTTCTGATAAATGGCAAACTCTCATCCTAACAAGCTCTTTTAACCACAAATAACAGGCACATAAAGTGGCTTGCCATCTGTACACTTGCATGTTTAAAATTCTTGAGATAGTAGCAGATTCTTTTCTGTTTTGAATGAATCCGGTTTCGTCTGGCTGCAGAATTGAATGTTTCCTGGCCCCCACTGGCTCTGGTTGCCGATAGCATATAAACCACAAATTCTAAGTGGACCCAGCAAAAAGCCTTTGCTGTGACATTACTTGTAAGAAGTTGAGTTAATCAGAAGTGTGCCAGGTAATTGGGAATAGATGTTTTCTTGAGCATTAAGAATAAAGTATTATGAAGTATTTTAAAAAGTTGATAGCTACCAAGCTATGGATGATTTGATTTTTCCAAAATGTTCACAATTTTAATATTGAATTTTGCCCCTCACTCATCGTAAGAATAAAGCCTTTAAAAATTCATAAAATGGCACTATTTATTTATTGTTTGTCAGGTTATTTTTGAGAGAGAGACTGCATGAGTGGGGGAAGGACAGAGAGAGACAGAGAATCGTAAGCAGGCTCCACGCTGACAGCACAGAGCCTGACACGGGACTCAAACTCATGAAACTGTGAGATTGTGACCTGAGCTGAAACCTAGAGTCAGACGTAACCGACTGAGCCACCCAGGCGCCCCCATAAAATGGCACTATTTAAGGCCCTTCTCACAAGGAGCCTATTTCAGGGAGAAGCAGTATGCACAGCGTTAAGAACCAAGTCTCTCGAGCCAGGCTACCCTGAGTAAACCCCAGCTGTGCAGCTTCCTGCCTGTGTCACCTTGGGCAGGTCATTTAACTTCTCTGTGTCTCATGTTTCCTCATCTATAGAGTGGTGTTGAAAACCTATTACCTCCCCATGGGATTACGTGCTAATTAAATGAGTTAATACACGGAGAGTGTTGGTAAGAACTCCTAGGTTATAGGAGGCGTAGTGTAAGTCTTACCGGTGTTAGTAATTGCCGGGGTCTCCTGGTGAGCTGGCTTAATAAAGGACTTCCCAACAGCCCTTGCTTCTAGTAAATTGAGATGGTACTTAGCAGTTATCAAGTGCCTATTTCGTGCAATTTCTGTAATTGCCCAAAGAGGCATGTCCTTGCACCATTCTTTTGGTGAAGATTCTGAGGTGCAGGGAGGTGGAGCAGCCTGCTCAGTGGCACGCAAGGAACGGGCAGGGCGGAGCTGGGATTCACCCCCAGTTCTAGCTGACCCCACGCTCTCGAGTCCTCCCATGTGGTCACGAAGACTCTTTGCTGATCATGAGAGGCTAGGGTGCAGGTTAAGTAGCCTATGGCCTGTTCCTAACCAGCTCCGTCATGACTCAATGACCCTTTGACATTAACGCCCAAGAATTCCGAATATCAGGTACTGAATCAAGACCAGCTGAGACACAGGGGAAATCTCAGAGTAAGTGATAATTTGGCTCCCTGTGATCTTGTAACCTCCACAGCTCTCTGTGAAAGCACCCTGTGGAATCTATATGGAGCCCTCTCATATGTCAGGTGAGAGAACAGAGGCAGAGAGCTATAATGACACCAGGGGTCAGAGGCAGAGTGACAGAGCTGGGTTTGCAATCTGGGTCTTTGCCTGCAGGCCTCTCTCTACCACCTCGTGACACATCTGGGGGTGCTGATTACACATGCCCAGTATAAAGCGAGCCCTTGAAAGGGAACATTGGCAGAATAAGGAGATCATTAAGAACAGGGGAAAGTGCTAGAAATGCCTTAAAAAGCACCACTTCTTGTATCAAGAGTTACCATGTAGAGGCTTTACAACTTTGTGGAAAGGAACAAAGGAACAGAGTTCTATTTGGAGGTCTTCTTTGTAGCACATTTGTAACATTGGCTTGGGACATACGGAGTGGCACAATAATATCCCTGTCGTCTAATTATGACTTTCAGGAGCATCTTCTTTAGAGTGCTCTGGTCATTTCTCTTGACCAGTTATAAGAATTAAAAACATGGGGGCACCTGGGTGGCTCAGTCAGTTAAGCATTCTACTCTTGGTTTAGGTTCATGTCATGATCTCACAGTTCATAGGATCGAGCCCTGCATCGGGCTCTGGGCTGACAGTGGGGAGCCTGCTTGGGATTCTCTTTCTCTCCTTCTCTCTCTGCCCCTTCCCTGCTCTCTCTGTCTCAAAGTAAACATTTTTTAAAAAAATTAAAATCAAACAATATCTAATATCTGCACTGGTTTGTGAGGGCTGCTATAACAAGTTACTATAGATGGGGTGCACCTGGGTGGCTCAATCAGTTAAGTGAGTTAAATGTCTAACTCTTTCTTTTCTTAAAATATGTTTATTAATTTTCAGAAAGAGAGCATGTGTGTGAGCAGGGGGAGGGGCAGAGAGAGAAGAGACAGAGAATCCAAGTGGGCTCCCCAGACAGGGCTGGGCCTCATAAACTGAGATCATGACTGTTGTCAGTTCATGACCTGAGCCCAAATCAACAGTCGTTGCTTAATGACTGAGCCACCCAGGCACCTGGTGTCCGACTCTTGATTTCAGCTTAGGTCAGAATCTCACCGTTGGTTATGGGATCAAGCCCCACTGGGCCTGGGCGTGCAGCCTGCTTAAGATTTTCTCTGTCTCCTTCTGCCCCTCCCCTGCACGAGTGCTCTCTCTCTCTCTCTCTCTCTCTCTCTCTCTCTCTCTCTGAATTCCCACCCTGCCCCCAACAAACAAAATAGGGTAGATTAGTGGACTGAAACAATAGAAATTTATATTTTCTTGATTCTGGAGGCTAGAAGTTCAAGACCAGGGTATCAACAGGGTTGGTTTCTTCTGCGGCCTCTTTCTTTGGGTTGCAGATGGCTGTCTAATCCGTGTGTCTTCACAGGCTTTCTTCCATCTGTGTATGTGTCTGAATCTCCTCTTATAAAGACATAAGTCATATTGGATTCGGGCCTGCCTTAATGACCTCATTTTACTTTAATTACCTCTTTAAGGACTGTGTCTCCAATACATTCATATTCTGAGGTACTTACTGAGAGTTAGGACTTTGTCATATGAACTTGGTGGAGGGACCCAATTTAACTCATAACAATAGATCTCACATTTGCATCTACTTTTTTTTTTTAATTTAAGAGTTTAAAAAATTTTTAAATTTATTTTTGAGACAGAGAGAGACAGCAAGCAGGGGAGGGGCAGAGAGAAAGGGAGACCCAGAATCTGAAGCAGGATCCAGGCTTTGAGCTGTCAGCACGGAGCCCAATGCGGGGCTCAAACCCATGAACCTTGAGATCATGACCTGAGCCGAAGTTGGACACTTAACCAACTGAGCCACCCAGGCGCCCTGCATTTACATTTATGTCTACATCTATCCTTATATCATTGTCTGTGGGTCTTATTTGAACCCAAAATAATGTTAATAATTCCTCCAAATCCTATTGTATGACAATAACAGGACATATCTCTAATTTCCCCACCTTAATTAGCACGTGGCCTGTTAGCACAAACTTATTAGGAATGAGCTGCTCACAGCCAACTATGTAATTCCCTGGCCCCTGAGACCTACTGCTCCATTAATGCTGGGAAGGGTGAGCACAGCTGGGGAAGTCACCGAGCTGCTGGCTGGCTATCAAAGCCCGTGTGGTGTCAGAGCTGAAAAGGCACACTGCGGGTAGCAAGAAAGAAGCTTGCACCGGAGCGCTTCTCTGGTCTCCATTCTTTGATTCTCTTTGAGGCGGACTAAAGGCAGACACTTGTCAATACACAAGGGGTGCAGATGTGAATGTGGGGCAATTATTGGCTCCTGTAAAGTAAGCAGGCTGTGTGAAGCTAGAACGTGCAGGATTTTTTTTTTTCCTTCTTTTTAAGGAATCCAGTTTATCCAAGAATTTGGCATCTTCCCATATGCTTTCCTTCCTCCCTTCCTGCCGCGTTCTTTCCTTTGCTTCCTTATCTCATTCTTTCAATTATTCATACGGTGAGGGCCTGCTAGGCATAAGGCACTGGGCTCAGTCCTGTGAGAGGTAGGAAGGGGACTCTGAGGCGCTCGGCCTTGCAGGTTTTGTTCTGCTAACCTCACCCCTGCTCTGGTTTGGGTTAGCGAACTGCGTTAGCTATGTTGGCTAACGGTGCTGATCTCTGGCCCTCCCTCCTCCCCCCCCCTGAGGACTTGGTGGCACTACTTCATCAGCCCTCGGCCACCTTCTCACACCTCCTTCCCCTCCATCAGTGCCCAGGCAAGCTCCTGGCCATCCAGGCCTATAGGGATCACCACGCTCTGTCTCGCCTTCCAGGCTGCTTTGTTTTCCTCTCTTTCTGAGCTCTTCCTTTTGATGCCTCCCACTTCTTCCTCTTTTCCTGATTCACATCGATCATCTCTGATGAGCCAGCTTCGTGTGAAAACACAAAGGTTCTAATGATCTGCTTCCTCTCTGCCCACTGTTATTTATTCCAGGGAACACAGAGCTCATCAAGAACTCCCTCCTTGGAGCCAAGGGAAAAAGAAGGCATCATTTGTCCTTTTCCACATCCCTCATTGCATCTGAAAGCTATTTCCCAACCACTGAGTGTTAGGTCATATATTTATTTTTTAAAGTCATGAAGGATTAAGGATTGAGCTTCTACAATGTGATTTAAACCTTATCTGCAGGTTATAAAACGTTAAGATTCATCTCTGGATTAGAATCCAAAATAAGCACATATTCTGCTTCAAAACTTCATTCTTGGGGTGTCTGGGTGGCTCAGTCGGTTGAACGTCTGACTTTGGCTCAGGTCATGATCTCGCGGTCTGTGAGTTCGAGCCCTCTGTCAGGCTCTGTGCTGACAGCTCGGAGCCTGTAGCCTGCTTCGGATTCTGTGTCTGCCTTTCTCTCTGCCCCTCCCCTGCTCATGCTCTGCCCCTCTCTCTCTCTCTCTCTGTCAAAAATAAACAGTAAAAAAAATTTTTTTGGGGGGGTGCCTGGGTGGCTCAGTCGGTTGGGCGTCCGACTTCAGCTCAGGTCACCATCTCGCGGTCCGTGAGTTCAAGCCCCGCATCGGGCTCTGGGCTGATGGCTCAGAGCCTGGAGCCTGCTTCCGATTCTGTGTCTCCCTCTCTCTCTGCCCCTCCCCCATTCATGCTCTGTGTCTCTCTGTCTCAAAAATAAATAAAAAGTTAAAAAAAAATTAAAAAAAATTTTTTTAAATTCATTCTTAGAACTTAATTTGGCAAGAAGTGGTCAGACCTGTTCGTTGTTGTTGTTGTTGTTGTTCCAATCACACAGACATTGCTAGAATGTGTATTTTCCCCACACTTGCCAACCCCTTGGAAGACCACCTTCCTCCTCTCCTGCTAATCAGATTCATGCCCTGTGCAAAATCCTGCTCCTCTACGAAGGTTGCCTGGGAACCCATGAGCTCCTTGCGGTCCAGACTCTGTCTAAGCCGTCTTTGTACCTTAGCAACAAGTAGAGCCAGGTACCTGATAGAGATTCGGTAGAAGTGTGGGGAATGAATCAAAGAACTTATCTCCAGCCTTCTGTAATTACTCCTCTGCTTAACTCTAACATATTTAGTGCCTGTACCACTCATTTGAACACTGATGCACCTCTGACTTGTTAATTAGCCCCTTTAAGACTGGATGCTTTGTCCTTCCCACACAGATTGCCTGTTCCTTGAGGGAGAAGGACAGTGCTTCAACCACCCCCCACCCCACCCCCCTGCCATGTTTCTATTGCCTAGCACAGAGATGGTGCTCACAAATGTTGTCAGTTTAAGCCCTGTTCCTTTTCACTGGACAGCAATGTCTGTTGGGGACCATGTTCAGAAAACTGATCTTGCAGAAGCCATAATTTTATTGTAAGTGCGTCTATAAAAGGAGTCTGGCTTCCATGCATTTCAAACGGAGAGATAAAGTGCTCATCAGCCAACTGATACTTAGTTTTGTTCAACCACATATTTTGAGCAGTTGCTTTGCACCTGACACTGAACCACACAATGTTTCTACCTCACATGGATTCAAAGTCGAGAGGAGTGTTTTGCTGCCCACCCCTGACTTGGGGATAGTGTTTGTCATCACCAGTGGCCCTGGGTGACTGGTGGGCACTGGACATAGTTCCAGCCACCTGGCCTGGACTTTCTGGGTGGTGTGGACCTGCTGCTCACCCTGTGTAGCCCCCTTCTGGGTGGTGCCGAATTGCTGCCTCTTCCCCTATCCCTGGTCCTCTGAAATCCAGAATAGATTTTTACGGCAAGTTAGCTGACTCCAAAAAGTCTGCACTGTGGTTTTTCAAGAAACTTCAAACTTACCGTCTTCAGGAATAACGCGGGAAGGGGAAATGAACTCTAACAAGGCTAATAACAGGGATTTCAAGTAGTGTTTTAGTAAGCCAGTCACAGAGTATTCACGTGTTAATTCACTGGCATGTTCCGTGGCAGAAGCACCCCCACTCTGCCTTCCCCCACTTCCAACTGTTGTGCTGCAGCAAGATTTGGTCTGAATCTGGGCAGACCCCCCCCCCCCTTTATGAGCTGCCCTCCCCCCTTTATGAGCTGCCCTCCAGATTCTGTTACAGCAAGTGTCTGGTGAAAGTGGTCCCTGCCTTGTCGCACACAAAGGCTAGGAGCTCTTTAAAGGGGCCAGCCTGCGCTTCTGTGCAGCTGCAAACATTTGTCAGTGTGGGCTCAGCAACCCAGGCTTTTGCCTGAAAATGAGTGGGGAGGGGTCTTGAGCACGCTCCCCCCCCCCCCCCCCCCCCCCCCCCCCCCCCGCCCCAGACCTCCCGGAGTGGGGCGGGGAGGGGAAGGAGCTGACAGTCTGAGTGGATGGAGACCACCGGTCCCTGGGGACCAGCTTGCGATTAGCTGCTTCTTGGATGCTCCGCGTGCCAGTTGAGCATCCTGCCTGAGGTCCAGAGCGTGCTGGCGGCGCATCTTGCGGTATATGCCTGCGTGGATTTGAGCCATCGCCCAGAGGCGAGCCCGCATTCAGACACGGTGGACCGGCCCCGGCAGTCAGCGCGAATGCTCAGCTTTAGGCGTCTGCAAGAACCTCCCGACTGCATGGATTTGGCTGTCTAATCAGCCGAGATTACTGCCCGGGAAGATTTGTGAGCCTGATCCGCGCTCCAGCTGCTGTGACAACTTCAGGGCTGGCTGTTTACTTCTCTCGGTGCCTGGGACTCTGTTCTGCACCGCAGCCACTCCTGCCACTTGCCTGGCTCTGAAGTCCTCTGCCGCGAGGACTCGTCTGACGGCATCCCCAGGAAGGGGGAGCAAGGAGGGGTTAAAAGACGAGCAGAAACCCCCCCAGCTGCTCAACCTCTCGTGACTGCCTGTGTTCTGGGGTTCTGAGAGGGACCGTGCGCTGCCCGGGGAAGCAATGCAAGTCTCCATAGCCTGCACAGAGCACAATTTGAAGAGCCGGAATGGTGAGGACCGACTTCTGAGCAAGCAGAGCTCCACCGCCCCCAATGTGGTGAACGCAGCCCGGGCCAAATTCCGCACGGTCGCTATCATCGCGCGCAGCCTGGGGACGTTCACCCCTCAGCATCACATTTCTCTCAAAGAGTCCACCGCAAAGCAGACTGGCATGAAATATAGGTATGGATGTAAGATTCCATCTGCCCGGGGTTTCTGTGTTCTATACAGGTGCACTGGGGGACAGTTCATCGGTTTTGAGAAGTGACTTGCCGGTGGATGGTTGCTTAATTTAGAATACTCAGGTGTCTCTAAAATAGCTCCTTAGGAGAGGGGACACCCAAAGAGGTTGTGTTGTGTTGTGTGTGTGTGTGTGTGTGTGGTATTTTTTAAAAAATGCAGCCCGTTTTGTATATTCTAAAGTGTTGCGAACACCTTTAGCAGTTGAATGAATTCCAGTCTGCAGAGACTAACACAACTGCTGGAAACTGGTATTGAGATCAGGGTAGTTTTTCAACAGCAAATGTGTTGGTCCTATTTTATGGTGCAGACTGTAGTTTCTGTGCTTATACTATTCAAATTAGTTTCCCATCTAGTACTGCATTCTTATTTAGCTTTCGAAAGACCAAGGCAGCAAATGCTGTGCAAGCTCTTAAGGAAGTTTTGTTGCAGGAAGAAACGCCTATAAAGGTAGATTAGGTTGAACACTGACACATTTAAATCTAAATTACCGCTTGGAATAAAATGGGGACCTTCTTATGAAATACGGAGAAAAAGTCATTTGTTTTAATATGCGTTTCCTCATAAATTTTTAAGGTCCCTCTTCCTCTAGCTTATTTTCCATAGCTGGAGGCCTTCCCAGTACTAGTCGATGCTCTCTTTCATAGAGAATGACTTAAATTTGATAAGTAGAAAATTTCATTATTCAATTATGTGACTCCTGCCTTCTCATGCTATCTGCCTTGCACTGAGCCCTCCTGGCTTTATTTCTTTAAAACTGCTGTCCTTCTAGTCTCAACGTGTTTGCAGAGGTAGAGGAGAGAAGCTAATGAGGCATCTTCCAAAGGCTTTGGTTATTCTACTTTGCAGATACGATTTTGTCAATTACTCACATTTAACTATGCCTCATCTCTGTTAGGAGCCAGGTTTCAGGATGAAAGGAACTTGATGCAATGAACATAATGCACACCTCAGGCTTCCCACGTGGGGTTTCTGCAATAGGCTTTTAAACCCATTTCTACAAAAGTTACCCTTGAAAAAGTTTCTTTGTAGAGGTACTGGGAGCTCCTCCTTGCAGAAGCACCAAGCACTGTTGTTGTGATGGATTTTTGAGCCATTAAGAAAGCAAGCCATGTGCTTGGGGGAGGCACTACAATACCATAGCTAAAGCTTTTTGCCCCAACCCGGAAGGATGCTAGCAGCCTACCTTAATGCAACTCTGTTTTTCCCAGTGTTTACATGGTGGGGAAGGGGGGGGGGGGGCCCACAGTGACTGTTAGCTAACTGAGACCGCAGCCTCCAGTGCATTGGCATTTTGTATCGTGCCTGGCTTGTGTGGCACACACCCAACCCTGCCCTGAGGGCTCTGCTCTGCCTGCAGTCCGGCTGCTGTGAGGGAAGACAAGCTGCTGTCTTGATCAGCAGGGCCCCTAGGAATGGGACTCTCGGAGATCAGGCGGATCACAGAGGTCACTTGAATGGTGGCCGCCAGCATTCTAGCAGCACCATGAGCTTTGTTTCTGTAAACCAGAAGAAATAAAAAGTAATACCCTTCCTTTCTTGTGGCAGAGTTTCATAGTTGCTTATGGATCATTGTGTTGGAAGTTTGGTTTTGCGAAGCTTCTTAGAAGGCAGGAGATATCCAGGAAGGTTTTTCTGGTGATATGTGCAGCTCAGCTCAGGTTGGATAATAACTGTCTCTCTTTACAAAAGCTCAGTGTGCGAGTAAGATTCATGTGGGCACCTTCCATTCCTGGCAACTAAGGACAGCTCTTTTCTGACAAAAAGTTAGCCATCTGCGTTTTTCAGTATTCTTAGACTCCTTTGTGACTTATGGTGACTGGACAAGATTCTCCACTTGCCTTTTATTCTGAACCATCCTACCCATGACAGGCAGGTGGTTCTCTGTGTGTGTGAATGCGACTTAACCCCTCTCTCCTTCAAATTCCACTCAGTGCCTTTAGGAAAGAGGTTGAAATTATGCCAAATGTACACTTAGGGTTGGAGAAAGAAAGAGGGAGGGCGAGAGACAAGCTCTGCACTTTATAAAAAAAAAAAAAACAAAACGGGATAGAAATGTTATTATTAGCCAAATTATCATTTTCTTTGTCCTTAATGTCACTAAAATAGCATGTGTTATTGATAACAAATAGCAAAAATTTAAAAAAGTGGCTAACTGTGTTTACAATAACCTTGCATCCTTGAAAATGATGTCCATAGGAATAGCTTAAGCTAGGATTTATAAATTCTACAGAATAAAAAAAAAAAAAACCAACAGCAACAACAACCACAAAAACCCAGTGTCTTTTCATTCATCTTTTTGCCAAGGGGAGGGCTCATAGCTTTCATCAGAATTTGAAAAGTGTCCGCCACTCACTTTTCTTTTTTATCTAAAAGCAGTGTTACAGAGTGAAGAGGTATTTTAGTCAACAAATATTTATTGAGCATCTATTCTGTACCAGGAGCCCTACTAGAACTGGGCTGCCAAAGGTGCAGACAGCAGACAAGGTTTGAGGCTTACATTCAGGTTGGGGAAGCAGACCACAAGCAAGAAAACAAATCATAAAATCTATTAGGAGACATTCGTAGGAAGACTTTATTTGGGGAAGATGATGGTCATGCCTGGGCTAACTTCTTCACCTTGAGGCTACTGTCCCTGCTTCAGTTCCAGAATTACGCCTGCATCTTGGGGCATGAGTGAAAATGTGCCCATATTTGCCATCTATCTGCCAACCCAGGGACTTCCCTCAGGCGCTACCTGGACATTGAGGACCTACTTGTTACAACCCTGGTAAAAGAGTAGAATGCCTCTTACTTACCTGATGCTTTATAATTTTTATGTTTTAATGCTTATTTATTTGAGAGAGAGAGTGCAAGTGGGGAAGGGACAGAGAGAGGGAGACAGAGAATCCCAAGCAGGCTGTGTGCTGTCACACAGAGCCCAGTGTGGGACTTGAACCCATGAACTGTGAGATCATGACCTCAGCCAAAACCGAGATGATTTAACCGACTGAGCTGCCCAGATGCCCTCACCTTATAATTTCGAAAGCCCAACTCCTATAATAGCCCATGATTACCGTTCATTAATCAGGAACTCGTGAACTTGGGATTTAGAAAGAATTAATTTATACTTGTGTGAAGCATCTGAATTCTGCAAGAATAAATACTCAATAGCCTTCACAGCACCATTGTGCTAAAAGCTTGCTTAAAGTTAGCTATTGTTTCAAGGCTGAGGATAAAAAAAAATCCACTAGAAAAATCTGCTATTCAAAGGCTACTTTTAGCCCAAGAGAACAAGATTCCACCTAACTGTTATTCTGGGGACTATCCTGTATGTAAACAACATAAGACTATTGTGTTTCTTACAGTTTTTACACTTGTGCTTTGTTAATGCAGGAGAGTTGCTTTATTTTAGTTTTGTGTGTGTTTTAAATCTCCGAGTTCATCACACTGTGTTAAAGTTTGATGTATGCTCTGTAACCATACATGATCGATGAAGATCCGTACGTACCTTTCATCATAAGGAAGCCAAATCACTGAGAATAGAAGTTAAATCAGATTTGTCTTTTGGGTTGTTTTGTTTTGTTTTGTTTTTTGGTTTTGCTTATTTGGGTGGTTGGGTGTCTTTTTTTAAAATAACTTTTTACAATGATTCTACTAGTATTTGACATGGTCTCAGGCCTTTTGTCATTCAGGTTTGAGCATATTTGTACTGATATCTACCCACCCCCATTCTGAAATTGTTACTTTAGTCCTAGAACAATTTGAATATTGATGGACTCAATTCATTGAGAAAAATCTTACCTGTAATATATACACCCATGTCAATAAAACTTTGTGCTGTAATGTTACATAAAACAGGCTTTGAAGTTCTTAAGAGAACCCTTTACAAAGAATCAATATTGTTGAGCAATAATCTTTAAATTCCACTTTAAGAAGTTACTTTTTCCAGTTTTTTTGTTTTGTTTTGTTTAGCTTTTTAATGTTTATTTCTGAGAGAGAAAGAGAAAGAGACAGCAAGCAGGGGAGGGGCAGAGAGAGGGAAACACAGAATCAGAAGCAGGCTCCAGGCTCTGAGCTGTCAGCCCAGAGCCCAATGTAGGGCTCGAACCCACAGGCCGCAAGATCATGACCTGAGCCAAAGTCAGATGTTTAACTGACTGAGCCACCCACGCACCCCACTTTTCCCAGTTTTTTAGGTTAATCACCTTGTACCATTTTGGTCACTTAAAAGTGTTTTTGAAATAAGTACAAATTCACAGGAATTTGTAAGAAAAATATGGAAAGCTTTTGTGTACCCTTAATCCAGTTTTCTCTAGTGGTAACATCTTGTATAACTATAGCACAACATCAAAACCAATTAATTGACATTGCCATAATCCACAGAATTTATTCAGATTTTACCAGTATACGTGTATTCATATGTGTGTATCTTTGTATGTCCATGCAGTTTTATCACATGTAGAAGTTTGTGTAACCACCACCACAGTGAAGAATCAGAATTATTCCATCACCACGAGGGCCCCTCATGCTTCCCCTTTGTAACCACATCCGTATAACCTTCCCCAATCCCTACACAGTCTTTGGCAACCACTGCTCTCCGATCTGGCTCCATAATTTTCTTTCTTCAAGAACATTTTATGTAAATGGAATCATACAATTTGTAATCTTTGGGGATTTTTTTTTTTCCACTCAGTATAATTCTCTTCAGACCCAAAAGAATTGCTGTGTGTCTCAGTAGTTCGTTTCTTTTTATTCCATGGTTTGGATATTTCAGTGTGTCCTTTGGTGGATGAATGGTTTAAAAAAAGTCAGGTTGTTGTCCTTATTTTTAGCATGCATTAGATAACTTCAGATTACAACATTATCCTCAAATTCCTTCAGTGCCATTCAGTAGCTCAGGGAATAAAAATCCAAAGTACCTAACCTGGCACCTGAGGTCCTTCATGGTGTGGCTTCCATCATTTTTTCCCAGTTGTGACTCTGTTCTCATCTTTCCTCTGATGACCACATGCATTCTCAGAAGTACCTACTTGGGAGAGGACCCCTCACAGTGCCCGGAACCTTCTTGGTTTTTTGGTCCTTCTGTATCATTTCCCGTTCTGGCTGTTCTATTCTAGAATTCTCCTACCTCACTTGACCAGGCAAACTCCTATGCATTCTCCAAGACCAAACACTAGCATAACCTTCTCAATAAAACCTTGCCCGGCTCCACTCCACTTAGCATTAAATACTCGCTCTTTCGTGCCCCCACTGCAACTGGTTCTTACTTCTGTGATGGAGATTATTGATGGCATACTGTTGCTATTATCTGTTTGCATCCGTGTCTTCCCTGGCAGTCTGTGAGCAGCTTGAGTTTTGGATTTTATTCATCTCTGTAACCCCAGAATCTGATCTGGCACCTGGCACATGAGAGTTATTCGATAAATGCTTGGAAAACGAACGGCCATGTCTGTGGGATGCTATGTTAAATGCCAAGTGGGAGGGTTGTCTCTTGAGTCTTTACAGTTTGGTGTGACTAGGTATGTACACAAAAAGGCTGCATATGTGATACAAAGAAGGATTGTTGCTATAGTGTGAAGAGACCTCATTTAGCAGGGGCTGTAGGAGTCAGGGAGAGGTCACATGAGAAAAGCCAGGGAAGCTTGGCATTGAAGAAGGAGAAACGCCAAGATGGGCACAGAGCAGGAGGGGAACAGGCTACAGCAGGTGGGCAGCATGTCCCAAAGACTGCACTTGCAGGGTTGAGAAATCATAGAATAGGGTAGAGGGTCTGTGCAGGGAGGTGGGGGAGAGAGCATCTTGTAGGTAAAGAAGGGTCAGATTATGGCACCTCGGAGGCCAGGGGAACCCGTTTTAGGCATCAGGTGAACATCAGCAATGGAGGTTGCTGATTTTTGAACAGGTTGTCTCCTTAAAGTTCTGTTAAGAAAGGATTAACCTGGCAGTTGTTCCAAAAACAATTTGCGGAGTTGTAAATGTGAAGTAAGAGAATGTGCTTTAATTCCGTAGCATTCCCTCTTTTCCTACAGAGAATCGAGACTACACAGAAGACTCAGACCAGATGCTTTTCCCATGCTCCTCCTTTCGCAGCCTCTTTATTAAAGCACACGTGTCATCCACCGTTCCTTACCTCCCACGAATGGTGGGCAGGTTTTGAATTAAAGCAATTGAAGTGAAAGATCAGTCTTGTCAGCCGATTACGTAAAAGGCACCGAATGTGTGTATGTGTGTGTGTTTGCGCACATGCGTATGGAGAAAAGTGGGAGGAAATAGGTGGGCTGAAGAGGGGGAAAGAGAAGAGCCTGCTCTGTGGCTGTGTTTCAAATAGAAATATTTGATTTCAGTCCAGAGAAGAGAGCAGCTTGGTTTTTTAGAATGTCAGTTTTTTTTTTTTTTAAGAGTACCGTTGTTGTTTCCACTGATAGCATGGGCTTTCCTCTCTTCCTCAAAGCAAAATGGTGAGAATGGGGAGGTGGAGAAACCTTCCTGAAAATTAGTTGCTGATTCAGTCTCATAGAGTTTATTCCACCTCTGCAAGACAGCAGTCAGAAGTCTGGCATCCATGGGCTGGTGAGAAAATGGTAGGAGGGGAGGCAGCCTCCCGGAAGTTGTTAGGCAAACGTCGTTCCAGTTCCATGGTTCTGGAAGAGTGTGTGTGTGTGTGTGTGTGTGTGTGTGTGTGTGTGCGCGCGCGCGCACGCGCATGCGCCTGTGTGTGTGCATGTGTGGGGCACATACAAGTGAAGGAATCTTTCCAAAGTGTTTCCAGAAACAGCTCATCTTCCAGCTGTAATCTTCAACTGGGTTGTTGCAGATGAAGTCTCTAACCCCAATCCACGCAATGCCCCCCTTCAGAAGTGTACTCCTTTTATAGAAATCCTTTCTTTAAAGAAAATTCTGCAAATACTTGAACTTGTGGTAATTTTGAGAAATGTTCTGAAGGGAGGAAAGAAATCCCATTATGTTCACAAGGGAAATCAGATTCATATATTTGACTTTGAATTTTCAAACTCATTTCTTCAAGTATATAATCTGTCATTAGTATATTGAATGGAATGAGATTTAGGTCCAGTGAATCTGATCAAAATATAGGATTCTTGGCCTTTTTTTTTTTTTTTGAATTTGACATTCCTTTTAGGAGAGAAAACCCTGGTATGAGAAGAATTGAATTCAGAAGCATTGATTCCTACTTTACAGGAATATCAAAGCCATTCTGGTAGTCATTATTAGACTATGATAAAAAATTATTCAATGTTGCCAATTAATCATTGTTGTATGTTTAAAAAATGTTTTGGTCATCGGTTTCCTGCTCTTCAGAATTAGAAAATAAACAGTTATAGAGAGTGAAGAACTTAAGGCAAAAGTCTTAAAAATATCCATTTCAATACTTAGAGTTTTTAATCTTACGTGATCACTAGAAATAAGTAAATTTGTAGTGGAGGCTAGTGCTGAAGGAACTTTAGATGCCGTCCAATTCAGTCATATTATTTTATACAGAATGGCCAGTTCCTTCATCAAAGTTACTCAAGGAGGTGATGGGAGAGTCAAGGCCAAACTCAGGTGTCCTGACTGCAGGAGCAGGATTCCTTACTTGCCTTAGGCTTCTACACTGTAGCCTCTTGGTTACCCTCCATTTTTCAACATCGAAAAGAAGGACAGTACATAAAATGCTTCTAGAAAGGGCAATTTTCTTCTATACAAATGCACAGTTTCCAGTTCATACTTTTCTTTAGAAGAAGCAAAGCCTTATTGTGCAGTAAGAGAGCCAAAGAAACTTTCTCCATCTATTACAGAATTGTGAGGACCCCAGAGGAGTTCCCTGGCTCTCTCTACTTGTACATGTTCTGAAACTGGATGAAAATTCAGTTCTAGAAGATAGTGTGCTTAGTGTCACAGTTTCTACAGAACTGGTATCTCAGAGACCTACAAAACCATGGGCTCAGATGATGGGACAGTGCTCCATGTCAACCTGGGATATGAAATGCTCATTGGGACATTCAGTACTGAACAGACGTTACTCTCCTCCATGCTTTTAGAGATTACTTTGAAAGTCTGCTCCTGAGAGTCAGAATCAAAATACATTTAAAAATCCTCATTGCAGGTTGATTTTCAGTTACTCAGATTGGAAACCAAAACAGAAGCCCAGCAGTGATGCTTTTTCTTGGAATCGACAACTAGGGAGGACTCTGAGAGCACTCGCACAGGCCATCTGGTCCAGCCCTCATGAGAAATCTGTCCTGTTTTTCCAATTTGTGCTGTGCAGCAGCTACTTGTAAAGGCCCCTAAAGAAATATTGTGTAATCCCCTTTCACAGCAGTCATGAAAAAAAAAAATTGGCTCTTCTTTCTAAGAATTAGAATCATTCATTAAGCTCTGAAACCTCCCAAGGAAGCCATCAAGTGAGGGTATTTGAGAACTCTTGTCTGTGGTCTGGACCCTAACAGTCATGTCAATTTGGAAAGTGAAGATAGAATGAGGGGCAAGGTGGCAAGGGTGGAGCAGTGAGGCAAGGGGAGGCACCCAGAGGCCTGCTGGAAGATCTCAACCTCCTGTTGATGCCTGAGGCAGGAGATCCCTCCCATTCTGGTCCAGCACCTGCTCACCTGGCCTGACTGTTCTGTTGCTAGACCATCCAAGAGTCTAAAAAAAAATTTTTTTTGACCATGACAAAATTCCTTCTTGCAATTGACTTGGCCCCTTTCAAGGTGCACTGGAAGCTTCTTGGCCTGTCCCTGTTGAACTGAAAATGATACAGATATAATTTCTTCGTCCATAAGTGTTCCCGAACTTGAAAACCATTACTAACATTTAGCCTCCTAATTTTCAGGATGGTTCCAGTTTTTTCCTCCTAGATTTCATTTTCTGATTTCCCACAGTAATGAGGATGCTCCTTTAAAGCCCCTGTACAATGTCTACATCTTCTTTAGGTCACCCAGAACTGGATACAATTCCAAGGAAAGGCCTAGACTTCTCAGTAAGGAATAGCAAGATCACCTAATAACAGAAACCTGCTTTGTCCCCTTGTTTGCATTTTATGGCCATGCTTACTGTTTTTAGGGGGGAAACCATGTTTTTTAAAAAAATATTTTTTTAATGTTTATTTTTGAGAGAGACAGAGACAGAATGTGAGTGGGTTAGGAGAAGAGACAGAGGGAGACACAGAATAGGAAGTAAGCTCCAGGCTCTGAGCTGTCAGCACAGAGCCCAACGTGGGGCTCGAACTCACGAGTGGTGAGATCATGACCTGAGCAGAAGTCGGGCACTCAACCCACTGAGCCACCCAGGCACCCTGGGGGAGAAACCATTTTTAACACTTTGAACTAATCTTTGGAAAAAGTTCCTGAGAAATATGTTTTAAAATTATAACTTATTAAAATCACGGAGGGTGATTGTGCTGATACATAGCAACTCTTAAGAGATCATTGGCTCTAAAGGTTACAAGAACAGTTGAAGTCTGTTGGGTTAAATAAGTGCATATCTAATCTATAGGTTTCAGTGGTAGTTGGGTATCCAAATAGAAAAACCTAATAGCTGATAATAGGATTCACTGGCTTTCTGATATCCTCTTATAGGGAAGTTTTTTTTTTTAATCTTCCAGGTTTAAAGATCAAGGCAATTGTACAGAACCAGTATTAATAACAAGAAAAGTCTTCTGTGTTGGTAATTAACATCTTCCAAGACAGTGGCCCTGAAGGGACTTAGCTGCAGGAAATTCCAACCACAGAGTTCTCCATGATGAGTTTCTATCTACTAGAAGGCCCATCTGGTTTAACAGAGCTCTTATATAAGAAAAGCGAGCTTTTTCCTGAAGAACATATGCTAATAAAGCACACTCTTTTCCATTTCTTTGAAATTAATTTCCACTTTAAACTTGGTTTTTATGTTACTGGGTTTTTGTTGTTAGAGTCTTTGGCCTGAGACCACAGCAACAAGCTGGTTATAAAAACTGACTGTGTAAATAGCGTGGCTTTAATGAATGCTACTCCTCTTTCAACTCAAGAACCAGCAAAGAATTCCTCTGAGGCATTTTGATGAAAACAGGCCTTTTGACTCACTAATACTCTATTACCTACCTCCTCATTCACAAGCACCTCTGCATTATGGAGTCTTTGCATATACTGAAAAGACTGGAAATGCTCAGAGAGTCTTTGTTTGATTTCACAGGGTTTTCATCTTGATGGAAAACATATTTGTTCAGTTTTAAGAGAAGATCTATGAACTACTTAAACAAAAAGTGGGAGTTGGGAAATTCATGGTGTGACGTACAACTTCTCTCTTAATAATGGCCTCTCTTTCATTTGCAAGGAAGAAGTTTGGGGTTTCACTTTTACCCAAATACAGTTTCTCCCAAAGCCATCTTCTGAAATCAGGAGGCTCCCATCTTAGTCCACGAAAGCCCTGGGTCACTCCTTACCCAGAGAAGTGAGTGTGTACTTGCCTGAGAATGTCAGATTCCAGGAATTGTTTCCCCTAGGCAGGACCTTCCACAGTCCTGTTTCAGAAAGAGAGGTAATTTAGAAGGGGAAACAGCAAGTATGCTTAGGAAGCAAATCTGGACACTGCATAACATACTCGTTTTCCTATTGCTGCCGCAACAAACTACCAGAGAGTTAGTGCCTTCACCAACAGTTCTGGAAGTCGGGAGTCTAAAATCAAGGTGTCAGGAGGTCCGTGCTCTTTCTGGAGGCTTCAAAGTAGAAGTTCATGTCCTTGCCTTCTCCGGCTCCTCAAGGACACTTGCATTTTATAGCTTGTGGCTCCTTCAAAGCACATCTTTCCACGTCTGGTTCTGTCTTCACATCTCCTTTTCCTCACTTTGATCTGCCTGCCTCCCTCCTACAAGGACTCCTATGAAAACACTGGGTCCACCCAGCTAATCCAGGATAATCTCCCCATCTTGAAATCTTTAACATAATCACATCCCCAAAGTCTTCTTTACTACATAGGGTAGCCTATTCATAGGTTTCAGAAATGAGGGCATGAATAACTTCCAGGGGCTGATGTACAGCTTACTGTAATACCATGGTGCTATGTTATGCAAGAGAGGGGAGAGTTAAAGGGACCCAAAGTACCAAGCATTACATCCTCCTCACTTTCTCTAACATCTAAGACTGATTTAGGCGAGGCAAGACCGCAAAAGGAAGAATGAGGTCACTGAAAATGCAGGGCACTGGGGATTTTCTCCGTGGATGGCTACAGTTTAGGTTTCCAATCAGAATAAAAATTCCTAGTCACAACATACAGCTCCAGTGTGAAAAAGTTGAAACAGTATTATCTTGACCTTGGCAGTGACTATAATGGCAGTTATCGCTTGAGTCTGTTCTGCTTGTAAGGCCCCTCAAGCTAACAGCTACTGGAGATCCCCCTTTTCACTTTTTTTTTCTCCTTTCTTTTATGATCTAGGTACAAATGAGAAGATTTGGAGGTGGACATTAATAGAAAAACCCATGGATGGAGGCACCTGGGTGACTCAGTCACTTAAGCGTCAGACTTTGGCTCAGGTCATGATCTCACGGTCCATGACTTCGAGCCCTGCGTTGGGTTCTGTGCTGACAGCTCAGAGCCTGGAGCCTGCTTTGGATTCTGTGTCTCCCTCTCTCTCTTCCCCCCCCCCCCCCACTTTCTTTCTCTCTTCTCCCCCCCCCCCAAATATTAAATATATCTGCATCCAAATTTCATAACTAATCAGTGAGATGTGAATCCCACTCCATCCTATAGCATGTGGGGTGGCAGGAGCTGAAGCAGCGTGTCTTTCTTCCTGACATGATGCATCTGTGAGGCTCTGTGCACATCCTATAACAGACCTTCCATAAAACCCCTGCTGTTCCTACCTCGTTACTGTGGTCATAACAACCTTGTGGGGGAGGAAAGGAGTTTCTTGCAGAGATGTGAAATTCTTTTTCTGAACCCTTCTATTAACTATTGTTCTCTTGAAGCCATTATGTTGACCAGTCATTTTAATCACAGAAAGGCTTTTCTTCTTATTTACAAAATTTGCATATATTCTAACACAAATTTTATTAAAAAAATTTTTTTTAATATTTATTTTTGAGAGCATGAGCAGGGGAGGGGTAGAGAGAGAGGGAGACACGGAATCTGAAGCAGACTCAAGGCTCTGAGCTGACAGCACAGAGTCCGACGTGGGGTTCAAACCCACAGACTGTGAGATCATGACCTGAGCCGAAGTCAGATGCTTAACTGACTGAGCCACCCAGGCGTCCCTATTCTGACACAAACTTTCAAATGTTTTAATCTCATGCAGTTTTCCTCTGTGAATCTTTGTCTCACCTACCAATAGAGGAAGGTGGCTGTTCCTCAGTTCTTTCAATCCCTTTCCAAAGGCCCCCAGCTCCTCTGTCAAGGTCTAGAGTAGTGGGCTTTGAAGATAGCACTCTTGGTGCCAAATCATTCAAATCTATATACCCTCTCTCGGAATGCAAGCATTAAGTACCAGATTGTATCAAACTGGGGGAGCAATATTAGTGGGCACAAAGTGAGCTAGAAGAAAAGATTCACTGGGAATCAGGAAGCTTTGAGAATTCAGAAATAGGGAGTCAAGAGTTAAAACACAACTTTGGCGTGTAATTGAGTCTCTCACGGCCAGATAGTGTTTCTTGGAGGGTGTGAGGGAGGCAATGCTCCGGTGAGAGGGGAGTGAGGAAGTGACCTCTTTGGGAACCTTGCAGGTCATGGACTGTGCTACCACCCTGAACTCTAGAGCTGGATGCAAGGCATCCGTTAGAATGCAGTGTGGAGGAAGTAATTCTAAAATGGGAATGAGGGGCGCCTGGGTGGCTCTGTTGGCTGGGCAGCCAACCCTTGATCTCAGCTCAGGTCTCGATCTCAAGTGGTGAGTTCAGTTTCCACGTTGGGCTCCGTGCTAGGTGGGAAGCCTATTTAAATAATAAAATGGGACTAGGCAAGTATTGCTCTATAATCCCTCACAGGGCTGGACAACTCCATGTACCTTTCCAATTCCATCACATCGCCTTTGTATATATGTAACAGTGTATTTAGAGCCACCAATGAATACCAAACACTACTTGTAGTACCCTGAGAGCAGGGAGGGAAGGAGCCAGACCTGTCTTTGCTCTCCCCTAAATTACCACTAACAGAGTCTGTATTCTAACGTGGAGAAGACATTGTCCTAACACAAATATAACAATGACAACATTGCTTAATGTTGACCAAAGAAAAGAAAGATAAACCAACTGAAGTCTGTATGTTTATTGCAGTAATGAACTCTGCCTAGTTATAGGTCATCGATGACCACTAATGAAGCAAATGTGATGAGTTTAACAAGTACGCTTCCGTTTCATTTTTTAGCAAGAAGGCAATACGATCGCATGATAATACCGTTGATCAAAGTATTTGACTTTTAGCAACGACTAGTTTTAGCAATAGACATAGTCATAAAATGTTTATGATTTTTCTTGTTGGTTATTGCTGCTAAGGATGTTAGCCATTTGACCGCTTGATATTTTGAGATGGAAAGGCTTTGGGGACAGGGTTAACAAAAGACAAATACAATCATTATCAGAATGTCTGAATAACATTCCATGTTACTAAAATCTTTGTTGATTGTCTCATGTAAACATTTTAACCAAGGAATTGAAAGAACTTAATATTATTTTTTATCTTTGAGGAGAACTTTGAAAGGAGGTAGCAAGTAGTATTGTGCCCTTTTTCAATTACGGCAACTGAGGCACAAAAACAAAACCTAATGACATGTTGTGCAGTCTTTTGTTTTCAATTTTAAGTTCAGACAGCTTCTGACCAATATTTTCCTATAGTGACCAGCATGTATTTATGCCAAGGGCAACTCAGAACAAAAAAACTCTAACATTGGCAGGATTCTGTTCCCTTTTTTAGCATGAGGCGGTGGAATGGTCCAGGTGCTTGGTGTCCCTCATTGTTACTCTATCCAGAAAACCAGGGCAAAGACAGGACTAGATCAGTATAGTAGCACAAGGAATGTATACTTGAGCTCAGGGCTGATCCCAGAATCCGTAGGCTGCAGGAAATTGAGAGATGATGTGGATTTTTTTTTTTTTTTGTATTTCATATTATTAGAAATTTGTCTTGAGTGGGAATAAGTGCATCTTTAGGTATTAGTAGCTAAAGTTACATGCAGCTCAGAGAGGAAACAGATATTTTACAGTTGATTTTTTTGGATAAATATGTAGTCCAGCAAAGTGTGTGTGTGTGTTTAAGGTACAAACACAAAACATGGATAATAGTAGCAAATGGTTCCATGGCCTAGTAGCCAAAGGTACTACAACGTTTGTTTACCCAGCTTTGTCTTCACTAGCAAATTACTTAACTTCCCTGTACCCCAGTGTTTGTAAGATGGACCTGGTAATCCTTTATGGGGTTGTTTGAAAGATTGTATGAAATAATGTATGTAAAATACCCATTGTTATCCATCATAATTATCAATATCAATAACACAGGGACAAGAATAGGTGAGGCTCTAAAGCATATGGTGATAGCATTGCAGTAGGTCTTTTTTAAAAGTTTGTTTTTGCATGAGAATATTCATATTTTAGTCATTCCCCGTGTAGCACAATGTCTGGCTTGTTGTAGGTGACCAATGGAAGTTTGTTGGGTGGGTGATGAGAAATGGACAATGATTTCATTTTTATAAGCTTCAAAGTCTTCCAGGGGATTGTATTACAATATACTCTCTTGACTTTTTGTGCAGGCTTCGTTCTCTACCCGACTTGTCCTCTTGACAGTCATGAAGAGTTTTCTTTCCTTTGAAGGCAAGAATCCTGTCTGCTTTTGACCTTGGCTGCTGAAAAGCCTGACCTGTGCTTGCTGTCCCCCATCGTGTCTGTTATATCTACTTACACCTAGCCTTGTACCAGAAAAGGATATGAGGCGATACCTCAAATTGCATGGCTTACAGGAAAGAAGACTAAAAATGGCAGGGTTGAGACAGGGATTCACGACGCTTGTAACATTTGTCTTATTCTCACCCTTAACAATGCACATGTCCTTGAGAAGCATCTGCTGGCCATACACTGTGTTGTTAGGAAAGACCAAAGTGCAGCTGTGCGCAGGGTCCTGAGGGAGAATCGTGCAGGGACTGCCTGAGTCTTTGTTTGTGTTGTTTTTCTGCGAAGAACGTGGGTCTGTGTCCGTTGGTGATTCTCGAGTTCTCGCTTGATCCTTGACAAAGAAGGGGACATTGAAAGCAAGGTGGTTTATAAACCTAGATTCCTTATGGTAGTAAGCGGATTACGTCGTAAAAAGGGACTACCTCCAGGCCAACTGTACTTCAGGGGAAAATTATTTATATTGATAAATAATACAGGTATGTATTGGTCAATTAAAATACGGGATAGAACAATTCCAAAAGCCCCTCAGTGACTTGGATTTTGAACAGAACATCATGTGCAAATAGAGCTGGCTAAGTCTTATCGAGGCACATCCAGTCACTCTGGCTTTTTCTCAATGGCTGCAGCAACCTGAGGGTCTGAATTCCCTGAGGACCTAGGCGCAGGATCACTTGATACTCCAAATCCAGATCCAGTCCCTCCAGCCCACACTGAGCTATCTGCCCTTTTCTTCTGAGGTGCATGAACGAGGAGGGATCTTCTGTATTGGTTGCAGTGGGGCAGATGTGGTGAGACCATTTAAAGATATTAATATATGTGGTTTCTCCCTGCACCTCCGCATTTTTGTCTTTGTTCAAGCAAGTAGCTTGTGCCTCCTTACTTGCAGAAAGTGTGTCTTTTGTTTCCAAAAGCCTCGGTCACTTGAAGAGAACCAGTTTTGAGAGAAAAAGCATATCTCAGATTAAGTTGAGATTCTGCTAGATGGGCGGTTCGGCCGGAAGTCTGAGGCCCCATAAGCCTTGGTCCCTGATAGCATGCAAAGAACGTGATAGGATCTCATAGGGAATGGCCCTGTGGTATAGACTGGATCCCCAGTCAGGGGTTCAACCTCCCCGAGATCTATGAAGCTTCCTGTGTTGTGTGGAAGGAGCATAATCAACCACTGTGTAATCTCTGGGGTAAAGTGAACAGATGAGCAGCGGTAGGAGGGTTCCTTGGGAGGGTAAGACCCTGGGACCTAAGACAACCCAAGTGGCATGGAGAGGGCAAGAAGAGAGCCAATACCATCTGAAGGTAGAATTTCTTGTCAGCTTGGCAGAAGGGCTCCCTGCGTTGAAATTAACTTATAGAAAAATGTTAACGTGCTATATTTCCCAAACACTTGAGCTTATGGTCTGCGATTCTTACTTGCTTTGTGTGTATTTTGGAAGATGTACAGGTTGGGCAGGAAGGACAATCTAGGCATCATTTCAAGATGGGAAGTCAGCCAACCAAAGAAGGATGAGGAAGAGGATAAATTCTTCATGCTGCAGAGATAGGAGTCCCCAGGCTTAGCCATGCAGAAACTGCATATATTTGTCTTAAGAGAGAATTTATTTTTACAGAAATAGGGAACTCTTTTTATTTGAATTTTTCCACCATTTCTTTTTTGTTCTGCCTTCACAACAATAGAAATTATTTATTTGGTTAAAAACTTCCTCTCACAGGTGCACTTATTTCTCAAAAGAATGATTAAATGTCTCCACTTTGATTTAGAACAAGAGAGAATGTTATTAAAATTGAAGCTGAGTTTTGTAGTACAGAGCTGTGTATAAGGAGAAAATTAAGGACTCTGAAGTTATCCTGGTACTGTTATTGTCCCTTTGAGAGAGAACTGAGGCCAAGGAAAGTACAAATGTATGGGTAAGGCAGAGCAACGCTGTTTTGGAGAGGCTGTTGATGGACCACATTATTACTAAACTCTCATGCACTGCTCTAACCACAGTGTAGCAGGAGTTAGTAGACAGATCTGTCTCATTATTAAACTATTGGCCTTAAATCTTTCTCATCTTATGATTATCCAGAATGGAGTAGGGGTTGTATAGAATAGATCCTAGCAGAGCATTATGCTCATATATATATATATATATATATATATATGTGTGTTCTTAGCTATCAAGGTTGATAGGATTTCTAATGAATGGATTCACTCAACAAATATTTCCTGAGCACTCGATGCCAGGTGCTGTTCTGGGTGTTGAGGATCAGGGGTGAACAAAACAGTCTTTGCCTTTAAAAAGTTTACGGTTTAGGGGTGCCTGGGTGGCTCAGTCGGTTAAGTGTCCAACTTTGGCTCCGGTCACTTTCTCACAGTTGATGAGTTCAAGCCCCGCGTCAGGCTCTGTGCTGACAGCTCAGAGCCTGGAGCCTGCTTCAGATTCTGTGTCCCCCTCTCTCTCTCTGCCCTTCCCCTGCTCACGCTCTGCCTCTCTCTTTCTCCCTCAAAAATAAAAACATTAAAAAAAATTTAAAAGTTTACATTTTAGGGGCACCTGGGTGGCTCACGTCATGATCTCACAGTTTGTAAGTTCAAGCCCCACATCGAAAGCTGTCTGCTCTCAGAGCAGAGCCCACTTCAGATCCCTTGTCTCCCTATCTCTGCCCCTCCCCCACTGGTATTCTCTCTTTCTCAAAAATAAACAAACATTTAAAAAATAATTTAAAAAATAAAATAAATAAAAAGTTTACATTTTAGAAGAGGGAGAGGAAGAAACAAAAAAAATGTTTAGCCTATCAGGAGGTGACACCTGCTATGAAGATAAGCAGAGCAAGGGGCAGAAAGTCCTGGAGGGGGCTATTTAAAGAGGATGGACAGGGATGTTTTTTGATAACTTTGCACTGTAGGCTGGAAGAAGATGAGAGAGTGAGCCTTCTGAGCATCTGGAGGAAAATCAATCCAGAGAGAGGAAACAGCAAGTTCAAAGGCCCTGAGTGTCCTTGCTGCATCCAAAAACAGTTATGAGTCCAGTGAGCTTGGAATGAGCCAGGGAGGGAGAGTAGCAGCCCAGAGCCAGATTGGGAGAGCCTTGTGGGCCGTGATGAGGACTTCGGTTTAATTCTGAGTGGGATGGAGCCATTTCAGGATCTTGAGTTGAGGAGTGACAAGATCTGTGTGGGCTTTGTAAGGATTGCTCACTGGAGGGGGACAAGCGCAAGTCAAGGGGCCAATCAGATGCTGCAGTCAGGAGAAGGTGGCTTGAACTGGGGAGACAGGGATGGAAATGGTGGGAAATGGTCAGATATCTTGTAGACAAGCCCATGATGCTAACAATGAAGGTCTTACCTGCAGAACTGCTAATCTGGGGCTATTTGCTACGATGGTTAGCCTTTTTGAATCCAGCTCTGCCCCTTACACTGTCTTTGATGCTGGGTTACCTTTTCATCAGTAAATGTAGATGGTGACAATATCTGCCTTCCAGGCTGTAAAGAAGATTAAGCAAAAGGCCCAGAACAACACTGATCTTAATAGTTCAACATTTTAATTCTATCATGTTCACATTAGGAAATGTCTTATGATCAATACCAGGAGTTATTCTGGTCATGTTTCTTTGCTCTGAACAGCTACTATTAAATGGATGGTACATTTTCAATTGATGGAACTTTACAATTTAGGAGATACAGTGTGTCAACATAAAAAAAATTGGAATGTACATATATCCTGAGGATTTACTAGCATTTGCTTTCCGATTTTTACTAAAAGCTATTTTTCCCTTCTAGTTAGAGATCCAGTCCTTATTTTCCTTGTGTTTCCCTTCCAAAGAGGAAAAACAAAAATACTTACCAGCCCCCCTCCTCCAAATTTCAAAGCTGGAACACAAACATTCCTTCAGGAATGCTAGCTGTTTACTTTCTCCCGGCTTTACCCAACTCTCTCTGGCACTGTACGGAGTTGCAAACAATAAATCATTTTTTTAAGTAAAAGGCAAGCATTCAATCATATGAGTATCTTATTTCTGTGATTCTAGAAATCTGGATTTTAATTCTGGATTGTTTGAGTTTTTGATGGAAGGAATTAATCTTGAGTGTCACGTGGACGTAGCCTTTTGGGCTTGAGGGAGGCTCCAGCGCTCTTTACCACAGAGGTGTTGGCCTCTTTGGTTCACCGTGGCAGTGGACAGCCACCACGGATTGCTACAGTATAGGCTTCTGGCGTCTGTTGCTCATGTTGTCCTCCCTCAAGCCAACAAACCTTTATTTAGTCCCTATCTGTTACGTGCATAGCACTCTGGTAGTCCCTGCATGAAGCAAAAGAAATACTGAATACTGTACTTACTATTTGAGGATCATCTCAGCTTTTTACCTTAGTGGGGAGACAAGATTCACCTGCTTAACTGAATTGAGAATAATGGAAGTAATGTAAAAGAGATTGCTCAGTAGAATTAGAAAACTCTATCACATTCAATGTTATAAACCATGGATCCTGACTCACCCAGTCCTGGTGGTCAGCATCAGAGAAAGAGAAGGTAGCTGACTTATGTTCCCAAAAGGAGGAGCAAGGCGATGGCTGGAGGTTCCTTAGTCCTCCTCCCGTCTTTGTGATTAACCTGATTGTCAAATGTCACAAGCCAGAAAAAGCAGGGATTAGAAGACTGGGGCTTCATAATACTAGGAACTAGAGAGAAAGCTAGGTGTCGAGTGCGATGTCTCCCATCACTTAGGGACTGAGACTAGTACTGTACAGACAGTTGCCCAGGACGGTGGTCAGCCACCTCCCCCAGGGCTTGCTGAGAGCAGGATTGCATCAGAACCAGTCCCGGCACTATTTCTCTACCCACTCCTCCCAGATGAATATGGAGAGGGCAATGGCGAGATAATGAGAAGTCTCCTTGTGGAGTAGGGAAGTGTTCTTCCTTCTCCCACCAACCAACAACGGCATATAGGGTATGTTTCCTCCCACCCCAAAGCCAAGAGTGAGACTACAGGAAAAGCGCTCAAAATTCTGCTATAACTGTCTACCATCCCCCAAACCAGGCTGGTAATGGATGCCATCCTGTTAGTTTTCAAGCCATTGGCAATTGCTGGCATGTGGAGGAAGGGTCAGGGGAAAGACGGCAGGTGCCACATGGGGCAAGGGCATGAGGATGTATGAACAGGTGTGAAGTCAGGATTCAGTTGGAGCTGCAGACCCTAGAAACTGAAGCCCAACAGGTAAGACTGTAGGCTAGAGATTTCTCCATGGTGCAGGGAGTACACATCAGAGGAGGTGGTAAGAATCTATCAGCTGAGGGTTGACAGACTAATTTCATAAAAGGCTACACCTTCTGAGCTCTAAGAAGACAACCCAGGACAGTGGTTAGGCCCTAGATGTGGAAAGGACTGGAACTCTCCACAAGCAGAACAGCAAGATGCCTCTGTCTCTCTTTATCCCTTGTTTTCCTGGACTAACACCAAAAGAAGCATGCCAGGAAGAGGGGGAGTGGTGTCTAAGGGGCAGAAGGACCTGTCTTCTTCGGTTCTCATGTGCCAATGGTATCTTGATTATGGTAGGGTCAGGGATGGGAAGAGAAGAGAGAGATGAATTAGATAGGAGGTTGACATTTAAAAAGAAACAGGGCTGAGCCTGAGAAAGTTTTAAGAAAAGTGACTGAAAAGGTATGAAACTGACCCAACATAGCCTCAGTGGAAGCTGAGAAAAGGCAGGTTCAAGGAGTAGAGTTGGAAGCCGTGGGATAAAGAAAACTGAGTGGTGTTTGTAATCCAATGAGGTGAGGTAAGGGCATATGTTGTGGGCAGGAAGGGAAGAGAAAGGTCCATTCTGACCAGAGAATTATCAGCAAGGCTTCAACGAGAAGGTGAGGCTTGAATCCTACCATCTACGGGGAGAACAGGGGAGCTTTGTGGGGTGGAGAGGGGCCCAGCCTGGAGGGAGTACAGCCCCAGGGAGTGTGACACACATCTGCACACACAGCTGACCTGGTCCAGAGGTGCCTTTAGCTCCCAGATGAGGGATTGGGGCATGGCCAGCAAGACAGCCCATAGTCCCTGCTTATCCTTCTGTACCGAGCAATATGACAAGAGTACCTCGGGAAGATGACCGGTCTGTGAAAGAGAGAAGAGGAAAAGGTGCACCTTAGGATGTTGTTCCAACCCCATGTGCAGGGCAGAGGGACTCAGGAGCATGCCTGTATACCCCTACTTTTATTCAGTTCTATTTATTGACTACAAATAATGAAGTTGTGCCCGTGTGTCCCTTCCTCTTAAGCATTCAAGGGCTCACTGCGGGGGGTGGCGGGGGGACCTGAAGCTCTGCAGCCTGTTGATAGTTCTCCATGCATAAGCCAATCTCCATATGCTCACACATGCAGTAATCCGCTTTGGAGCACCCCACCCATCACACACTTTATTTATGCTACTTGCTTGCCTCCTGTTACCTATCATTTCAAACTGCTCTATGCTTCCCCACCCCTTGAAATGCATTAGTAGCTATGGAAACATATTATTAGAATGGGCAGAGCCTAGTGGCGTGTACCATTGTGGCGTTAAGGTGGTTTTAGGTGACAGCTGGCAGCGTGGATGTCTTCCTTGAGTAAGGTAGGTGACAGATACCGCGACCACATACATGTAGAACATAACCTCTGGTAGAGGATGTGGATTTTACACTTACACGGAAAACAAGGCTACACCTTTACCTTGAACAAGACCAGTTCCCAGAAGTTTCAAATAGCGTGGAAAGGGAAGTATTGAGAGTATCGGAAAGAAGGACACTTTTAATATGCTAAAATAAATTAACTTTTCCCAAAGTATGTGTGTTGTGGAAATATCAAATATCTCCTAGTAATGAGCATAGATCTATGTTGATTTGAATGGCCCAAACTCCAAGGAAATAGGATGATTATTGCAAGCTCAGAGGGTGCAGGATGACTGCTCATTTGGCCATCTCCCCATGGTTTGTGGAGATTTCTCTCAGGGAAGGGGAAATGTCAGCAGCTGCCTTTTCTGACAGAAATGGCCACAAGCCTGGCTCCAGCCAGAATGATCCCTGAAGGCTTCACTCACATTGTGACTCTTCCTCTCCCTGCCTCCAGGTCTCCTTAACCCCTCACCCTACCAATACCTTTGGCCTCGTTTGCTTCATGTTTCTATTTCTTAGGAAATATTGACTATCTTCTACTCCCAGAGGGTCAGTAGCAAACATTAGCTCAAACCTGTACATTCAAACGTAACTCAGTAGAGGACATTAAGCAAATTCTGACTAATGGTAGACAATTATGACAAGAATGTGTGTGTCACATTAATTCACTGACACATTTGCTGGATTCAATATTAAGATGGACTGGAAAAAAACCAAGTGTTTGGTCGGCACTTCCTCTCTCCTCTATTTTGTTGGCTACTGTGGTAGGCTGAATAATGGCTCCCAAACATATCCGAGTCCTAATCCCTGGAACCTGTGAATGTTACCTTACATGGCAAAAAGGACTGCAGATGTGATTAAGTTAAGGCTCTTGAGATGGGGAGATTATCCTGGATTATCTGAGTAGGTCTTCGATTTAATCACAAGTATCTTTACAAGAGGCTGGCAGAGAAGAGTCAGAAGGCTATCGAACGACAGAAGCGATAAGAGATTTGAAGATGTTATGCTACTGGCTTTGCGGATGGAGGACAGGGCAGAGAGGCAACGAACGAAAAAAGCTGTAGATGCTGGAAGAGGCAAGGAGATAGATTCTCATATAGTGTCTCCAGAAGGGACCAGCCCTGTCTGCATCTTGACAGTGAAACTGATTTGGGACTTCTGACCTTCAGAAGTGCAAAAGAATAAATTTGTATTGTTTCAAGATAGTTAAGTTTGTGGTAATTCATTACAATAGCAATCAGAAACTAATACCACATCCTACTAAGCTAAAACCAGGAAAGCAGAGAGGAAACAGAAGTTTCAGTGACCAGAGCATGCAATGACCTTCTCAGTGAGCATTGCCCAACTGAAGGGGTAATGATTTAAGCTCCAAGCCCCCTTCTTCATAGAGCCTTTCTTTCCCATCTGTTCAGAAGGATTCTTACTTTCTTGCCTCTGTGTATACACTTTACATGCCTCTTACCTTCTGCCAAGCATAATTACTAGTTATCTGGTGGGTAAATGTCTTATCTGCCAACTTGATAGTAATTTTCTGGAGTGCAGGGACCCCATCTTGTATTTTTCCTTGACTGATTCATCCAAAATTTATGGAGCACCTGCTATATACTAGGCATAGTTCAGAGCACTGGAAGGGCAGAGTAGGAGGTAGAGGTGAAAAGACAAAAATGTAAGTAAATTTAGTAATATATTAAATGCTATGTCAAAAATATACAGGGGGGGTTAACATTCATTGGGTTCTTAAAGTGTATAGGCACATTGCTAAGTGCTTACATTTATTCTATTTAAAACTCTCAACATCCCTAGGAGATCGATGCTATGATCATCATTTTATAGGTGAGTAAACTGAGGCTTAGAGAGGAAATCAATCAAACGTTACCCAATCTGCCTGACTCCAGAGGCCAGCCTCTGCATCATGCCTCAAAATGTCTGCATAACAAGAAAGCACCGTGAACACAACCTTCAGTGGTGAGTAGCCTCCATGGCCCTGAGTCAGGATCTTGAGCATCAAAGACACTAAATGCCAAATGCCTATTGTCTAATTAAAAGCTAGCCATAGGTTAGGAACATGGGACAAGTTCATGGAAACTCCAGCACAAGATACAACGAATTAATTGCCCTTCATCTTTCTGTGGCAACATTTTTGGGGGTCTCTAAAAAAATCTTCAGCAATCTTGTGAGTGAGAAACAGGAAGCTGGTACATAGTTTGTTGATAGGAAAATTGAGGCATCAAACAATTAGATGATATTCTCAAGAGCAGAGAAGAAACTGGGATGGTGGCCAAAGGAAAGGCTTATCTTAGTGGGGCTGAATAAGTGCCTCTTTTTTTTTAATGTTTATTTTTGAGAGAGACAGAGTGTGAGTGGGGAAGGGGCAGAGAGAGAGAGAGGGAGACACAGAATCTGAAACAAACTCCAGGCTCTGAGCTGTCAGCACAGAGCCCGATGCGGGGTTTGAACTCGGGAACAGCCAGATCATGACCTAGGCTGAAGTCGGATGATTAACTGACTGAGCCACCCAGGCACCGCAGTGCCTCTTTTGATCTCTTGAGGCACCCTTGTCTTGAGGGGAGGAGATGATCATCATTGGATCGGTAAGCAGAGTGGGCTGGTGACCAGGGTACATGCAGGAGCTCTGGCTTTGCCTCTGACAATGTAACATGAGCTAAGTTGCTGAGGGAGTCTGGGAGCCCACCTGGCCACCACTTCTACAGCATCTTGCTTACCAAGGTGTCTTGGAATTCCTCAGGACCTGAAGCTTTGTAGTTTTAAGCACTGATTCCCACTGCAGGCCAGTGTCCTAGAATATTGTCAAATATCTACCTACCTCCCAGCTGATCTCAAGGAGTAGAATCCATCTTTTCACCATCCCTTACGGAAGCCTTTTATTTTTTATCTCAACTATGACTCATACGTATTTTGTATCTGTAATATAAATGGGCCCAATTTAAGAAAAACGGTTTCTTACCTGTTCATGTGAGTACAGCCATTTTATGAAATGCACCCTCATCTCTACATTATCATATTCCCTAAAGTTATAGGTATGTCTTGTTATACATAGAATTATCAAAGATGAATGAAATTTTCTTTTTAAAATGATTGAACCCTCTTGCACTGTTGGTGGGAATGCAGACTGGTGCAGCTGCTCTGGAAAACAGTGTGGACGTTCCTCAAAAAATTAAAAATAGATCTACCCTATGACCCAGCAATAGCACTGCTAGGAATTTACCCACGGGATACAGAAGTGCTGATGCATAGGGGCACTTGTACCCCAGTGTTTATACCAGCATTTTGAACAATAGCCAAATGATGGAAAGAGCCTAAATGTCCATCAACTGATGAATAGATAAAGAAACTGTGGTTTATATACACAATGGAATACTACTTGGCAATGAGAAAGAATGAAATCTGGCCATTTGTAGCAACATGGATGGAACTGGAGAGTGTGATGCTAAGTGAAATAAGTCAGGCAGAGAAAGACAGATACCATATGTTTTCACTCCTATGTGTATCCTGAGAAACTTAACAGAAGACCAGCGGCGGAGGGGAAGGAGGGAAAAAAGTTACAAAGAGGGAAGGAGGCAAACCGTAAGACTCTTAAATACTGAAAACAAACTGCAGGTTGAAGAGGGGGATAGGGGAAAGTGGATGATGGGCATTGAGGAGGGCACCTGTTGGGATGAGCACTGGGTGTGTATGGAAACCAATTTGACAATAAATTATATATAAAAATAAAATAAAATGATTGTATATAAATGTGGGATCCTAATAGTTGGAACATGTACAAATTTGAACTGTGGACAAGTAACAGTAGATACCCTAACAAAGGTGTGTATCCTGGAAGCTCAATGGTGTTTTGACCTACAAAATGAATAAGACATAAATTCCACATGTGTGCGTGCACACACACACACACACAAATATTTGGAGAGATCTGCATCTTTTTAAATTTTTTTAATTTTTTTTTTTTTGAGAGAAAGAGAGTGTGAGCAGGGGAGGGGCAGAGAGAGGGAGACATAGAATCCGAAGAGGCTCCAGGCTCTGAACTGTCAGCACAGAGCCCGACGCGGGGCTCAAACCTACAGACCGTGAGACCATGACCTGAGCCGAAGTTGGATGCTTAACCGACTGAGCCACCCAGGCACCCCAGAGAGATCTACACTTTACTACTGTTACAAAGTGTATAACCTCAGGATAAATACCTTACACTTACAAAGCCCTCACATGTCTTTAAGGTGCTTCCATATCTATTATCTCACTTTGATTCTTGGAAGAATCCTGAGCAATAAGCAGAGCGAGTCTTTCCCCCATTTTATAGAGGAGACCAAGGTGCAGAGAAGCCAAGTAGCTTTAGAAAAGCATGGCCCAGCTCCACAGTGCTAAAGGAAAGCCAGCTCCTCTTCTTGGGCTGGAAATCCAGATCCTTTTCTTGAAACCTGTGGAAAACCAACACAATGAGGATTCTGTTCCAGACCCCAGACACTGGATTGGGTAAGGGCCTGGGCTGATCTCCGTTTAAATCTTGACTCTAGTGTTTACCAGCTATACAATCTTGGACCAGTCACATAACATGTCAGAGCCTCAAATTTTTCCTCAATCTATAAAAGGGAAATGGTAGTACTATATTATTCAGGGTCCAGAAAATAGATGGCGTACTCAAAGGAATTGAGAGCATTTACTAAGGGACTAATGGCAAGAGTGTAGGCAGAATTAAGAGCACTCAAGAAAGGACAGTAAAGCTGCTTCCTGGGAATAGCAAAGCAGTTCCATGTCTGAAGATATGAGGATGGGGAGAAGTTACTGGAAGCCGGTAAGGGTGTGGTAACCATGGGAGAGGGCCCCTGACAGGAGCTGGGGTAATAGAAAAATAATGCCAACACAGGGCCCCAAAGAGACAGAGCTGAGAGAATAAATACCTAGACTTCACTCTTATCCCACTATAGGAAGTCAGAAGATGACATCCGTAAAGGTCAGCACCATGGCACTGTTCAGGGTGAAGGAAGATGGGAGAGTGAAACTGGGGGGAGGGCCCAAATGGAAAATCACCTGCAGGAGGACCATGTCAGAAGGTAGTCTTGGTGATTATATGAGATGAGGCAGGTAGCCTGCTTATCACAGTGCCTAAAACATAACAAGTGCTCAATTAATGTTGCTGAAATTATTTTTATTCTCATTAATATGTGGTGGTGGTTTTCAACTTCAGGGAGATATTTCTAGAAACTTGACTGAACAGAACCTACTTTGATCTGGAACTTAGAGAAATAGTTCTGCTCTGAGGTGGGATAGGTATGTCAGGCATTAGAAAGATAATTCTAGACACATCTCCAGAACTAATTCATAGGATTAAAAAGGAACATTTCTGTGTACATTTTAACATTGTGTCTGGCGACAGTGTAATTAAGATTATGGCAGGGTTTCCATTGTGTCTTGTTATTTTCAAGCTTTTATAATTTGGTTATGAAATTATGCTCTGGTGGAAACTTGGCTTACTGTGTCTCAGCTTTGAGATGAAAATGTTTACAGAGAAAAATGACCTTTTAATTGTCTTTCACTTGAGTAATGGAATATATGTGTGTGCACTGTGGGTGTAGATACGTGTGGATCTATCCATTAATGCATGTGTTAATAGCTTTGGTGCTCTGTCTTACCTCTGTCTTCTCTTGATATCGTTAACCCTGCTACTTAACGAAATTACTCAACAAGATGACTCATCTACGATCCCATCAAAGGAAGAGGGGAGAAAGAGAGCAAAAGGACAAGAAAAGGAAGGAGGAGGGGAAAGGATGGCTTTAGTACAGATGACTTACAATAACCTCGCAAATAATTTTTTAGTGTCTACCAGCCCACATATTTTTCACAAAGCCTGTTCCCATTGGAGCTGAAACACATAACCATTACTCTGCACCCACATGCCTTCTTGGACTCACTGCAAAGGAGAACGACCATGCAGTTAGTAAATAACGTTGCAAACAGAAGACTTTCCAGAATCTTGTTAAAGTGATATGCTAACTTCTACCCAACTGCTGAACTACAATTTTAGACGGGTAGTTAAATATTTAAGAGACCTAAGGTATATGCAGCCTTGGTTATTTACAAAGCTAATTTACATCCAGAATAAAAGCCTGCCAGGACAGCAGTGACACCGGGAGGCAGGGAGCAGGATGGAGACGGAGATAGGGAGTGTGCCAGGTGTCTTTCTTTCTTCCTAGAAGAGTCAGTCAAGTGAGAGATACTGGGGTGAAGAGGGAGAGAGGGCAGAGGCCATTTCGTTTTCTACATATACCTGCAGCCAAACTTACACAATTCTTAACAGTATGAAGATGTAGATTTTCTGTCATGTACTGGGAAATACTCATTTTTATTTTATGTGGCATAGACTTTATAATCCTGGCTGTTACGAATGAAGGACTCTGAGAAGTCACTCAGTCCGAGCGTCCAAATGCAGCCACCCACAGGCACAGGCAGGGAAAACGAGCACCTGGCCAGTCCTTCCCCACCCTGCAGAGGTGGGACCCAATGTCCAGTCTGGCGGTACAGCTGTTCCCCAGCTTCACTAAAGTCCTTGCTGTGTGGAAATATGGGCCTCACGTTGCTGGATGCTCCAGTGAAGAGAAACTGGGAATCCTCTAGAATGTCAGCTCCAGGAGGGCATGGATTTTTTTTAGCCTATCTTGTGTATAACTGTTAACCTGCTTTAGAAGCATGAGGGGCACACAGGAAGCCCTCAATAAACAGTTGAATGAATGCAGGTGAAAAAGCAAGCAAGCAGAATATCGATTTTTATGTTGTCATGGTTTAATGAAAAGGGGGGGGTTAGGGAACCCCCCCCCCACCATGTGAACTGAGCAAAACCTATCTCAGGGCTGGGTATAATTCATCACGGGATGCTACTTTGCCATCTGGGGTCTAATCCAAGTTGCCTATGCTACTTGGGGGAAACCAAGGTTCCAAAACATCAATGCTTTGTGCAGAGGTCGCACAGATGGTTAATGGCAGAGTTGGTAAACCAACAATCTCCACTCTCTATTCACCCGTTTAGAGCTGTTTCTTCCTTCGCACCTTGCCACTGCTTCAAAAACAAACACAAAATCAACAACAGCAACCATGAAAGATAAAGTTATGTTTATCAGAGGTCAAAGGCTAGCCAAGAGCTTTGAGATTAAAAGATAAATTACACGGGGAGCAACAAACCAATGTGGAAATACGCAGGAGGAATCCTTCCAGTGATTTCTACACAGTCAGACTGGCAGTGAGGCAGAGGTCTCCTGGCCCACATTTTGTTTGTTAGAACCTGGAGTCCGAGTTACCCTACAGGAGTAAACAGCTCCAAGTCTTGGCAGCTTCAAGCATAAGGCTTATCTAAGCTAACATTGGATCTCTTCATGGGTCAGCTGGGGGTTCGCTCCGGGAGTCCTGACTCTGGGGCCCTAAGCGAACAAGCAGCTGCCTCTGAGACCTACGGCAAACTAAAAGAGTATGGCAAGTGGCACCCCTGGCTCTTAAAGCTGCTGCCCAGAAGTGATGCCTGTCACCTCCGTTCACACATCGTTTGGCCTTGTAAGTCATGTGGCCACATCTAAATTTAAAAGTTCGGCAAAGGACACTCTTACAGTGCTTGGAACGCGGTGGTCAGAACTCCTGGTGAACCGCGTACAACCTCACTTAGCACAGCTTGAGAGCTCGGAGAAAAAAAGCACCCTCTCAAACAGCACCGACTTAGGCCTCCATGTTTATTTCTTAGACATAGGCTAGTGAAAGGAAAATGAAGAGTCCTGCTCATCAACATTTCCTATTGTATATTCTCTCGCAATCTCTTTTTTTTCCAATTGTTCCAACTACCCTGGTAATCAAGTGCTCAAACCAATGGAGGAAAACACAAAGCTTAGAAAAAGGGCTTAACTGTCAATACCATGTATTCGAGATTTCCAAATAAGTATGCAGTCTCTTCTGATGAAGTAGTTTTTGTTTTTTGTTTTTTAAATGGGCTTTTTTTTTTTTTTTTAGAGCTGTTTTAATCCAGGCAATGGAATATTATTCAGTGCTAAAAAAAGAAATGTACAAGCCATGAAAAGGCATAAAGGAAAGTTAAATGCATATCACCAAGTGTTTGTTTGTTTTAGTGTTTGTTTATTTTTGAGAGAGAGAGACAGAATGTGAGTGGGGGAGGGGCAGAGACGGAGGGAGACACAGAATCCAGAGCAGGCTCCAGACTGTGAGCTGTCAGCACAGAGCCCGACGCAGGGCTCGAGCTCACAAACCGCGAGATCATAAGCTGAAGCCAGATGCTCAACCAACTGAGTCACCCAGGCACCACTTAATGAAGTAGTGTTAATGTTGACTGTAAAAGCTCTCCCCAACTCCATGAGCATCTTTGTACATACACATGACCAGCATACTCACTCAGGGCAGTAGCAGAGCTGGGTCCATTCCAGATAATGAAAAGTGTGTTCAGAGGCACCATATGTCCTTTCCGTGTACTCTGAGGATTCTCCAGGCCATCAGACAGCATTGTGCACACAGGAGGCTAGGGAGCCATGCTCTGTAAACTGTAGGCTTCTCTGCTGTGGTCCAGCTGCACTGAAAAGCAAAGCTTTGGTTTGTCAACAACTGGAGACGAATAAGGCTCCCCCTAATCAAGGCTGACTGTTTTGTTTGTTCTCCCTGATCGAAACTGTGAGTTCCTTGAAGGCAGGAAATTTCCCTTAAACAAAAAGAAACAAAAGGATTATTTTCCTGTTTTTGAATATTAAAAACTTTATAGTAACCGCTTTATTATGCACCTGACTTTGCATACACAGAATGGTAATTACACTTCAGAGTAACCCCTTAAAAATTTAAATATCATATTATAAATATGTACTATCTGAAATTCCAAAAGGTATTCTCAAAATCTTAAAAAAGGTATTCTCAAAAAAAATCCTAAAAAAGGTATTCTCATAATCCTAAACACTACAGATTTATTGAATAAGTGGATGGATGGATGGATGGATGGATGGATGGATGGATGGTGCAAGCAATTGGTATGTGCTTTAATGCACTGAAAGAGGTCAGGAAATACTATTTTCTTCCCCCAAATATGTTTTATTTGAGGGCGCTTTTCTCGAGGTCGAGAAAGTGGTGAGGGTCTATACAGGATTCTAGGTATTGTCACCTGCATACAACCCACAACCTTTTGCCGTTTTCCCACGGAGAACATTTGAGAGATCACGGAGAAGATCCAGAAGGTGAGAGGCCACCTAGCATCACTGTGTGCGGTGACTGCTTGACAGGCTGCGTGTGGGGAGAAAGGGTGGAGGGGTGAGCCCCAGGAAGTAGATAGGAGGAGCTCTCACTTGACCCTCGGGCTTACTGCTCGGGGGCTGCTCTATAAACCTGCTTCCATGAGGTTTGCCCAGTGGACTCTGGGGAGCAAGCCTCCCTCTCACCATGTCCTCATCTTCCTCTTGCTGCAGACATCCCTGGACTGGAAGAGAGCAGAAAAGGGTCAGCACAGTGGTCGACCAAGGAAAGAAGAGAGAGTAGGAACATTTCACAAGCTTCCTTCCCTTCAGCACATCCCTCTCCTTTTCTTCCTTTCAAGCTAAAACAAATACTCATTAGAGCGGATATTTCTCTACTAGGCATGGTTTGGTTAAGATCTGAGAATTCCTCCTCTTGGGAGTGTGTGCGAGCAGTTCACACTCAGGGAAAACAACCTTGGGAGCAAACACAGAGTCCTTTTTCTGTACAGCATGGATTATATTGGCTGATTATATCCTTACACGTGTGTCTGAGAGAAACATTCTCTAAGCCCCATTTCACAGATGAGCAAACTGAGACACAGGGAGATGAACTTGTCAAGGCCAAAAGCTAGTGAGTGATGGCATTTGAACACAGATAGCCTGGCTCGAGTGCTCTTAGCCATTTTACCCTGTACCCCTCTCTATACCCTTTTTACCCTTTCCTTCTACTCTTCCTTTGCAAACATATAAATTTCAGAACAAAGATGTATGTAGGCTATTCTGGGAACCCACATACCTTTTGCACCATTTATAACATTTGTTTTTATAGCAAAATGCATTCTGAGTTTCAAACAGCCAGCTTGCAAATAAACTTTTGAGCCTCTATTTATAAACTGGATATTTTTTGAATTTTGTTTTAAATTTCAGGTAATGAAAACAATATTTTAAAGAGACCATGAAGTCTGGTTCTAGAAAGTCATGGTCCTCTGATATATCCTAAAATTAAAATTGTAGAGGTGTATCTTATACGTCAATTATGCTCCAAAGTTAGCAGGTAAGGAGAAAGGCAGGTGTTGTCAAAATTACCCTTGAAAATCCTTGAGGAACATTCCACCTTGGAGGTCACTGTACCACCCCCGAGTCTACTTTTTCCTCCTGTCCTGTTGAACACCAAGTGAAGAAGTCAGCCTGTGTTTAAGGGCCATGAACTTCAGGGTCCCTAAGCCAAGGGAAGTGCTTGCTCTGTGTCAGCCACAGAACGGGTCCCACTGAGGGAACACCAGACTTATATCATCCCAGAACAGTCTTTGCATGAAGGAAATCACCAACAGAACAGCTTGAGTTATTTCTGCTCCTTTCACTTCTCTGACACAGTGCCTTTGTTGAATTCGAGTATGTTAAATGAATGTTCGATGTGACTGAACTCAAAATATGTGTAGTAAGGCAGGGCACTGAAATACTTAGGACCACAGAATGATTTTTAAAGCTTCACACAGGGGCACCTGGGCGGCTCAGTCAGATGAGTGTCCCACTCATAATTTCGGCTTAGGTCATGATCCCCCATGTTCATAGGATTGAGCCTTGAGTTGGGCTCTGAGCTGAGTGTGGAGCCTGCTTGAGATTCTCTCTCTCTCCCTCTCCCTCTGCTCCTCCCCACCATGCACACATGGTCTCTCTCTCTCTCTCTCTGTCAAAAAATTACTATATTTATATATATATATATATTATATATATAATATAAATATATATGTAATAAATCTTCATACATATGTATATGTATATATGTGGATGTACATATGTATACACATATATATGTATATATATAATATAATAAAGCTTCACACATTCTCACCCACCTGTGTGCAGCACTTTAATATTTAGCAGAACCACAGGTTTCCAAGAGAATTTCCACCAGAAACACGATATTCAGGAACAAAGGAATTACTGGACGACTCAAAGGGCTTCCAAGGTCCCCGAGTATCTTACTTACTGAGCCTGCTGCCTTAGCTCACATCAGGCCTGACCTATTTGAGGGAGACATTATGCTATAGAGGAAGCTGCTTGGATTATGACATATCAGCTTTCCTTTTATTAAAAGATAATGCTGTGATGTGCCAAGAGGAAGCCCGTATTTTCTGGGATTTTTTTTCCAAGAGGGTGAATCTGTGTTAACTAGCTGTGTTTTCTTACTGGCGGCCTCTTGTACCCTGGTCAACAGGTCCCTGGGCTATCTGACCCACTTACCCTCCACTCTTTGACTCCTGAATCCTTCTTAATTTTTCATGGTTTGGGACTCACATAGGAAATGAGTTCTTCTTCCCCCCACATTGCTGTATGCATGTAAGTGACTGGTTGCCAGGAAGATTCTTTAAATAAAATGGCAGATATCAAGGACAAAGACTGGAGTGGGTTGGAAGTGCCTTTCAAAACGGCATAAAACTGCAACACTTCTCTTCTACCGGTATTTGGGGGTGAAAATGACACGTTCACTACACTCCTTCCACCAATGTACACAGATAGGTATTTATTTACATCATTACAGTAGAACTTCTAGCCATTTAAAGCTGCAGAAATGTATAACAATCATTCATGTATTTGGTTCATCTTTATTCTGTCTATACTGACCACCCCCTTCCTAAATCTATCTTTTAGCCATTAAAAATAGCATTAGAGAAGTATTTTTAAAACAAATCCCTTGATCCTATGTGAGATTTGTGTCATTCTGGAGAAAGAATTTGAGGTGTTTCTTTTGTGTGGTTGGAGGTTAAGTTGCCATGGTAATGGCTTATTGTGAAATACCCAGAGAAGTGCATTAGGAACATTGCATGTGGCAATTCCATATTGGTTCCTGTTATAATAGCCTAGGCAGACCTTGACTTTCTTGGTCCCAAACAATCTTTCCATACTTTTATAATAATAGGAATTTGCATTTCTACCCCAAGGCTGCCTTTTTCATACATCATGCTGCTTTTAGAACAACCAAAAAGAGAATCATTATGGAAATGGCTTTGTAATAGGTATTATAAAGAAACAAAATTCTTGTGATTTTTACAGCATTTCAAACACGTAGAGCATTTTTTTTTATTCTTTCACATAAGCGTTATTTCTGCTTCTTAAAGCCAAGGAACCTCCTGTAGAAAAATTGTCAAAAACTAGAACAATTTATTTTGCATTTTTAAACATTTGCTCTCAGAGTAACACATATGTTTTATAAAAATACATGAAGAATCGGGTGCGTTTTCAGGGTCTTGTCAGAAATGTGAGTCAGAATTATTAGGAAAATAAAAGCCAAAACCTAGAGGCTGTTAGGTCAGCATCTTTTTGAGCTGAATGGATAGACAAGTATTTTCATTTAAATAATCCAAGTTCATCCTGTCCTTGGCAACAGTTTGGTTCTCTCAAACCTTTGGTAGGCCAAGGTATATTTTCTAAAGTGATCTATGTTGCAAGGCACTTTAATTAGGAAGCAATATAGAGAAGTACAAAGCGATTCCATTTAAGACTGTTCTAGAATTCCTATCCATCAGTAACATCCACAAATGTTGCCCACATCTGTTTTCCATGAATCAGTGACAGTTTAGTGATTTTGGTGAACTTTTTTTTTAAATTTTTTTTTTAATGTTTATTTTTGAGAGAGAGACAGAGTGTGAGTGGCAGAGAGAGAGAGAGAGAGAGAGAGAGAGAGAATCCAAAGCAGGCTCCAGGCTCTGAGCTACCAGCACAGAGCCCAATGCGGGGCTGGAACCCACAGACTATGAGATCATGACATAAGCTGAAGTCAGATGTGCAACTGACTGAGCCACCCAGGCGCCCCGGTGAACTGATTTTTTAGAGGAAGCCCTATTTATTTATATATTCATCATTCAGTAGATATTATTGAGCACCTACTTTGTGCCAAGGATGATAACTTGATGCCTCACACTTACCTGGCTGACAGAGTTCTCTCACTGGCACCAAGTGGGAGCCAGCCGCCCGAGGCCACCCCCGTTTCCTGGGGCTTCGCCAGTCGGGGCACTTCGTCCCACACACTCACGGCCGTAACCATTTCGTCACGGCTCTTCATCGCAACATTGTTCGTTCATTCAACTGACATTTATGATAGAGGCCAGGGCCTCTATCGTGCACCAGGGCTATAAAGGCAAGAGTAGTCCCTTCCCTGAGAGGCTTACCCCAGGCCCTTCTGAAATCCTGTCCTTGAGAGCGAGAGCCAGAAGAGCTTGTTTTCTTTTTGACTCCCCTGCAATCCTACTTAGACCTTCTTCAAACTCTCCCTTCTCTGCATTTCTCCCCTCCCCTGCCCCCCTCCAAGCAATGGCTTATGAGGGTGCAGTCCTTAACTTCATGGCACTGAGCTTCTTTTGCTGGGTAAGCCCAGCAGTGCAAGGCACGACAATTTTCACTCATTGAGGATTTGTTCTGTGCCAGATGGGATGTGAAGCACTCTAATACCTATTGTTTCATTTAATCCTTACAAAGCCATATGAGGTAGATGTTACTATTATTGCAGTCTTACAGATGAGGAAACTGAGGCTCAGAGGAGCTATTCTGATATCTTGTAGGTAGATAACGGGGTTTGGGCCTTAGCTTTTCCATTTTGTCTGACTCTGGTGCTGGAGCTTTTACATTTTTCTGTACCTCAGTAACTACTCTATAGCAAGTTATGGATCTAGTTCTAGTGTGTGCCCATTCTTATTTATAAACTGCAGTATACATGCCACTATTTTTATTGTTAGACTTTATTGAGAAACATATGTCTCTTACAAGTCTCTTTCAAAATAAACGTGACTCATAGACCAGGAAGAAATGGATACTATTATTTAATGCATTTTAGAAAGATTTAGAAATTAAATAAGTTCTCTTGGTTTCCTTTGACTATTTGTTTCATGTTAAAAAATAAATTTTATATATTAAGAAATGCAAATTTTATTTTTTAAAATAGTGCTGTTTCTACATTAAGGAACATAAAGGCTTCAGCGTAACATGAAAGCCTAAGATTGTCCTGTGTCTTTGGCTGCATTCAGGTTTTTCTCTTTATCTCTTGTTTTTAGCAGATTGGTTGTAATATGCCTGGGGATGATTTTCTTTGTATTTATCTCGCTTGGAGTTTGCTGACCTTCTTGAATCTGTAAATTAATGTCTTCACCAAATTCAAATTATAATATCAACTCCTAGAGTTGGTAAGCATCGAGCAGAGCGTGAATATTATTAATAACTTTGACCTAATTAGGTTTTTTAATTGCACAAAACAAAGGCCCCTTTGCTTTGCCTCAAGTAAGATGAGGTTTACTGTTTGGATACCCATTATGTAATAGCCCATGGATGACAAGTCTCCTAGGACTCCAAGGAAAATAACCATAGAACAGCCAGTTCTCCCCCATGGTGGATACCAGGCAGCCCTAGAGATTCCAGAAACAGGAGTTGGTACATCATCCACTAGTGGTGGGGGCTTCTCCACCAGTCAGACTTAGCTACTCTCTGGGTGTCTGCTCTCTACTTCTGTACGTCTGACTTTCTTTCTTCTTTCCTGTGTTTTTTTCACCTAGCAGATTGGATCTGCCTATTCGTAACACGTAACTCATAACTCTCTTTGCCATGACATTTCTATACATCTTTTCAGGTCCAGTACTGCCTACTAACAACCTCATTTTCTCAGTATCTCCTAGCTAAAAGGTCTGTGAGAGAGCATCAGATAGGTCCAGCTTATGGCCAGTCTGTGCAGGCCGAGTCCTTGACCCCATATGTCACAGAACGCTGGCGAGAATATAGACCTCTCAGTGCCTGTAGGGAGGTGCCCATTCTAGCCCCAACAAGCTTTCCGTGCACTAGGGTGGGAATAGCAGGGAATGGGATTCTCATGATCTTGACTTTCTTGGTGCTGCTTCAGTAAGGTCATGAGTATGACACTTTCCATGAAGTGGAACCAGAGACATGATTGGTACCGTGACGGACATGTCTCGCTTATTCTGGACATTTAGGTCCAATATGCGAAATTCCAAGCATGTCCCCAGAACCCTGTCACAAGTAGTTGTACAGGTTGGGCTTTCTAACTGGGGGCCTTCAATGTAGACTAGGATATTTTTAACTCACACTTTTTGGTTCTAGTTGTTTTAGCCCTTGCTGAAAGTAGAATGGCTTATTTCTCTTTCATTTTTAATTGTTTCGTACATTTTGAAGGCCTATTGTTAGGATTTCTATATTTGTGACTAATTATGTCTTCCTGACGAATTAACCTTTTTATCATTATGAAATGTGTCACTTTATTTCTGATACCACTGTTTGTCTTCAAGTCTACTTTGTCTTATGTTAATATGCCTTAGTATGGCCACCCCAGCCTTCTTTTTACTGCCAACAGTGTGTAACTTTCTCCATCCATTTACTTCCCACCTACCTGTATATATAAAGTGCATTTCTTAAAGACAGCATATATTTGGATCTTGTGTTTTCATTCATTCTGACAAATCCTGCCTTTTAGTCAGTGTTTCATTTATTAACACTTAATGATTGTTGATAATGTTGGATTTATGTTCGGATTATGTTTTGTTTGTCCTTTTGCTTTTTGATCTTTTTTTCTTCCTTACTGTCTTATTTTGGCATTTTAAAATTGTGTTTTTTAAAGAAATGTATTTTAGTTTACTTGGTGTCTTTTTAGCTACACAACTTTACATTATTTTTAAGTGCTTTCTCTAGGAAGTATAATATACATCCCTTAATTCTTTATAGTCTATACGTGCCATGCTAAAATATTACCTCTAAATAATGTAGAAATTTTGCAAATGTATAGGTCCATTTACAGCCACCCACACCATTTAGATTATATATACTTCAAAAAAAATTTTTTTTAACGTTTATTCATTTTTGAGAGACAGAGGGAGACAGAGCATGAGTAAGGAAGGGGCAGAGAGAGAGGGAGACACAGAATCCGAAGCAGGCTCCAGGCTCTGAGCTGTCAGCACAGAGTCCGACACGGGGCTTGAACTCACCAACTGTGAGATCATGACCTGAGCTGAAGTCGGACGCTCAACCGACTGAGCCACCCAGGCACCCCTAGATTATATACACTTTAAACCCTGAGGACAATGCTATAATTTTTATTTCATAGAGTCAAATGATTGTAAAGAAATTGAAAAAAAAATCATCTTTTACATTTATCCACATATTTACCATTTCTAGCACTCTTCCTTCCTAAAAATCTTCTGTCTAGTATTATTTTCTTTCTACCTGAAATGATATACTCCTTTAGCATTTCTTACATTAAAGATCTGGTGGGAATAAGTTTTCCTTTATCTGAAAATATTTTTATTCTGTCTTTGTTTTTTCAGGATATAGAATTCTAAATTGAATTTTTTTTCCTCGGTAATTTGAAGAGGTTCTTCCACTCGTCTCCTGCCTCTACAGTTTGTATTGATAAATTAGATGACTCTTGGGTTATTGTTACCCTGTTGATAATATGTCATGTGCCTGGCTCTAGTCAAGTGTTTTTCTATATATTTACTTTTTAGCTCTTTGAGTATAATGTGCCTGGAGATGGTTTTCTTTGTATTCATCCTGTTTAATTTGCTGACCTTCTTGAATCTGTAAATTAATGTCTTCACCAAATGTGGGAAATTTCCAGTAATTACTTTTTAAATAGAATTTCTCTCACATTCTATAACATGTATGTTAGACCTTTGAATATTCTCCCCTAAGTCCTTGAGGGTCTGATCATTTCTTAAAATCCGGGTTTTTTTTTTTCTTTTATTCTAATTGGGCAACTTCTATTTATGGAGCTCCAAATTTATTTTTTCTTCTGTCTCCATTCTCATGTTAAACTCATCTAATGATTATTTTCCCATAAGTTGTGTTACTTAATTCTGGAATTTGCACCTTGTAAAGAAATACATAGCTTCTACTTGTGAGCTGAAATTGCCTTTTTATTCACGATGAGCATGTTATCCTTTTCACTCTTGAACAGAGATATAATCGTTGCTTCCACATCCTCATCTGCTAATTCCAATGTCTAGGTCATCTCAGGGTCCTTCTCTGTTGGGTTTTTTGTTTGTGTTTTTAAATTTTGAGAATGGGTTCTATTTTCTTGTTTCATTGTGTGTCGAGTAACTTTGGATTATATTCTGGACATTGTAAGTGTTGTAGAGATTCCGGATGCTCTTCTGTTTCTCTAAAGAGTTGTTGTTGTTGTTACAGCAGCCACTTAACATAATTGAATTCAGAGTGCAAACTCTGTCTCCTGGGCAGCAGCTGCAATCTCATTTCTGAAATTGTAGTCTCTCCTGGGCCATCTGGAGTCTGCCTTGCAAATGCATGGTGCGGAGGTCAGCCAGACATTTGGGCAGAATTAATAGACAGAATTTATAGTTCCTCCCTCTGGCTCTCATTTCTGTGATTTCCCTCTCACTTTCCAGCGGGTGTGGTTGTCCAAACTTTGCCCTCTGAGTCTTTAAACCAGAAAGACTGCAGGCTTTCTATCAGAGTCTTTGCCATTCCACATGGCATGGACTGAAACCTGTCAAGCCAGAAGTCATGAAAATGGGAGGTCTAGCCAGTGCCATTCCCTTCTTTCAAGTGTCGACTCCCTTCTGTCCAGGTCTGAGATTTTATTTTATCCTGCTTACCAGCCAATGAATAAACCAGTCACTATTTCGTGGGTCAGAAAGGAGGGCTTTATTACTCCTGGCACAGTAAGAATTATGGGTCTCCACATGCTGGCATTGATTTCCCTTGCCCGCAAGTCCCACACGGATGGCTCCGTGGGCCCAGATGGATGCCTGTATTGCACAGTGGGATAGCTTACGGGACAGGAACACTGAGTTTGGGGAATCGAACTCTTTCATGTTATGCAGTGAAGAAGCTTGTTGTTTGTCTCAGGGAGACCTTGTGTAATCCCTCATTTGCTCACTGCAAATTCAGTGCTGAGTAATGGCCCAAGTTATAAGCAATCATGGCCTTCCATCGTAGGCACACCTAGAAAGAACACACAGGGACACTCAGGGTCTATGGCAGAGTGTTTCTCCTGACACTCCCCAGAATGTATCTTGTTTGGATTGTTCTTCAGTGCCTTCAGGTAGTTGTTGTTTTATATTTTTTCCAGAGTTTATAGTTGTTATCTTCAGGAGGATCATTCTGACAGGAGCTTATGTGACCATTACAGGAAGTGGAATTGGCCACTTTGCCAATTGTAGACCACATTGTGAATGGTTTGGGCAGAGCCCTCCCTACCCAGCATTGGTCAGTGGCCAAGAATGCATACTGCCTTGTGTGGGTCAGCACTCTAACCTTACAATAGGTGGATCTTGTTCAGGTATCATAAAGTTAGTCATGCGTGAAAGATCAGGTAGGAGGACAAGGCCCCGAGGTCCACAGACATGGTCTTTCTGCCCCTCTTCTTTCACAGTGCAGTCAATCAGCAGATCTGACACACTGTCATGTTGGATTTGGTTTAATAAACTGAGTTCCTAGGAAGGAAAATGTCAGGCAATTTAGGGTCTCATAAATTCTATTAATAGAGAAGCTCTGAAACTGATCCATAGGGGCTTCCATTGACCCAAGCCAATACAAGACAAGTGTCAACCTCTTGAGGAAGTCCCAGACCAGAGTGCAAAGGATGAGAAGACAGACAGATCTGCCTTTTTTGCTGACACCAATAGATGAGGACTTGCTGTCATCATGGGGCTGCTCATAAGACAATCCTCCCAGAGGGTAGACACTTGGGAGGGTAGATTTGCTGAACAAGAGCTTTTTTCTACAACAAAATGAAGAAAGAAGTTAATGCAGATTGCAGGAGTCCTGCCATATTCCTTACCATCTACCAGCCACTGGCTTTATACTGCTCCCCCTTTCTCAGCAGCTAGAGTGACCCTTTTAAAATTCAAATCACATCGTGTCACAGGCTGTTCAAACCTCCAATGACTTCCCATCACACTGAGAATGAAATCTGAAATCCCACTCTGACTCTATAAAATCTGGCCTCTGGCAACTTCGCCAACCTCAGTTCTTATCTCCCCATTCACCCTACTAACAGTGATAAGGTCTGTCCTTTCCTCAAGCACTCCAAGCGTGCTCCTACCTCAGGATTTTCACACTTGCTGTTTCCTCCACCTATTATGCTCTCATCCCAGAAATTGGCACTCCTCCTTCCCTTCATCCCACCCTCCCTCACTTCATTCAGTTCTCTGCTCAAATATTACCTACCCTTTGAGATATCGTCTGGACACCTATCTAAAATTGTAATTAATCACTGTTATTCTCTATCCTCCTTACTCCACTTATTTTTCTTTATAGCATTTGTCACTACTTGGTGTAACAATGTATATTTATTTGTGTTTTTTTTTTCTGTTCTTCCTACTAGAACATAAAGCCCTGAGGGTAGGATGTTGTCAGTTCTGTTACTTGTTGTGTTCCCAGCACTTCAAATAGCACCTAATACATAGTGGGTACCCAATTGATATTTGTAGAATAAATGAATGACTAAAACGTATTAGTATTAAGAGTAGAAGGAACATTTATAATGTTGTAACTCAGACTCCATGCTCTGAAAAGCAGATAAGAAATAATTGACAAGGAGCACCTGGGTGGCTCAGTGAGTTAAGCATCTGACTCTTGACTTTGGCTCAGGTCATGATCTCATGGTTCATGGGTTTGAGCCCTGCATCAGGTTCACGCTGATAGCACAGAGCCTGCTTGGGCTTCTCTCTCTCTCTCCCTCTCTCTCTGCCTCTCCCTACTCACTCCCGCTTGCTCACACTCTCTCTCAAAAAGAAACTTAAAAAAAAAAAAAAGTAATTGACAAGAATGGTGGCCCATGAACCTCTCTGTGTCTAAGTAAAATATAATACTTTTCAATGTTTATTCCACCAAATTTAGCATATATATAAATATGGTAAAGGCAAATGTGAGAGCAATAATAAAATAGCACATTTCTGTGGTAGGGATTCAGCCAATCACATATTCAAGGTTGAAGAACAGTGGAAGTATTTTGTATTAAGATAGATTATTTCCTCTCAGTAGAAGACTTAGAATTTATCTAAATAGGTACTAAGTAGTCATAAGCGTACAAAATGACACCATACGATCTAAATGCCTTTTAGGAGATATGACTAACTCAGAACATGGATTGAAAAGCATTTTCTACTCAATAATTTTTTTTTGAAGTTGATTCTTTTACAATGAGATAAAGATGTACTGATTCTTACATGCTAATATTGGCATGATACCTTGAGAAGTATGGGTTTCAAGCGAGATTTAACAAGACAGATCCACCATTTATTAAACACATATACATATTTGTATAAATATGTGTGTGTGTATATAATATAAATGTATGTGTGAGTGTTAGAGTTTGTGTGCTATGTGCCAGATGCTGTGGTACAGATATAGTACTATCGGCTAGACCCTAAGGTTGCATGGGTAAATCACAGCCCCATCATCAAGGAAGTATTCAGTGTAATGTGAGAATTGGAAATATAAACCAATAATTGAAAATCTGGGCCATATGGGATCTAATAGAGAAATATTCAAAGTACAGAGTAGCCACAGAGAAGAGAGTGGTCATCTCTGTCTTAGAGTCAAGAGAGATGGAAAAGATAAATACCAAAAAGGTATGGGGAGATAATTACGATAGCAAAGGTGACAGGCATTCCAGGTAGGTGGCCCCCTTTCTCCCCACTTACCTCTCTTTCTTCAAATTCTTATCTCTTTGCCGTAGTTTTGATGTCTCCTTTTGACACCCACCCAGCATTGGACTTCTCTAATTTTGCATAACTCTTGTCTTTGCCTCATACTTCATCTGGGTCCTCATTCTTTCTAGCTCCTGAATCCATAGAATTCTGTTGCCTGCACCTTTCCACTACCCCAAAGTTTTGGGCCACTAGTCAGCATCCCTTCCTATCCGCATTTTCCCATACCTCCTAGCAGAGGTGAAAATGTAGACAAGGAAGACCTGGACAGAGAGTAACAAAGGCACAAAAATGCATGTGGAAGGAGTTGCATATGGTTTCGGATAGCATAGCAGGAAGGAGACCAAAACAATGGTAAAGAAGGCTGGATAGTTGAAGCAGATCATGAAGGACGTGGTACACCATGAAAAGAGTTTGAGCTTTGTTTTGGAGGCAGTGAAGGGCTATGGTTTGCTTTTGAGGAGGAACTGTAACACTTGGAAGTTGGATTGAAGGAAGATGTAGTTTTCCAGGATGAACCACAATAAGATGAATACTTCTCCGGACACTATTAACACAGATCTTCTGTTAACACAGCCCAAATCCACTAGATTTCCCAACTGTCATGTCTCCCTTTTGGAACATATTACTATTATGGTTAAGTCTTCTAGGATATGAATTTTGTGCCCCTGGACCACCTCTATCTTGTAGCTGTGACATTATTATATTAAACGTAACTACAAGACCTAATTATTATGGAGTTGAGTTTCATCAGGTTAGTCTTGGCCCATTGTTGTGGCCAGTCTGTCTTTCCTAGCTATGAGCCAACTACAAATTCAGTAATCACATCTTCTGTTCTCAGCAAAATCATTAATGGAGTTGTTGAACAGAATGCAGTACAGTACAAAACTGTGTTGCACAGCATTAACGATCTCCTCCCAGGCAGAAATTGATCTACAATTCAAGAACCTTCTAGCAAGTTTTTCAGTCAGCTATAAAACCACTTGTGTCCACAGCCCATGTGGTGAGTCTTTGCCTTATTGGAATGGAGGTGTTTGATATTTTCACCATTTCTCTATTCTCCCAATCTAGTATATGTAGAATATCTAGTATCAAAATGGTGAATGAGTCTACCTTTGTGTATTTTTCAGATTTTCTATTGTAAGTCTTTTCCAGATAGGAAGTTACAGTGAGTTTTAAACAAATTTGCTTTTGCCACCCTTTCTTTTTGCTGGTGACCACTCTGCATTCAGCCAGTCAACTTGAACTCTCCAATACTTCAAGGGAGTTTTGGAACCAAAAGTGAAATTGTTTAAGGATCAAAAAGTCAAAGGACAAGGAAAAATACTTAGAATGCCTTGAGACCAGACAGAGTGTGTCCCCATTCTCCTGCCTCTTTCCCCTTTCCCCCTTGTGTGGATGCACATACAGATACTCTAAGCTGGTAAGGGGAAGGAGAAAGTGAAAAGAATTAGATGCTCCCCTGACAACAGCCACAGGTCAAGGCAAGAAGAGGATGGAGATGATTGAACACCACCTTTAGGGATCCAAGAGTAGAGGAAACCGGGACCTGCTGCCCAGTTGGAGCTCTGGAAGGAAGCTGCTTTGCAGACAGGCTGTATGCACCAGGGGTATGGGCTGAGGATAGTGTGGGCACACAGAGCTTTCTGTAGCCCCAAGGAGAGTGAGTGAGCAAGCAGCTGAACTCACCTAGTATCCCAAGTAAAGTGGGAATTTAGGTGAGAAAGCGCTTTGAAGGGTGAAGTCATCTTACGTGTGTAGACAGGACACCAGAGAACAGAATGGCAGAGACAACCCAATAGAAGACAGTAGAAGGACCAAATCAGAGACTTAGCAGATGTGGACATAGAGGCAACCGTCCTTTATCTTAAGTCTATTCTACATTTCAAGGGAGTCCAGACCCCGCTATATTAAGACGTAGAAGTAAATACCTTTCTTCATTCAACACTGACATTTGCATAAACCCAGAGCTTATAATTCACCCCAGGGGAAGGGGAGCCAAGAAAGAAAGAAATCCTTAATGAGACCAAGTTTTCATTGCAAAACTTTGAAATCTTAGAAATTTCATTGACTTTCCCCAAATATAATTAGATTAAGTTTTCTGAAAATGAGACCCTCAGATACTTACAGGAAAAATTTAAAGCTTGCTTTCTTGCTAACTATATCCCATCTGCCACACTTTCATAGTAAACAGAAGTGAGCAAATAGGACTAGCTTTGTATGCTTATCCCTGCTAGTGGCTAATTGCGAGGTATCACCTCTGTCTCTGCTAAGTGCCTATCACTGATCCTGAATCAACATCAGAGGTACCAATGTCAAGTTTCCAGGGCCCATTCTTGCTCATTTTGAGAAATCAGGGCAGCATTTGCCTGTCTCTGCCTGCAAGCAGTTCTGCTCCCTGTAATTTCTCCCAGACCCTTGACAGGTTCTAGAGTCTGGGTCTCTAAGCTCACAGATGATGACCCAGAAGTCTTCTAGAATTGCTTGTGTTTGTTTGTTTGAATAGCCACAAGGGCTATTTTACACTTCTCCAAATGCTGGGTCTCAGTTCCACTTTGAGGTATTTCTGCTGACATTTTCACCTGGAGAAAATTGTCCTTAATGGAGAAAGATGGGCTCCAAAGAAAAGGCGAGAAGTTTTTGCCTCCAATTGTTACCAGTCACAGTACATCACCTGCCCCAAGCAGTGACCATTCTTTCATCAATCTCCTAAGACTGTGCCTGACACAAAGAAAATGTCTGTCGAATGAATGAGTTCTCCCAGCGTCCTCTTCTGTGGTCCCTGACGCTTTTTTAGTGGTCCTGCAGTACTTCTGGTAAACCTGACCTCACTGACTTGTGTCCACCCAGGGCACACCACAGGCCTTCTCGAAGCTTGCGGGCCTTATAGGCTTTGTAGCAAAACCCCCAGCATTACTGTTTCTAGGTTATATTATTTTGGTGTTCCTCTTTGAGAGCGTAGCTTATCTCTTCTTAAAGCTCTTTGGTAATGAAAACGGCAAGGAGACTGAACCTCCTCCTCATCCTGAGTACAGCCAACACCTCAGCCCAGGAAGAGGTTCTTGGGGCTGTGGATATGACTCTAGCGCCAGGGCAACTGCTGGACAGGCCCTCCTTGTCCACTGTCAACACTCAGGCACTGGAAATGTGCTCCTAGAAGACTTGAAGTGATGGATTCATCTCTGCAAACAAACATTTTCTGAGCAGTTCTTTCAAACCATCCTGAGATTCTTTCTGAACACTGAGTCTCATTTGCCCCATAGATGGTCTGACAGTGGGCAATGCTGTCCTGTGTGGGGCATGGCATCCAGGGCCTGCTAGAGAAGAGTCGGGGTCAGGCTGAGGAAAGGCAGGAACGGGGCCGGTGTTGTGCAGATCGGTGGGGCCCAGTCGACAGCACAAGTACTGTGCTGGTTCAGGAAGAAATTTTCCACAGACATGGCTGGATGAGAAAAACTAGGACAACAGAGCGAAGTTTTCTTCAAGGCTAACCATTCAATCTATAAGAATCCCTTTTAATTCCTTCTTAAGATGATTTAGAAAATACTTTTACATATAAACTCATACTCATTGATACAAAGGAGAGCATATACGTGATTTTTAAAGCAAAATTTAAGAGTATTTTCTTTCACTTTTTGTGGTATCGAAAGGTATTTTTTAATTTATGAAGCCCCGGTGATAGCAGATGGTGGCGGGCATTTCATTTGCGTGTTTGTCATATCCTAATGTGGCAAAATAAAAGCAACCTTATGTCTAAGTCCCAAAATGTTTTAGAATATTTACTGGAGATCTAGACACCTAGAAACCCCTAGTGTTGATGAATTCGCTGTGGGCCAAGTTTTGGCAGCAAGGAGTTGAATTTTTCCTCGCAGTCTTGTGCCCTGAGACCCACTGGGACCATTAAAAGACGCGGGGTGAGGGTGGGGGTGGGGATGGAGGTCTACCGCCTACAGGCGTCAGCAGGGATCTAGAAATTTCTCCCTGCTCTGTTCCCCTCAGAAGGTGCCTGAGCTCGGGGCTCTAAGGCTGGAATGCGGTAGGACTTCCCTGCAGCCTTTCTCTAATTTGCCACATGTGAATACGTGCGCCCACTCAGCTTAACTCTGATCACTTCCATCTCTTGAACAAATTGTACTAAAAAAAGAAAAAAGCCATGAATTGTATATGAGTTTTTTAGATTAAAATTGTGTGTGTGTTGCTGTTGTTTTATGTGTTTGGATTCTTTATATGTTTGGATTCTTAATTAGAGATTGTGGACATTCCTTTATTTGAATGGTATATTTTAAAAGAGAAAACACTAATGAAACTTTATATATGAGTAAAAAGGTCAGGCATAAGTAATTTGACGCCAGGTTTTTTGCTTTCACACAAGGATCCCACTCCTTCACCAGTTTTCACCAAGTTTAGTCATCTAATCTCTCTTCTAGGTGGATCCCTTCTGCCTTCTCCCTTTAACAGCCTCAGTTGTACCGTATTTACCCATATACCTGTGCATTGCATTCCCTTTGAAAGAGGTCTGTTCGCAATGGGTTAGTGCGCCCCCTAGCGTGTGGGTCAGTTCCAACCAGTATTTGTCCTGGTTCATTCCGGTACAAGCACAGATTTCCATAGAGAACATCTTGGCTTCTGAAATGAACTATGTCTGCACTTGACAAATGGTGTCGAGGTCTCCGTACGCAGTACACTTAAACCCTTCCTGGAAATGCAGTGATTTCCACCCTGCGCTCACAACATGGTCAGACCAAGAGGCCTGATTTTTCTTTGAGAAAATATGGCCATTGTGATACAAACCCATTGTTTCAAAGTGTTTGATTGTCATGAAAACTGCTTTATCCTTAGGTTGATTAAGCAAAATAGCAACAGAGTTGTGCATATGATTTGTGACTTCCTCTGAGGAGACCAGTTTCACCCTTGGATTTTATGATTTTCATTTTTAATTTTAGAGAACCACGTTTGGTCGGAAGCCTACCTATAAAACAGTTCTCAAAGTTATCTTTTCCTTGGTTCCTTAGCCAACCCTCTGTGGAGTTGGCCTTACCAGTGTAAAGCCTCAAAGATCCTCGAAGCTGGCTTGAGATAAAATGGGAACAGAGCTAAAATCTGTTTGAGTCGTGCTCCTCCGCTTCCCTCCCTCTTACACATCATTTCTCACTCCCTGTGCCTTCCTTCCCCTACTCCTTTTATTCTGGAAGAAGAAATAAATGCACAGAGTGAAACAATAAATGGTACAGCGTGACAAATCTCCCACCTTAACCTGTTCTTGGCTTCTCTACCTTGGACTGTTACTTGTGTTCCATGCATTTTAATAGTCTGTGAATATACAAGTATACACATGTGCACATAAACATACATGTATATGTGTGTATACCTTTTTTCCTTAAAAATAATGGCATCTATATCCATTGTTCTTCATCTGGCTTTTTTTCCTTAAAAATATATCTTCGAGGGGCACCTGAGTGGCTGAGTGGATTAACTGTCCAACTCTTGATTTCGGCTCAGATCATGATCTCAGGGCTTGTGAGTTCAAGCCCTGCGTCAGACTCTGTGCTGACTCACTCTCTCTCTCTCTCTCTTGCTCTCTCTTTCTCTCTCTCTCAAAATAAATAAATAAATATTAAAAAAAAAAAGAATGTATCTTGAAGATCAGGTCACATAAGTGTGTATCTGCCTCATTCATCTTAGGAGAATATTCTATGTTTAGCTATACTGTAGTTGTCATAGGATGGTCCCTGTCAATGAATAGATTGTTCCTAGTTCTTTTCTGTGCATGCACACACGTGCACATATACATACACAATAGCTGCACTCTAAAGCAAGATACATGCATTTTTAGGTACAGGTATATTCATAGGAAAAATTTCTAGAAGTGAAATCACATGATCAAATGTAATGTCTGTTTAAACTTTTCATGCGTGTTGCCAAATTGCTCTGTAATAAGATTGCTTCATAATACACTCCTGATAATGTTTGAGAATGCCTATTTCCCATGTGCAATAATGAATAATAATATCAAATTTTTTGCTCTTTGCTAATCTGATAGGTAAAAAGTGGTATCGATGTGAAGTTTTAATTTACATCTTTTCACACATTTCAAAATTCACTTGTGTTTCTTTTATTCAGCTTTCTGTGAATGTGTTTACTTTTCAGTTGGGCTGTTGGTCTTTTTTCCGGAAATGTTTAGTTTTTACGTCATCAAATGATCAGGCGTTGGAGTTTGTGCATTCTTGGAAAGTCCAGATCATTTTTTAAATTCCAAATTTTCTTCTAAAACTTTCATGTTTTTGTTGTTGGTTGGTTGGGTTTTTTTTTGTTTTTTGTTTCTGTTTTTACATTTAAATCCTTGATCTCTCTGGAATTTATTTGGGTGTGGAGAGTGTGCTCCTTTCTTTGTTTTAGGAAAAAAAAAAAAAAAGACCACTCCCAACTGTAGCAGCACAGGCCCAGGGAAATAGAGCTGCAGAGTCCAGTGGACCAGTGGCACCATCAATGAGCACCTTTCACTGACCCACAGGTTCTCCCCTCTGGCTCCGGGCTTTTTGAACAATGTGATGTGTTGCTGAAATGCTACTGTGGGCTTCTCAACAGCAGGACCTATGGAAGGGCCTTCTCCTTTCTTGAATCTCACTCACAGCATGGGTTCAGAGTTACACAAACCTGGGAACAAAAAACTCCACCTTGCTCTTGTGAATCGTGAAGCTTCAGACAAGTTATTTTATCTGAGCTCAATTTCTGCATTTGCGAAACTAAGGACCACAGTTCCAGGACGTTGATCTTGTGAGCATTAAGACATGAAAGGGCTACAATGTTGTCTAGCACAGTGCCCAGCATCTAAAAAGCTGCCCAATGTTAGTTTAATCCTTGGTTTTCCTTTGGAGTTTTGGGGTTTTTTTGCATTTTAACTTTGGGGTTTTTTGTTTGTTTGTTTGTTTGTTTTTCCTGCTATAAATAGAAGTCAACCTCAGTCAGTAATCATGGTCCCTTGCTTCCCCTTTGGGCCTACTCTTCACAACCTATCCATCTTTATTTCGGCACCAACTCTTATCTGAGACTCTCCCCACTACCCCCATCAGAACTCGCTGATCACATGCATTTATTGTGGACTTCGAAGCCCAAGCCTGGAATATTCCATCTGTATTCCCCTAACTTCCAGATTTTCTTACTTCAGCACTAAAATCATACACTTTCCTCCTGATCATTCCCCTGAGTCAGTCATTTCCCTGACTACAGCCTTGCCCTTCTCCAAATCCATGTGTGAGCTTGCTCCTAAATTGCTAAATTCTGCTTCTAGAAACAAATCCAATCACGTTACTTCCCTGCTTAGAGGGTAAAACCCCAGTGTCCCTGCATGACAAAGAAAGCTCTCTGTGAGCTCGTTCCTGCTGGAGCCTTCTCTTGAGGTGCTTACACATTCTCCGAACACGCTATTCTTTCCCACACCTCTGTGGCTTTCCCCTGCTTTCCCTTCATCCTGGAATGCTCTTTCCCTTATTCTTTCACCTGGAAAGGTCTAACCGTATCTCCCTTCCACCTCCTCCCCTCTACAAGTTTACATAACTCTCCTGCTTTCCTCTTTCACTACTTTGCCTCTGCTGCTGCCTCTATCCAAGGAGAGTGGCTTTTTTTTTTTAAGTTTTTTTTTTTTATTTATTTTGAGAGAGAAAGAGCACATGACCGGGGGGGTGGGGGGGTGGGGGTGGGGGGGGAGACAGGAGAGAGAGAGAATGCCAAACAGGCTCCACCCTGTCGGCACAGAGCCTGATGTGAGGCTCCATCCCAGGAATGACCTGAGCCAAAATTAAGAGTCAGACACTTAACCGACTGAGCTGCCCAGGCACCCCCAGGAGAGTGGCTTTGAGTCAACACTTTATACACATATGGATTATAATTGATTATATCGATTACTTATCACATGACACTCCATCATCCTCCGATGTTATTAAATTACTCCTATCCATGTCTGCTTTTCCCTAGATGGTGAGTTCCCTACAGTTGAGGGCTACAGCTCTATTTACTCCTAGCATGTTGCCTAGTACATAGGACATTTTCAAAATTAGGCATTAAAAATATTCATCCTTTCATATCCAGACATTTTTTGGGCCTCCAGGTAAGGAATAATTGAGGCAGGATTTCCAGGCTTTGGGACATGTAAAAAAATTTTATTTTTTGCATTTTAAAAATTCCAGTATAATTAACACACAATGTGGCATACCATATAGCAATTCAACATTTCTATACATTACTCAGTGCTCATCATAATAAGTGTACTCTTAATCTCCTTTACCTATTTCACATCCCCCCCCCCTTCCCTTTGGAAACCACCTGTTTGTTCTCTGTATTTAGGAGTCTGGTTTTTTTTGTTCCTCTCTTTTTCCTTTTTGTTTCTTTCTTAAATTCCACATTTGAGTGAAATGGTATTTTTCTCTGACTTATTTCAATTATTATAACCATCAGATCCATCCATGTCGTTAGCAAGTGGCAAGATTTCATTTTCTGAAGGCTGAATAATATTCCATTGTATCTATATACTACCTCTTCTTTATACATCTATTGATGGACACTTAGATGGCTTTCATATCTTTGCTGTTGTACATAATGCACTAAACATAGGGGTGCATATCTCTTTTTGAATTAGTGTTTTCATTTTCTTTGGGCAAATAGCTGGTAGTAGAATTATGGGATCAATAGTAATTTATTTATTTTTAATTTCTTCAGGAACCTCCACACTGTTTTTGAGAGTGACTGCACCACTCTTTGCATTCCACCAATGGTGTATGAGGATTCCTTTTCCTACACATTGTTGCCTTTGGAACATGTAATTTTTAGCTAATAATGCCTTGAGAAAGAGCTTCCATTTTTCTTCTCACTGTCAGCATTTCACCTCTTGGGGATTTTATAACATAAGCCTATTATAAAACATTAGCTAATTAATCAAATTGTACTTTGATAATAGCACAAGTACCTTTTTAAAAATACTAGAATCTGTCAAAGGAGGGTGCTGTAAAGCTCTCTGGTTTGGAGGGTTTTGTTTATTTATTTTGTATTATAAAAATATGAAAAAAATAGCTGGACACCCCTTTGGCCAACATTGTGCATCTTACATTTTACTGTGAGATGTCATTTTTATGAGATTGATTTGTACTTATCTACTTGGGAGTAAAATATCAGTAACATTGGTTACAACTCAAGGAACTGTAATTATTTGTCTAACTTTTGTTACTAAGAGCATATTTAAGATTAACAGTAGTACTAATTATAGTGCTAAAATCTTGGCTATTATTGAATTAGTTTCATAACTGATGGGAGAAAATGCCAAAATTCTTTTAAGCTCGTCTACAGCCTAAAATTCTGGTCAGCAACTTGAAGATCAGATAAAGCTTAATTCTGATGATTCATGGATTTTTACCTCTTCAGGATGGCAAAGATCAAGGAAGTTTGGCTGTTGATGTTTATAGTGATGAAAAATTAGAATAATTTATTGGTACATATGTGGTCCTGAAATTTCCAAGGATGAACAAGGAGATGATTTTTGGAAATTTTAGGAGAGATTATAGCTCACCCCTCTTCTTAGGGAGGTTTTTCTCTTTTGAACAAGTGCTCTAACTTGAGAAAGAAATACAAGGAGTGGGAAGGAAGGAAGGAAGGACACCCACCTGAGCAGCCCAGTGTGCTGAACCAGTTGTGGGGTTCAGTGAGTTGATATACACAGCTTCGTGTACCTGGGTTTATAAGCAAGTTTCAAATGATATTCAAGGACCACAATTTCAAAACTAAAAGTTTTGTGATACGTGCAGAGGAACTTAGAGTACGTGTTGATGGCCTGGACTGGGCATAGGAGCCTGTGAGAATGCTACTACAGTGTGACAGAATTGGCAAAAATCAGAGTGTCTTGCCTCATTTTTTTTTTTTTTTTGCCTTTGCCACCCACTTTACTAAATCTCACATAAGCCGCATGGCATTTAGATGCCCAGAAATTATTCAAATTGTCTACTTCTGCCATAAAAGGTCAAAACTCCTCTAGAAATAAAATTTCATTATCATTATATGTAAGTGAGCTAAGTAGGAAATAAATCAGCTGAGGCGCTGTAGTTGGAGGTTGTGGGGAGAGGAAGCTGCTGTTTCCAGGAGTAGGGGTTGATGGCTTTGGAGCCATCTGCCAGGAGAGACCAGAGCATTTCTTACTGGAGTCAGAGAACCGAATAACTGTGGTTTGACTTGCTCTCACTTTCTTCTTTTTTCCTTTATCTTTCCTCCCCTCAGTCCTCCTTTTCTCTTATCCCCCCACTCTTCCTTCTGTTTCCTATTCCTTCTTCCTTTTCTCCTCCCCCTCCCCCCTGGGAGTCCGGAGGCACTGGTGATCACTGCTTCTCCGGTAGTGAAGTTCCCTGGCAGAGCCACAGTGCCTGCAGCGTGGGGTGATGCCCTATGGCCACCTCGAATGAATAGACGGGAGTTAAACACAGTGATAGATTGAGCACCTAGCACAGTGATATGGCACATGTTTGGTAAATCCTCCGTTTCTTCCTTTACCCCGATGTCTCTGTTTGAGACACTGTGCAGTACGAACTAACAGCAGATCCCATTCTTAGGAAGTTTATAATCTGGTCGGGAGGATGATTGTGTTCCACGACAATGATGGCACAAGTCACTAGATGATACATACTGCCATAGCCGTACTGCCGGCCTCCAGAGACAGGGAAGGTGCACCTCTCAGTGCCCCTCCCCTCACTGCAAGCCTTGCAGGGAGGGAGTCTCCATGCTGATTGGTCAAGTTCCAGGACACACGATTTGGGTCAAGGCTGCCGGTTTGCCAGTGGGCAGGATCACTGCGTGTTCAAAGGTTTTGCGTGAGAGCATAGAACTCTCTTTTCTTCCTTTTAGTTTGAAAAGTGATGGCCCACTTTAGCTTGGGAAGCCAGTCTTTTTACTTTTGTTGCCATTTCCACTTCCTTTCATTTCATTAAACTTCCCAGAGTGTGATCAATTTCAGGTGTAAGCAGAACAAGGAGCACACAGACATTTTAAATCTTTGGGGTTTTTTTTAAGTTTATTTGTTATTCGGAGAGAGAGAGCGTGAGCCAGCAAGCGAGCCAAGTAGGGGAGGGGCAGAGAGAGAGGGAGAGAGAATCCCAAGCAAGCTCTGTGCTGTCAGTGCAAAGCTCAATGTGGGGCTCAAACTCTCCAACCGTGAGATCATGACCTGAGCTGAAGTCAGACACTTAACTGAATGAGCCACCCAGGTGCCCCCAGACCTTTTAGATTTTTATCCTTGTTCATATCCTCACTGCCGGTCTCCATGATTCTGCTTTGGGACCTCCAGTGGACCCCCAGCCAACAGCAGCATGAGCGTTATGCTCGTTGCTGCTCATGTTAGTCCTGGTACTGTGCGTGTATCTCCCTTGGCATCTCATGGGGCATGGGGATGGGCAGGTGGAATGCCACAGTGTGGGACCAGGCACTCCTGGGTCACCACTATACTACCCAGACCCCACCAACACTTCTGACACATGCCTTAAAGAAGATTTAGCCAGAATATAGAGAAATTCCCAGGAGAGGAAAATTATTCACTGCCAAGGACGTGATGAAGGATACGGAGGCACCCAAGTTTGAAGGCAGGCAGGAACCTGGCCTGGTTAAGGATATGAATGAACCAGGGGTGCTGGTCTACACTAAATGATTGTGAAGTTTTTCCCAAGAAAGCAAAAATGTGGACTTCAATATTACAGGCCACAGATAAGCGTGGTATCTCTATTTTATCAAATATTTCAGAATATTTGATATCCTAGCCATTCTTTTTTGACATCCTGGAACATAAGGACTATTTTATTTACTTCCCGTAATGAAACTTGTGGCAACAGAGTCTCTTCCTAGTATAGTATGCCCCAGCTGGGGTCTGAGATAATAGTAATAACACTCTCCCTCCAATTATTTAAGTGCCTACTATGTGTAAATTTCTGATTTTACGTTGACCCTGAATGTTAGCTGCTGTCCCATTTAAAATTTTTTTTTTTAACGTTTATTTATTTTTGAGACAGAGACAGAGCATGAGTGGGGGAGGGGCAGAGAGAGAGGGAGACACAGAATCCGAAACAGGCTCCAGGCTCCGAGCTGTCAGCACAGGGCCCGACGCAGGGCTCGAACTCACAGACCGTGAGATCGTGACCTGAGCCGAAGTCGGCCGCTCAATCGACTGAGCCACCCAGGTGCCCCACTGCCATCCCATTTTATATAAGAGGAGTTGAGGCTCAGAGAGGTGAAGTGCCTGCCCAAAGCCTCATAAGTAATAAGTGGCAAAGCCATCATTTGGATTTCACATGTGTAGCCCCAATGCTTGTGTTACTGGGGTCTCTCCCCACGACTCTGCTTACTTCAGTCCAGCCCAAAGGCCAGCCTGTTGTAGTTCCAATAGCACATGTGTCTGTAGTCTACTGATGGTTTATTCAGGCCACCAGCAGGGCGCATGATAGTAATAGCCTCAGACCTGCCCCTCTGTGGGTGCCTCCTCTTGCCTTTGCACTCCTGCCACCCACAGTATCAGAGACAAGGGTAGGGAACTCATAGCCCACCAGGGATGAGGAGCCCCAGTCCTGCTTTCATGACTGCTTGTCTCCACTCTGTGAGAGGTCCTGGAAAGAGGTGATGCTGGAAGACAGTATAACCTGATCCATTTGGTCTTTTCTGCTACCTGATTACACGAGGGAGACTCCTATCCTCCTATCAAGTGTCTGTGTCTTCGTTCTCTCATCTGTGATGGTAGATGATAATATCTGTTCAATTTCCCTCTAAAGGTTGTCATAAACATCAAATATGTTTCCATAATCATAACGTAATATAAACACAATTTCTGAAGGTAGACTGCTGTATATTATCATGGTTCCTATCAAAGGGAAATTAAGGGAAGCGTTCTTTCTCAATACTAGCAGCAGGAGCATTTCTTTTTTTTTTTAATTTTTTTTTTCAACGTTTTTTTATTTATTTTTGGGACAGAGAGAGACAGAGCATGAACGGGGGAGGGGCAGAGAGAGAGGGAGACACAGAATCGGAAACAGGCTCCAGGCTCCGAGCCATCAGCCCAGAGCCTGACGTGGGGCTCGAACTCACGGACCGTGAGATCGTGACCTGGCTGAAGTCGGAGGCTTAACCGACTGCGCCACCCAGGCGCCCCAGCAGGAGCATTTCTGAGGGATTCACAAAAGAATCATACACATCTTGTTGCCCAGATAAAAGTGTGGCTCCACACTATCCTTCACTGGGGCCCAGTGGAAAAGTCCATCTTGACTACCATCCAACTCCAGTAAAAGGAAAAATCCACTGGGAATGGACTTCTGGATAAGCTAAATAATTATAATCCCTTAAGTTCTTAGCAGTGATTCAGGCACGATTCCTTCTGGAAAGGGGGAGAAGCCATTGTGTTAACCACACAACACCTCTTTCGGAGTTTGGGGGCTTTGAAAACCTCCGCAACCCACCATCCCCAATGGGAAGCTCCTTTTCTGAGAGTTCCAGGTACCTCCTTCCCATTTCCAGCTGGCATGTCCTCCCTTACCCCCTCAGACCAGGCTATATCTGAAATGAACAGCCAATTCAGGGACCTTGTGGGCAGAATCACCCCCTGCATCTTCAATGGGTGTGTGATCATCTCAATGGATGGGCCAAGTCAGTGAGCGTGAGGAGAGGAAAAGGGTTTTATAATTTGAGAGTCTGCCCAGACCTTTACTGCTGTTTCTTCGTTGGCTATCTTTGCTGCCCAGATAGCAGTTGTATCTTCCTTGTACATAATAGTAGGGTGTTCCACTTCTGTTATTGTTGTTTCTTATTGAGAGAACTAGACTCCGCTATCACCTCCCACACTCCCCACCCCCCCCCCCAAATTAAGGTGGATAGAGACATCTTGGTTTTATCAAATAATTATTAATGAAAAAGACACTCCTCCCTGAATGCAATACACCAGTCTGGAAAATGTAGCATATTTGTACATTCAAGCTTATTTTTCTGGTAAATTTAATCGTATGAAATGCACGTATAAACTCAATGACTTTATCAGAAATACAAAAATGTCTTTTTAATGTAAAGTGACAATTTAAAGATATGTATTTATAATAGATATTAATACTAGTTTCCTCGGAGCAACATACCTCCCTTCGTGGATAAATGATAGGGTTGAAAACTGGTAGAAAGTTATCGAGTCTCAATGAAGGAAACTTATAAAATAAAAACCAGGTGTAGACAATGGGTCAAGCTCTTTTCAGATCCATAAGCCCATCAGACCGTATTTAAGTTTGGGGGAGAGTAGCAAGAAAATGCTCTGGTGGCAAGCTCTGTTCTCCCCATCTTAACAACACTGTCTGAGTTTGTCCTGCAGTTAAGGCCTGCCCCCTGCCCCTGCACATCAGTGCACAGGCTGTTAGACCTTCTGCCCCTTTCCTGCCTGTTCTCACAGCCTGAATTCTGTCAGGCTGAGATGACGGCTTATCCTCCCTGTCGCCTGTCTCACGGCACCACGGAGAGCTGTACCCACGGACAGTGTCCAATAAAGTTTATTTTTTATTCTGCTGCAAATAAATGCAATTCAGTGGTTCTCAAATGCTTGACCATAGAAAGAAATACGGCTTCTATTGTATACCAATGCACATATACATTTACATGCATACTATAAGCCAAAGTTTAAAAAAACACTAATTAGCCTTATAATGGTGGATGGGCTGTGAGCTCTGATATTTTCTATTCTATTCCATGCCATTTCATCCTGCTTAAAAACACTGGATGTGACCTTTAAAATGGATTTCATGACAAACTAATGGGTCACAGCCATCAACTTGATGAATACCAGCTAGTGGATGTCGAGAAAGATTTCTCCCACACCCACATCACAGCCATTCCTGGCATCTGCTCCTTGACCCCCACAGCTCCCCCATGTTCCCAGTGGAGCTTGTGGTGCCCTCAGCTTCTTCAGGGACACCACCCTGCCCCCCTGGCTGAAGCCCCTCAATAATACCCTGTTGTCAACAAACACACACAAATTTCAAAGTAAGTGTGAAAGTGGGGGAAGCCAAACTTCGCTTTACACCCACATTTCTTTCTTTTCTGTACGCTGCCAACACCATGGGTGGTGATAGAGGGTAGACTACGTTCCAGGGTTGGAGAGACCTAAGAGGAATGAAAATGTTCAACTGGAAAGCGGATGACCGTAAGCTGCATTGCCTGTTTTCTTCATCCAAGGGAAAGAACCAAAAGACATTCAGCTCTTCGTGTGGGGTCCTCTTGTGGACAAACCCCGGTGTGTAGTCATCCTGTGTCCATGAGCCTCCCGAGCTCCTCCTGTCTCTACACCATGGAACTTCATCCCCTGGGTTGCCCTAGGAACACATGTAAATGCCAATTTCCCACGCCCCTGTGGTCTCTGACGCACTGTTCATTTCTTAACTGTGAGTTAGCCTGGCCTGCAAACCCCAGAGATTTTTAAAATCTCCCTGCCCAGAGCCTCAAACCCAGAAATTCCCATTTGACTGGTCCAAGGTGGGGCCGGGAGGGTGGTGGTTTTGAGTGCTCCCAGGTGTTTCTGATGAACAACCAGGGCAGAGCAACCCTGGGCTGGACAGACCTCCCAGGGGACTTTAGGAGGGAGGTGGTGGGCGGGGGTGTCCACTTTCCATGCTCTCTGAGATGCTCTCACCATCCTGAGGAGCACAGGGAGGATTCTGCCTGATAGCATAGCTTTGAGCAGTGGAATTAGATACAGTTACTTCTCCCAAAGATCAATCATTCATTATTAAAGTTGGTGCAGTTTACATACACATTGAGGAATAAACGTTTATATACACCATAATGTGCACAGACTCCCTTTGTTGTGAAGAATTGTGTCTGCCTTCCTATCCCCACCTTCTCATTCGATGTCTGCCTTCCAGACTGAACTTAGATCTTCCTGCATAAAATCGGCTCCAAATACGGAGCTCTCTAGCTGCTTCAGCTCTGTATTTCTTAAACTTAAGGATTCAGGTTTTATCATTAACTCTAAGGATTCTGGCTAAAATTCAGTAGGTCTGGGGAGGGGCCTGGGATTCTGCGTTCCTAACAAGCTTTCAGATGATGCCACTGCTGCCTCGGCCTTAGGAAGGATCAGCTTCTGGTCAGAGATCCCCTGGGTGACTGCCGTAAGCAGGCGAGCAGCCATGTGGGAGTTTATGATGATTCCGTGAAGACTCCTCAGAGACCTGGGGTCAGAGGGGAAGGTGTGGCTAAGCCTCTTTGGCTACAGAGAAGCTTCATTCAGTGAACTGGCCTCCAAGGTCAGGGCTCTTTCAGTGTCCTCAGCTGATGGGAGGATGCGGACCTTGCCGGAACGTCCCCGGTGGGTTTTTACTCCTACTGAGACCTTCCCTTCTTGGCCCCCATGGCTGACTGCTATTTCTGACGGCCTCAAAAGCACTGTGGTGTAGGCAGCAGCATCTTTAGGACTGGAGAATTTACTGAACCCAGGGAACAAACACCAGTGAGTACACAAAAAGGCTACTTATTTACAGTGACCCCATAATGGCTAATTTACTCCCAGGGAACAAACACCAGTGAGTACACAAAAAGGCTACTTATTTACAGTGACCCCATAATGGCTAATTTACTTCAACGTATAGATCAAGAAATACTGGGAAGTCAAAGAAAACAAAGAACTTGTAAGTGGAGAAATGTATCCTGCCTCTTCTTACTGGAGAGTGAAGATCTGCTTTGACAGGCGCAGCTTCCTCTCGATGTTTTTAATAGTTAACGACCTGGCTGAGATACTACGTGCTCACTTTCCTACTCCATCATTTGCTAGCACCTCAGGGGCTTGAGTCTGTCCAATCTTCTTTGACAGGCAATCAGAGTCCTCTTCTAGAATAGCCTGGAGAAACCCTTTCTTTGGAACACAGCCCCTTTTCTTCTTTTGGTGCTTTCAGTGGAGCTTGTCTTGGTCAGGGACACCCACCCAAAGCTTCTTTTTATTAGAAGAATCTGTATCATTGCCTCTTGAATTCTCTCTGGTGAACTTTTTAAAGTGGGCATTTGTGTGAACCACAAATAATATAGGATTGAAAAGGAAAGGACCATTTCCCCTAATAAAATCAAACTCTGTCCTCTAAGGTTGGAAAGAGAGGGCAAATTACCTTGCGGAAAAGGACTTCTCCACTTCCCTGCCCAGATTCTTCCTTGCTCTGGTTCTTTCCTTCCTGGCCAAGAGCTACTTTCTCTTTTCAGAAACTACCACTAGCTGTCATTGACCACTCACCCCTTGCCCATAGGTCTTAGGTGCTGGGTGCTCCTTCTTAACATTCTTACCACATGTGTCACCACAAGCATACCTAATATCTGCTCACAGGCACAGCTGAAAAGATGGGAATATTTAAACTAGCATTTACTAAAGACCAGGGCAGTGAATCTCAAATTGGAGGGCCCATTTAATCTGATAACAAGGCCGTAATCCCAAAGATTCTGTTTTAATACATCTAGGATGATTCTGGTCTGACCAAAGGCTATACTTTGTGAAATACCAGCTAAGAGATAAAAAAATAAAAATAGAAAAGAAATAAACTGAGAGAATAGCATACAATTAAATAAGATCAGGTTGTAAAATTGTCCTCTGAGAGCCCATGATGCCTTATATCCAGGTCCAGCCCTCTGCTTACCACTAATTCTAGACCCAGAGGGTGAGGTCCAGAAACAGAGGCTTCCCTACCCCCTCCTGTCCAACATTAGTTGTCCAAGTTCTGAGGCTGGCCTCTTCCTTTGATAATTGATAATAATGCCCTCTATTTCTTCAAAGGCCTTACCCTTGCCAGAAAGGTGTCCCATATACCATTGAGTCAAAAGGGGCAATCACATCTGAATCCAACACAATACGCCTAATACCCGTTCAAGAAAGAAACAGAAACATACGGTGTCCATTAATGGGGGATAAGGACACCATGGGTCATTAAAGGATAAATAAAGTTTACAACTTCACACAACTACTGAATGTTAAAAAGATTTCTTTGGTATGAATTTTTGCTTCTTCCAGCTTATTTTGCTGATCACCCCCAATTACTCTTTATCCTCCATGGTGAAAATGGAAATGGAAAATTTACCTTTTGGGTATCCATATAGGGCACCCCAGAAGTATGGCCCCTTCCTCCCAAGCTCACATTCTAAACAGGCCGAACCAACTAAAATTACATTGTTCCTAGGCATTCTCCCCTATAGTAAACAATAAGCTGTCTAAACTCCTTTCCAGAATGAGAAGTATAAACAAATAAATAGCATAATTTGTTTTATTTATTTGTACTTTAATTGCATGCTTTGCTCAGCAGGCAGTGGATGAGATTTAGAAGGCACTATAATTCTCCTTTCCCAGTGACAAAGGGGAAAAACGAATTACTCCATTAATAATGTTTGGGGAGAAAGAAGTAGAATGAGGTTTTAAAAACAAATGTACCAGTTTTAAAGTTGTGTTTTAATTTGGCTACTTTTTCTCTTATTATGTTCCTTAATTCTCTAAGTTTATTATATAATGGAGAATAAAGAAATACCCTATCTTTGTTAACATGAGGAAAAACTCAAGTTCATGGACACTCAAGAGCTCTGGAGGTTGAGATTATGAAACTTGAATTTAAAACAGATTTATGGATTTGTGAACACATTATGGGCTACAAAACAAAAATATTTTAGTTTGAGAATGTTCCATCTAAGATCCCTGGACCCAAGGTAATAGAAATATGAGAAGCTATTTGCATTATTACATTTTGCTGGAACAAACTCTAATAGATGCAGGGTTGCTAAGCTGGCTGCAGCAGGGTTTTAGCCATTCAGTTGCCGGAGGGTGGGGACAGATAGAAGGGCAGGGTAATAGGGGGGATGTGGCTGTTGGGGCACTTGGGGAGAGCTTGGCTCAAGGACTCTTCCCCAACTGGGAATATTCTCTACGAACCTTAATTTGAACTAGAAACAGAGGACTAATCACCAACTTTAGCCTGTATATGAAAGAGGTGAAGAAAAAGAGAAGAGTCCGAGAGAAAGTAAGGAGAAAAAAATAAATCAATGAAGCTGTCTGGTGCTGCCCTCCTGGCAGCATTGCACCATAAAGGTAACTGAATTAAAACAAATCCAGTTTCGCTGAGCCTAATTTTTGCATCCATCTCATAGTTCCGAAAGGCACAAATGGGGGAGTGAAAGCTTCAGTTAAACAAACGTAAGCAGCGACGTATTTGCATCTGTTACTGTTGGATATGTATGTTTTCCGTGCTCATAGAGTTAATTATATGCTCTGGAGTAGTTATTAGCAAAGAGTTCTTATAGCCCACACCTGAAAGGAAATAAAGCAAATCAACTACAGTGTAAGGTCTGCATTTCATTATTTTTGGACTGGTAGGAGAGAAGCTCAGAGGAAATCATGGAATTTATAGTATACAAAGTGCTGATGTATATGTGATCCATGAAAAGCTGTGGTCATGTTGCAGCCTGTGAAGAAATAAATTAGCAGGAGCATCGTCTCTCCCACATAAGGAACAAGATATACCTCATTAAGGAGAGTGATGCCTGGAGGAAGAAGGACAGCATTTGTAGTTGACCAAGATTTAAGTTGCAATCATGACAGTGTCTCTTAAATGCTTTGTAATCAGAAGAATCTTAGTACCATTTTTTTTCTAAAAAAGCAGGTATGCTAAAGCCTCAGGGTTAGTGTGAGAATTAAATAATATATGTAAATTATCTCATTCATAATAAGTGATTATCTAATGCTAGCCCTGATAATCATCAAAAATGAAAAAGTCAAATGTAAAGGAGTCTAGGAAAAAGGCAGCAGCTGATTAATGTTATGGAGATAGGTTTTTTGTTTTTTTCTGTTATAGCCTTCACAATAATTCATCAGATGAATTTTCAGACATCTTGCCCACCTGGTTGTTTTGCCAGCCTGCCGCAATCTTAAAATTTATGAGTGATCAGAGTGATAGAATAAACCCAACTCTCCTACTGAGATATGAGAGAGAGAGAGAGAGAGAGAGAGAGAGGGAGAGAGAGAGAGAGAGAGAAACAAAATGACATTATTTTCTTTTCAGAGTACATCTCTTCTATGGTATTCCAAGTCTATGTGGGATAACTATATAAAGACAAAAAAAAAAAAAAATCCTGAAATAGGAAACGTGTATTTATTAGTGTTTTACCTGTAAGGTTATAAAAAGGTAATGCAAATTTTAATAAGTCTGAAAGAAGACAAATTAAAAGACATTTAGCTTCAAGGACCAGGCAAAAAGTACGATTCAGTATTTGGAATGTGACAAAGAGAGCAGTGGAAACCAGAAAAACAGGGCACACAGCACTGAAATAATCCCAGGAGAAATGAGATGATTGGTCACCTCTATCTCAGCTGAAATGCAGTTTTCAGCCCCTGGGAATCAGCCATCACAGGTGGGTTAGGACACCACTGCTTACTGTTGGAGGAGAAGGTCATTTTACTGGGCTTGAATCCTTTGCAGGCTCCCTAAGACTCTGAGATGTCTCTGTCTTAAATGGGTTTGTCAGCGATGAGAAACTGATTCACTGGAGAGAGTTCGAGAATCAATAGAATGGGGCTTGTTTGGTTTCATATAAGAAACTGATCCACAGTTAGCGCATCATGTACAGAAATGGATCCATTATAGCATTTTATTGCCTCTGTGAAAAGCTTTGTCAAAACAGCACTTAAGGAATCTGGAAATTTCAAGCCTTCAAGTTCTTTCAGATTCACATAACAACTAATTGAGAAAGCTTGTCCATCATTTCTGAGTGATAGTTCTCTTTCAGACATGAATTTCTAGTTCTTCAAAGTTATGACCTTTAAATTATTTCACGATTCCTGTATCTTCATACACTTTAACCTAGTGCTTCTGTGAGATTTCCAGGGGAAATTGTCAATGTGTGCAGTATGGATCCAACAGGGTAGAGTCAATGAAACCAGAAAGAGAGGAATCAGGAGCGTTCTCGTCCGTTTTTCATTTTTTTTTAAATTCAGGAAATATATAAGGAACATCTAGCTGTCTACCAAAGAGCCAGACATTGTTCTAGACAGTGGAGACACAAAATAGGGTACACAGGGCCCCTGTTCTCAAGGTACAAGCAAGCAAAAAACAAATACACACATTAATAAGAGAATGTAGGAAGTGGTAAGAGCTGTAACAGAAAAAGACCACAAGGGGCAGAGCTAAAAAAAAATCACAAGAGGAGACTTATTTTAAGATTGGGTGCTCAGGGTGGGCTTTTTGAAGCTGTGACATTTAAGCTGAGGTCCAAAAACGAGATAGTCAAGAGGGGGAGGAAGAGTATCCAGAGAGTGAAAGCAGTGTATGCAAAAGTCGTGAGTGGAGAAAGATAAGACATTGGCTTGGGAAAATGGTGTGGAGAGGTGCAGGAGGAGAAGCCCACCAGATGAGGGACTATTGCCACAGCCCAGGCAAGAGGTGCTAGTGATTAGATTAGGGCAACGGCGGCAGAGATCCAGGGCAGTTGTTGGAACTGAGACTTAGATTGGAGATGGCATGACATTTCTTGCTGGCAAATTGGGCATGAGACAGTCTTCCCTGCTTTCTGGTCTGAGTAATTGGGAGGATGATGGTGTCATTTACTGAGCTGAGGAACCGATTTTAGGGTAAAACAAATTGCGTTGCATTTTGGCCATGTAAGGTTAAGAAATCTGCCTATGACATGTGGAACTGTACAAAAATGATATACTTGTGTCTGAAGCTCAGAAGAGGGCTCGGATCTGAAGAAAGAAATTTGGGCCTCATCAACATAAATTCAATATTGTTATTGAATCCATGGGAATGGACGTGATTCCCTATGAGGCAAGTAATTAGATCGGGGCCTCCACTGAGTGAAAGTAAAGGAGCTTCCTTTTATGGTATTTATCTTTGATGTGTCTCCATTTCAAAAGCTCAGCTTAAAAATTAGTATTTATGGAGAGTTCTTCTATTCCCCTGGGCCTTCCAAAACTCTCCTCTGGACTAAAGCAGAATGACGTTCACTAGGTGATGATATCAGCCCATACTGAAGCACTTTAGGAGAAACCATATAAGGAATTCATCCTTGGGGTTTGCTGTAAGGATGTGTTGTGGTTTTTTTTTTTTTTTTTTAATTTATTTCATTTAAATCCTAGTTAGTTAACATAGAGTATAATAATGGTTTCAGGAGTAGAATTTAGTGATTCATCACTTACATGTAACACGCAGTGCTCATCCCAACAAGTCCCCTCCTTAATGCCCATCACCCATTTAGCCCATTCCCCCACCCACCTCCTCTCCAGCAGCCCTCAGTTTGTTCTCTGTATTAAGAGTCTCTTATGCCTCCCTCTTTGTTTTTATACTGTAAGGATATTACCGAGGATATTGTTGATTGGATCATACCAGAGGTCATAAACTAACATCTGGACTTAAGATCTGTTTAATTTTGGCAAGCATAGGGATCTTAAATATTTTAATTATATTACTTACATTAAACAAGCATGTGTTCTGTAAATAGCCACAGTCTCCTTCACTTCCTATTGTATACCTGGCTGCTTTTCTCATTTTTGTTACGTATCTGGCCCCATGGAAGCAGCATTTGAGTTTGCAGCCCCACCTTTACACAGTATGGTGACAAGGAGGAGAATGATGGTGATATTGATGGCAGCATGGTGAGGGTGGTGATGACGACTGTCCACACGCACTGAGCACTCTGTATATCAGACGTCGTTCCGAGCACTTTGCATCTACTCGCTATGACCCAGTGACCCTATGAGGTAGCTGCTCTTTTCCCCATTACACAGATGAGGAAACTGAGACACAGGGAGGGTAAGTACCTTGTACTGGGGTAGATAGCTCCTGAATGCTTAAACACTTCATTACACTACCTTGACGAATGGAAATGGTAATCAGTTCTAGAGGCACTAATTTGTCCTTGTGAGATTATGGGGGGCAAGTGGAAGAAAAACCAAATGCAGAGAAATCTTGAAGCGGTACATTCATGTCATGTTCCCGTTTCGGTGGGACTGCCACCGAAACTGCCTTTTCCGTCTCTAGTCCTGCACTGTATAGACCACCAGCCCAAGAGTAGTCCCACTCAGGTTCCACAGGAGGTCATAGCAACGTCCCCTGGTCAAGCTATTTGTGTCCCAAGTACCTTCCAAAGAGGAAAAGATCATCTTTAGCACTGAGGGACTTGTTGGTGATCTTCCAGCCCACTACATCTATTTCATGTTTTCCAGCGGCTGCTTTTCTTTATTTTTCAGTTCCTACTGAGTTCTTTCCTCCTCTTTGTAATTTCTTTGTCTCCCTATTAATTCCTACGTAGACTAAGCCCTACTGCAGTTAGCTAAATAATTTCTGAACTTGTTAAGACAGTACTCGGGATTTTGTTTATCTTTTTCAAACTCTTTTTAAAATGCAAAGCTAAATGTGCGGTTTCACATGTGCCAACGTTTGGATGCTTATCTTGTTTTTTTTATGTTACTGTTACCTGCACCTGCCATCACCTTATTCTGAAAAACCTTAGCAGACAGGGAGCATGTCAGGATAATTAAACTGTGGCTTGGTGCTGAGCACACAGAAAGGCAAGTTTGTTTGTTTTGAATTTTAAATAAATGAGATAAAATGAATTCATCAAACAGATCAGTTAAGAAAGGCGGCTTCCTTCTTGGGGAAAAATTCTCAGGAAAGGAGTGTTCTTAATACATTTAGATTTTTGTTCATAGAGCATTTTCCTGGGAGGTTGAGTGAAGAAAACTGGAATTCTAAATTACTTCATAGCCATTTCCTCTTGGGGATGAGCGAGGAATAAAAATAAAGCATTTCAGAAGTTAAGACCTGTTTATGATTCACCAAAATTCCCTGGAAAATATTATATGTGTGGTGTCAGAGACCCTGGACCAAAATTCTACTAAGTATTCAGTAAGACCTGGCTGAGTTAGAGAATTCCTCCATCCTGCTTTGTCCTTGGCCCTGGGAGAGGTCCTGAGGGAGGTACTGACAGAGGCAGCCTCTGCCCTCCCCAGCAGAGGGGAGCAGAAGAGAGGCCCCCTGGGTTGGAACACTGGGCGTTAAAGGTTTTGTGAGCGATGTGCATGGGGTGCCAGAGCAGGCATTCGAGGAAGGAATGGAATTGCACAGAGGAATACATGGTTGGGAGGGAGAGCAGCTTAATTTTTTAATCACCTAGTATGGAAAGCACGTGAATACCTGAACTAATCTGGAAGCTCTCCTGAGAAACGTCTTTGCAGTTGCTCAAGAGATCTCAGAGCAGACACAACAATGCTATTGTTATGCTCCCGGTTGGCAACACCGTCCTGTGTGAGCTGGGGAAGGTGAGCAAATGAAAGCAAACAGAATCCTCCAAAACGGAAGAGTCAGGGCTAAGCGGACAGCTCTGTGGTAACAAAGGAGAGCTCGACGTCACGGGAGTGCGTGGGATTCTGAGGACGAGGTGTGCGTGAACAGATGCAGGCTTTCCATCATGCTGTGTGGTGTGCTGGGCTCCGTCCACCATCTCCCAGCATCCACCTGACGTCAGTGCATCAAATTCTACTTTATCTCTAATTCAGCACTTACAGTCCTGTTGTTCACCGCCCCCCGCCCCCCCCCCCCAATTTTCCTTTTCTTTGTTCGTCCTCATTTAGGGTTTAACTGGTAGTACAAACTCCTGGACTCACACAGAAAATTTCCTCTGGCCTGTTCGAGGGTGGAGGGCCCTGGGGTAGTAGATTATGACCGGAAGCTCCCGTCCTTCCGTAAATTCTCTGATCTGTCCTCTCAATAAATGGAAAGCTCTAAGGTGGGCGAACATCACCCTGTCAAGTAAGCTGTGTTAGATCTGTGACATTCTTGATTTCTCTGTAACTGTGGTTCATTCTATTGATCTTGTCCCCCATCCCAGTGTGTGGACGAAGCAATCTCAGGCAAGTTAGGGTCTCTCCCTGCTTTTCCTCTGGACTGTGCCTCTGTCAGGGAGAGCACGGGCTGGGGCTAGAGTCTCCATCCACCGAGGAGCTTCGGGAAGTGGCTCAGGCTTATCTGCCCAGACTTCCTACCAGCCATCCCAGCTCAAGTCCACAATGAGGCCCAGGGCACCGGGGGTATGTTGCTGCATCCTGGGCCACATTTCTGCTCTCAGACTCACTGTCACCTTGACCTCCCTGAGTATCTGCCAATAACACTTCTCCTGGGAGCTCCTCTCAGGGACCCACATGGATGTCTGGTACCCTTCCTTCCCTCTTCAGAGACTGTTGTTGCGCACAGGCTGGGAGGAATATGGGCTGTGCCTAATCACAGATTCTTCCAAAGCTTTATTTGTGCCCAGCGCCTCCCCCCTTCTCTGGAGGTGAACGTCTGCATTCTGTGGTGTCACAGTCACAGCTTCAGCTGTGAATACTGTAGCTCCATCTTCTAAAATGTGATGGTCTTGGGGCGCCTGGGTGGCTCAGTTGGTTAAGCATCCAACTTCAGCTCAGGTCATGATCTTGTGGTTTGTGGGTTTGAGCCCCACATCAGGCTCTGTGCTGATGGCTCGGAGCCTGGACCCTGCTTCAGGTTCTGTTTCCCTCCCTTTATGCCCCTCCCCTACTCATGCTCACTTGCTTGCTCTCTCTCTCTCTCTCTCTCTCAAAAATAAAACATTTAAAAAATGGTCATGGGAGTAGAGGCAGGGATGGGGAAGGTTGAGGTACAGGAACTGTAAGGGAAAGATGCTTCAGTGAATATGTCATCATGTCCACACAGAGTTGACCCAGTTGAAAAAGAGCTCAGAATTCACCCCAAGTCCTCACCCCGGTTTGGACCTTTCTCCCCTATATGATACTTTAGTGGCAGGAGCCACACTAAACCCTGGGACAACCCCCTCCATTGTTGGCTGTCTTTTCTTTACCAAATCTCCCAGTAACATCCATGCCTCCATCCTCTACTCTTGGGGTCACATTCAACAGATCTCTTCCATGTTCCCTTGATGTTCCTTGCTGCCCAGGCCACAGGTGAGCGGCCCGAAAAGGAAAAAACCCCACACACGGACGAAAGGCTTTGGCAGATACTGGGCAGGGAAAGGTTGTAGCCCCATTAAAATCCATCTGGCTCCTTTCTGCCATTTTCCCTGTTCTCTGGCAAGTGTCTGCCTCAGGGATTCCCCATGGGCACCTAAGACCGTGGCGGTGGGATTGGCTGCATGTTACCAAGCCTGGTCTGGACTGCCTTCGTGCTGCTGCTGAGGCTGGGCATGTCAGCCAGGGGAGGCGCAGGTGCCTGAGTCCCTCTGCACTAAGAGAGCGGTTCTGGCACCCTGCACTCCCATGGGTGACAAAAAGCTCCTCAGATGATTCCAGTGCATAGCCACTGGGAGAAGAACTCTGCTACGAGCAATTGTGAGGTTGTTCACCAAATAGAAAATTAGTTAGAAGTGGAGGTAAAATCTGTCATCTGAGTGTTCTTCAGGTGGTCAGCTGTTAATCCTCAGCTTTCCGTCAGCTTGAGCTTCCATTCTTTCGTGGACACCTATCTTTTTCCCCATTCTCTCCCCCTTTCTCTGTCCTTTTCTCCTTCTCTTCCTTTTCCTTTTCTCACACATCTCCTGAGCTTCTGCTATGTGCAGGCTGTGTGCCAAGTTTCCAGTCATGCAAAGACAAATCTGGCCCAGACCCTAGCCTCAAGACGCTCACGTCAAGGGAATACATTATTATGATAAGTGTTGTAGGTTGTATTAGTTGTCTATTGCTGCATAACAAACGACTCTAAAATTTAGTGGCTTAAAATCGTATTTATTTTTTTAATGTTTCTTTAGAGAGAAAGAGAGCATGAGTAGGGGAGGGGCAGAGAGAGAGGGAGAGAGGGAATCCTAAGCAGGCTCCACGCTGTCAGTGCAGAGCCCATCATGGGGCTTGATCCCACAAACCGTGAGATCGTGACCTGAGCCGAAATTGAGAGTCGGACACTTAACTGACTGAACCACCCAGGTGTCCCCAAGTCACATCTTTTATCTCACAGTTTCTGGGGACCAAGAATCCAGGTATAGCTTAGGTGGGTCCTCTGGCTCAGGGCATCTTAGGAGCTGACAGACAAGGTGTAGGTCTGGGCCTCAGTCGTCTCTAGGCTCAGCTGTTGGAAGATCCATGTCCAGACTCCCTCATGTTACTCTTGGCAGGCTTGAACATTTGATGGCTGCTTGCTGGTTATTGGCCAGAGGCCTCTTTCATTTCCTTGCCACATGGGCCTGTCTATGGAGCAGCTCACGACATGGAGGCTGGCTTCCGTCAGAATGAGTGAGCAAGAGAGGGTAGAGAGAAGCCATCATTTCACTATATTCTATTTGTTAGGAACCATTCTCTGGGTCCAGCCTACAGAGGGAGGGGATTACACAGGGGTGTGAACACTGGGAGGCAGGGATCACTGGGAGATGCTAGAGACTGCCTACCAAGGAGGTATTACAATAGCATCTTTCAAAACATTTAAGCCTCAAATCACCTGGCCCAACACAGTGAGTTAAAAACATCAATTACCCTTTCCTAAAGGTTCAGTTAGGAAGTAGGGGAGGAAATTTGAGGAGCATTGGAATAAAGCCCCAAAGACCGAATCAAGTGGATCATCATTCCTGTGTCCCAACTCTGCCTAAACTTACATCTCAGTTGCTGTCTCACGTGGAGAATTGAGATAACCTCACCAATCCCATTTAAGCGTATCCTCGCACCCAACCCCAAAAAAGATCAGTTCCAGTCAGGCAAGTCGAGTACATTCAACTGAATATTCAACATTCAACTCAGTATGCATCCCTATTTAGTTCCAGAGAAACTAAGGCATTACAACTTGGGATATATCTACTTTGACTCAATATGTTTGTGTTCAGATTTCCATCCAACAAAACCTGCAACTTGAAGAATATAGCTCACACTACAATGTCCAAATGAAAGATTTCCATTCAAGAATCTAGCCTATGAGACCAGTTATTATTCATTTATAGTGTCAGATGAGAGAAAGTCTGAAGGCATTCCTAATTGGCTGCCTTGGGATAACGCATTTGAGACGAAGTCAATTGATATTTCAGTGTTTGCTAGACCTGAGTTATAGCGATTCATGTTTCAGTCTGAAAGATTAATAATGTATCACACAAACAGATCCTGCAGTGCAATTTGTTTAAGATTTTTAAGAGTATGCTCACACTTGTGCCATCATTTTTGAAGAAACAAATGCAGATTGGAAAGATCTAAATGTTTTCAACAGAATGCAAGAGACATCACCAAAGAATCTACTATTTTAATCTATACCAGTTGCCACCATTGAAATGAGACTCATGTCCTTAGATTCTAACTCAGTCTCATAAGCATTAATGCAGAGGCCCTCGAAAGCCCTCTGAGATGACCTGAGCTGAAACCGAGAGTCCGTTAAGCATCCGACTCTTGGTTTTGGCTCAAGTCACTTCACAACTTGTGAACTCAAGCCCCGCATCAGGCTCTGTGCTGACAGTGCAGAGCCTGCTTGGGATTTTCTGTCTTCCTCTCTCTGCCCCTCCCCCACTCATGCTTGCTTGCTCTCTCTCTCTCTCTCTCTCACTCTATGTCTCTCTCAAAAATATACATTTAAAAAAATGTACTCTATGACTCGAAAACTCAAATTTTAACTTAGGAGTATTCCATAGAATGTACATTTTTTTTTTGATATTTACCTGTAGTCACATGGGGGGATTTGATTTTGAACCCTCAGAACCTCAGGTATTTTATTATCCTAAACTGCTCGGAATTTCATACTGCAGAAATTGTGACCCCAAGCTAGAAATCACTGAAGAAAATCCTGGAAACCAATCTCAATATATCACTTATCGAGGGGGTGAAAGTGAGCACGAATGCTTTTCACACTGCAAAACCAATTTCCACAATGCATCAGGTAAGGCAAAGGTGGTGACCACAGAAAATAAAGTCTGCCTTCATTTTCCAAATATGATCATTTCTTCCAGAGCTCACTTAAAGTTGTTTATATTATTCCCTTGGCCTTAGGCAGGGATCATCCACCCGAAATTGCTGATGGGAAGGCGGAGTCACAGAGACCCTGGGTGACACCAGCAATCAGGCACTAATAAACCCACACTTCCTGATTTTCACTCACTGCCTTTGTAAACCCAAGAGGCTCCTGGTTTTTCAAACTTACAAATTAAATAAGTCTCAGAGATCCCTTTCTCGGAGCTTTCACGAAAATAATACAACAAAATGCAGCACAAGTCAAATCTGCAGTTAATTTGGGGATTTATCACCACTGGCCCCACAAAGTACACATTAGGGTTCTAAGCAAATTTCCCTTACTGGCTGCCCAAGTTTCTGCAGAAATGACTTTTACCGGCTTGAAGAGCTCAAAGAGCAACATTTCTCTGGATTTTCCAGCAATGATGCGATCCTACAGAGACAAGAGTAGGTCAGAGGAGAGGGACTGTGGCTTCAGAAGTAGCTCTCAGGAAGAATGCCTCTGTCTTGTGGGCTTTCTCTTCTCAAGTTATAGCAATAGGGAGTTCCTACAACTGCCCACTCAGCTGGCACAATGCCTCCTGTGTGTTGTGACGTGGGTGGGTGTTTTGTTCGACATGGTGATGTGGAAGAAACAAAGTCTCAGTGGCCAAAGTCATGAAATAGGAATGTTTCATGAGCATATACTCACACCTCCCTGTCCGTCTGTCTGTCTCTCTTACCCACCCTTGTTCTGAAGACTCTGGGTTCTGTTACCAGGCTTGAATCAACGCATGTTGACTCTTAATAAAAATGCCGAAAGTTGCCACAGTGAATCCTTTGGCCGGTCTGAGAAGAGGCTCATCCTGCATCGAGTGAGAACTTTGGAGGGAGATGCAAGTAGAAAAGAAAGCCATAATATTTGAGCTCTAGGGAGAACTGTTAATTGTTTTTATTAGACACTTAAGAATTCCATTGCTTGCTTTCTCTAGGACAGTGTAATGTTTCACAAATCTAGTGACTCTGTGTGGTGCGTAGTACAAGATTTTTACTATTTTCTCATTTATACAACTGACTAAAAATCACCAAAACCTATTTGATGCTCACAGTACCATTTGATACGGTTTAATTAACAAACTGTAGAATGTTTTAGACTATCACTCTCCAATAGAAATATAATGAAACTACATATGTAATTTAAAATTCTCTATTAGCCACGGTAAAAAAAATATAAAGAGTGGGTGATAATCATTTTAATAACATATTTAATCCACTGTATCTGTGATACTACCATTTTGGTATATAATGAATATAAAAATTATTAATGAGATATTTTACATTATTTTTTCATACTACAAAATCTGATGGGTATTTTATTAAAATTTTTTTTTTAACATTTTATTTATTTTTAAGAGACAGAGAGAGACTGAGCATGGGCAGGGGAGGGGCAGAGAGGGAGACACAGAATCAAAATTAGGCTTTAGGCTCTGAGCTGTCAGCACAGAGCCTGATGAGGGACTCGAACCCACAGACCATGAGATCATGACCTGAGCCAAAGTTGGACACTTAAACGACTGAGCCATCCAGCCTCATCTGGTGGGTATTTTAAACTTAAAACACTCAATTTGGGGGCACTTGGCTGGCTCAGTCAGTAGAGTATGTGAGTCTCAATCTCGGGGCTGTGAGTTCAAGCCCTATGTTGGGCATGGAGCCTACTAAAAACAAAACCAAACCCTCAATTTGGATGTTAAATTTTTATCAGAAATCCTTTATCTGTATTTAACTTTCACAAAGTTTATATTTGAAAACGTTCATTCACATTTCCAAGTTGTTCCAGACATAATGAAGATAGCTGAATTGAGTACAAATTTTTAAATTTAATTAAAATTAAGTAATATTAAAAATTCACCTTCTCAGTTGCATTAGCTACATTTCAAGTGAACCATAGACACACATGGCTAGTAGCCATCATATTAGATAGCAAAGGCTTAGAATAATAAAACTTTTCATCCTTTGAGCCCCCATGAATCTCTCTGCATATGGGTTTATTATTTTTCTTTACCTTGCCAAATAATCTCTACCTGTTTGATGTTTGTTATCCTCATAATATTTTTTTTTAAGAAAGGACACCAAGGATATGTGAAATTGGTCCTTAACAACATTTTTTTAAATTTTATTTTATTTTAATCCCAGTATAGAAAACACAGTTTTATACTAGTTTCAGCCATATAATAATGTGATTCAACAATTATATACATTACTTCGTGCTCATCATGATAAGTGTGCTCTTAATCCCCTTCACCTATTTCACGTATCGCCCCACCAACCTCCCCTCTTGTAACCATCAGTTTGTAATCTGTAGTTAAGAGTGTGTTTTCCAGTTTGTCCATTTTTCTTTGTTCATTTGTTTTGTTTCTTAAATTTCACCTAGGAGTGAAATCATATGGTATTTGTCTTTCTCTGACTTATTTCACTTAGCATTATACCTTCCACGTCCATCCATGTTGTTGCAAATGGCAAGATTTCATTCTTTTTTATGGTTGAATAATATTACACACACACACACACACACACACACACACACACACACACACACTACCTCTTTTTAATCCATTCATCTACGATGGACACTTGGGTTGCCTCCATAATTTGGCTGTTATAAATAATGCTACAATAAATATAGGGGTGCATATATCTTTTCAAATTAGTGTTTTCATATTCTTTGGGTAAATACCTAATAGTGGAATTACTGGATCATATGGTAATTCTATTTGTAATCTTTTGAGGAAACTCATACTGTTTTCCATAGTAGCTGCACCAGTTTGCATTCCCACCAATAGTGCACGAGGGTTCCTTTTTCTTCACATTCTCGCCAACACTTGGTGTTTCCTGTGTTGTTGATTTTAGCCATTCTGACAGTGTATAATGATATCTCATTGTGGTTTGATTTGCATTTCCCCGATGATGAGTGATGTTGAGCATCTTTTCATGTATCTGTTGGCCATCTTTATGGAGAACAGACTCTTTGGAGAAATGTCTGTTCATATCTTATGCCCACTTTTTCATTAGATTGTTTGGTTTTTGGTGTTGAGTTGTATGAACTCTATTATGAACTCTATATAATTTGGATACCAACTTTTTATCAGATATGTAATTTGCAAATATTTTCTCCCATTAGGTTGTCTTTCAGTCTTGTTGATTTTTTCCTTTGCTGTGCGGAAACTTTTTATTTTAATGTAGTCCCAATAGTTTATTTTGCTTTTGTTTCCCTTGTCTCAAGAGGCATACTAGAAAAATGTTGGTACAACCAATGTCAGAGAAGTTACTGCCTGTGTTCTCTTCTAGGATTTTTATGATTTCAGGTCTCATATTTAGGCCCTTAAACCAATTTGAGTTTATTATTGTGTGTGATGTAAAAAAGTGGTCCAGTTTGATTCTTTTGCATGTTGCTGTGCTGTTTTTCCAGCATCATTTGTTAAAGAAACTTTTTCCTATCGCATTTTCTTGCCTGCTTTGCCAAAGATTAATTGACCACACACTTGTGGGTTTATTTCTAGGCTCTCTATTCTGTTCCAATGATCTATATGTATACCACAATTCTGTGGTATATCTTGAAATTTGGAATTGTGATACCTCCAGTTTTATTCTTCTTTCTCAAGATTGCTTTGGCTATTCAGGGTCTTTTGTAGTTCCATACAAATTTTAGGATTCTTTGTTCTAATTCTGTGAAAAATGCTGTTGGTATTTTGATAGGGATTACATTAAATCTTTAGATAGCTTTGGGTAGTATGGACATTTTAACAATCTTTGTTCTTCTAATCCATAAGCATGGAATATCTTTCCATTTATTTGTGTCATCTTCAACTTCTTTCATCAATGTTTTATAGTTTTCAGAGTACAGGTCTTTCACCTCCTTGGCTAAGTTTATTCCAAGATATTATTTTCTGTGCAATTGTAAAACGGAATTGTTTTCTTAATTTCTTTTTGCTTATTCATTATTAGTGGATAGGAATGTAATGGATTTTTGTATGATGGTTTTGTATCCTGTGACCTTATTGAATTCATTTATCAGTTCTAGTAGTGTTTTAGTGGAATCTTGAGGGTTTTCTATACATGATATCATGTCATCTGCAAATAATGGCAGCTTTACTTCTTCCTTACCAATTTGGATGCCTTTTATTTCTTGTCCTATTGCTACGGCTAGGATTTCCAGTACTCTCTTGAATAAAAGTGAGGAGAGTAGACATCCTTATCTTGTTCCTGATCTTAAGGGAAAAGCTCTCAGTTTTTCACCATTGAATATAATGCTACCTGTGGGTTTTTCTTATATGGCCTTTAATATGTTGAGGAATGTTCCCTCTAAACTTGTTGAGGGTTTTTTTTGTTGTTGATCGTAAATGGATGCTGTACTTTGTCAAATGCTTTTTCTTCATCTATAGAAATGATTGTATAGTTTTTATCTTTTCTCTTATTGATGTGATGTATTATATTGATTGATTTGTAAATGTTAAACCACCCTTGCATCCCAGGAATAAATGCCACTTGATCGTGATGAATGATTCTCTTAATGCATTGTTGGATTCAGTTTGCTAATATTTTGTTGAGGATGTTCACATCTATGTTCATCAGAGAAAATGGCCTGTAGTTCTCTTTTCTTGTAGGGTCTTTATCTGGTTTTGGAATCAGGGTAATGCTGGCCTCATCGAATGATTTTGGAAAATTTCCTTCCTCTTCTACTTTTTTGGAATAGTTTGAGAAGAATTTGTATTAATGCCTCTTTAAATGTTTGGTAGAAATGACCTATGAAGCCATCTGGTTCTGAACTTTGGGTTTGCTAGGAGTTTTTTTGATTACTGATTCATTTTCTTTGCTGGTAATCAGTCTGTTCAAATTTTCTATTTCTTCCTGATTCAGTTTTGGGATGTTCTATATTTCTAGGAATTTATCCATTTCTTCTAGGTTGTTTAATTTGTTGGCATCTGATTTTTCATAATATCCTCTTATAATCCTTTGTATTTCTGTGGTATCAGTTGTTCTTTCTCCTTTTTCTGATTTTGTTTGAGTCTTCTTTATTACTCTCTCCCTTTTTTTTTTTTTAATGAGTCTGGCTAAAGGTTAATCAATTTTATTAACCTTTTCAAAGAACCAGCTCCTGGTTTCATTGGTCTGTTCTATTGGGTTTTTTTTTAGTTTCTATATCATTTATTTTTGCTGTAATCTTTATTATTTACCTTCTTCTGCTGGTTCTAGGTTTTGTTTCTTCTTGTTCCAGCTCCTTTATGTGTAAGGTTAGGTTGTTTGAGATTTTTCTTGCTTCTTGAGGTGACCCTGTACTGCTATAAACTTCCCTCTTAGAACAGCTTTTGGTGGATCCCAAAGATTTTGGACCATTGTGCTTTCATTTTCATTTGTCTCCATGTATCTTTTGATTTCCTCTTTGATTTCTTGGTTGACCCGTTCATTATGTAGTACCATGTTATTTCACCTCCATATATTTCATTCTTCCAGATTTTTTCTTGTGGGTGATTTCTATTTCATACCATCATGGTTGGAAAAGATGCATGGTGTGACTTCAATCTTTCTGAATTTGTTGAGGTTTGTGTTGTGGCTTAATATGTGATCTATTCTAGACAATGTTTCATGTGTCCTTGAAAAAATGTGTATTTTGCTGTTTTAGGATAAAATGTTTTGAATATATCTATTAGACCAATGTATCATTCACAGCCACTGTTTCTTTGTTAATTTTCTGTTTGAATGATCTGTCCATTGATGTAAGTGAGGTGTTAAGGTCCCCTACTATTATTGTATTACTATCGATTATTTCCTTCATGTTTGTTAATAGTTGTTTTATGTATTTGGGTGCTTTCGTGTTGGGTATATAAATACTTATAATTGTTGTATCTTTTTGTTGGAGTGTTCCATTTATGGTTATATAGTATCTTTCTATAGCTCTTGTTATAGTCTTTGTTTTAAAGTCTATTTTTTTCCAATATAAGTATGGCTACTTATATTGGCTTTTTTTTCACTTCAATTTGCATGATTAATGCTTTTCCACCCCTTCACTTTCAATCTGTATGTGTCTCTAATTCTGAAATGAGTCCTTGTAGGAAGCATATAGATGAGTCTTGCTTTTTTATTTATTCTGTCTCCCTGTGTCTTTTGATTGGAGCATTTTGTCTATTTACATTTGAAGTAATTATTGAGAAGTATGTATTTACTGCCATTTTGTTACTTGCTTTATGGTTGTTTTTGTAGTTCTCTGTTCTTTTATTCTCATTTTCTTCTCTCATTGTTTGTTGACTTTCTTTAGTGATATATTTGGGTTCCTTGCTCTTTAGTTTTTGCATATCTATTTCTGGGTTTTGACTTGTGGTTACCATTAGGTTTATATATAACATCTTCTGTATATAGCAGTCTATATTAACTTGATGGTCACTTAAGTTTGAATGCATTCTTTACTCTTCTCCCAATCTCCAGTGCTTTAGGTATATGGTGTGATACTTTAATCCTTTTATTTTGTGGATCCCTTGACTGATTTTTATAGATACACTTAATTTTACTGCTTTTGTGCTTCCTACTTTTCTTATTCCTGCTTATGATCTTTCCATTCCACTCACAGTGCCTTTTACAATTTTCTATAGAGCTGGTTTAGCAATCATGAATTTCTTTAACTTTTATTTGTCTGGGAAACTCTTTATCTCTTCTTCTATTCTTAATGATAGCCTTGCTGAATAAAGTACTCTTGGGTGCAGGCTTTTCCCATTCAGTACTTGGAAGATACATGCCATTCCCTTCTGGCCTGCAGAGTTTCTGCTGAAAAATGCACTGATAGCCTTGTGGGGTCTCCCGTATATGTAACTGTTTTATTTTCTCTTGGTGCTTTTAAAATTCTCTCTTTATCACTACTTCTTCCCATGTTAATTTCTATGTGCCTTGGTGTGGACCTCCTTGGGTTGATTTTCTTGGGGGCCTCTCTCTGCCTCTTGGATCTGGATTCTATTCCCTAGATTCAGGAAGTTGTCAGCTATTATTTCTTTAAATAAATATTCTGCCCCCTTTTCTGTCTCTTCTCCTTCTGGAATCCCTATAATGCGAATGTTATGATGCCTGCTTGTGTCACTGAGTTCCTTAAATCTATTTTCATTCTGTATTTTTTTCTCTCTCTCCTGTTCAGCTTGATTGCTTCCCATTACTCTGTCCTCCAGGTCACTGATCCATTCTTCTGCCTCCTCTAGTCTACTATTTATTCCCTCTAGCATATTTTTAATTTCAGTTATTAAGTTCTTCATCTCTGATTGGTTCTTTTGTTTTCTCTTTGTTAAACATCTCAGTGAGGTTCTCTACTCTTTTCTCAAGCCCAATGAGTATCTTTATGACCATTGAAGTTCTTTGTCAGGCATATTGCTTATCTGTTTTGTTTAGCTCTTCTTGATGTGATTTTTGTCCTGTTCTTTCATTTAGGATATATTCATCTGTCTCCTCATTTTGCCTGACTCTCTATGTCTGTTTCTATGTGTTAGGAAAGTCAGCTATGTCTCCTGCTCTTGAAAGTATTGGCCTTATAAAGAAGGGGTCTTGTAGTGCCCTGTAGTGCAGTGTCCCTTGCTCACCAGAACCTGGTGCTTCACAGGTGTCTCCTATGTGTGCTGCATGCATACTAGTGTTGTGGCTGAGTCATGTCTGCCTTCAGTCCAGTTGTCTAAAATGGCTTTCTTTGCCTGTGGTGGGCAGGCAGGGTTTGGTCCTTGCGTTGTCAGTGGGCCAGTCTGGGGCTGCCTTGGGCTTGAGTTGAGTCATACCAAGTGTTTTCCAGAGATGCGGTAGCACTGAACCAAAGAGTGCCGTCCCTGTACTGTCCCCTGAGAAGCTTCTGTTGGTGGATGTGGCCTGAGGTCAGACTCGTGTGTGTGGTCAGCTTCTCCTCTCCACAGGGCAGAAGTCACTTTGGAGTGCTGCTGGTCCCTGTTGGGGCTGCTTGCACACTGCCAGACTCCTGGCACCACTTTGGAGGGGCTCTAGCCAAGGGCATACTGGAAGGGGCAGGCTTGCTGGAGACTTGGGGGCTGGGGTGGCAGCGTCAGCAAGGTTGGCAGAGGTTTGCTGTGGGAGCAGAGAGCTGGCTGGGTGGTGGGGGGAGGAGGGGCCATGTCCACAGGAGAACATGGGGGTAGGGCACACTATTAGCAAATTAGGTGAGTGTTGGCCCTTTGCTAGTTCCCACAGGTGTCTGTGCGTCCAGGCTGGGGGGTGGGGAGTGGAAATAGGGGCCACCAACTCCTTTGTTCCTGGAAGTCTGCAGTGATCCTTGCCTCTCTAGTACACACTCTGAGGTTAGCAAAATAAATCTCCTTCTCATATACCCCAGGTGGTTTTCAAACTGCTGCTTCTGTGCTGTATCTCCATGGGGCCATTTGTTGTGCTGTCTCTTTAAGGGGAGGGCCTCAGTTTCCTCTTAGCCTTCCAGCTTTCCTAGAGCTGAGTCAGCTAATTTTTACAGTTGCAGGTGTGAGGCCCTGCTGATTGTAAGAATTTGAGAGATTCTTCCCCTCAGATTTTGAAAGTCAAATGTCATCTTACCCATGCAGGTTCCCTTTGCCTGGGGTTTCTGGTGTGAGGGTCTGTTTCCCTCCCTTCTCTGAGCTTAACCGGTCCCTTCCTCCCGAGGACAGTCCCCCAGGTCCATTTAACTCCTGACTGCATGTCTACCCTTCCTACCCTCTTTGACATGGCCTCACCTCTACATTTAGCTGTGGAGAGTCTGGTCTGCCAGTCTTCGCGTCATTTCTGGGTTATTTACACTGATGTGGGTGTCAGCTAGTTTTATCTGTGGGAAAGGTGAGCTTAAGCTCTTCCTACCCTGCCATCTTCTCCAGAATCCCACATGGGTTTATTAGAAAGGATTGGAACTTTGGGCCAAATAAGGCTTGAGATTTCTTCTTGATTCTTCCACATTATACCGTCACTTAAATCAAACCAACTATGACCAAAAAAGATGAAAACAAAAAAACGCTTAATGTCATGACATAATTTTGGTTGGTCATTTCTATCCCTCCATCAAAGGCTGTCTAGGGTTTTAAAAGTTCCATTTCTTCCATGGGAAGGAGGTAGGGAAAAAGGGAATTGTGTTCTAATTCCTTCTGAGAGAAGGACAACAGAGAAGCCAGAGTGGGAGACCAGAGGGGGAGCCCAGAGGAAGCCAGAGCCTCACTCACCGTGTTCTCACCTTCTGCTATGTCCTTCCATTCCCCTTCCTCATGTTGCTTCCCAGACGCTACAGACTGGCTTGCACCAACTTGGATCTCTGCAATTTCCTTGGAAAACCCTTGGGAAAGGCTAGAGGTTTTCAAGCAAATTAGAAAACACTGCATACACCTGTGGAAATGATTACACTCAGTTTCCCTCAACATTTTCCCCCTCATTTTTTTCATGTTTATTTATCTATTTGGGGAAAGTGTGAGAATGCACACGTGAGTGGGGCAGGGGCATGGGCAGGGGCAGAGAGAGAGGGAGAGAGAGAATTCCAAGCAGGCTCTGCACTGTCAGCACAGAGCCCGATGTGGGACTTGACCCCACAAACTGTGAGATCATAATCTGAGCTGAAATCAAGTCGGACACTCAACAGACTGAACCACCCAGATGTCCCCACCCCCATTTTTTTTTGAAGAAAGAGACTGGACTGCCCTTTAGATTATGCTTCCAGCTCCCCCTCTTACCACTGTGTGGCCTCAGAAAAGATGACTCAGTTCCCCTCAGTGAAACATGGTTTCAAAGAGGATGAAATGAGTTAGTTTTTAAAACACTTCCCTGGTAGTCTGGTGGATAAAAAGTCCTTGAGAATCAGTAGAACTTATCACTATTTTTTTATATTATTTTTTTAATGGTGTTATTTATTTTTGAGACAGAGAGAGACAGAGCATGATCAGGGGAGGGGCAGAGAGAGAGGGAGACACAGAATCCGAAGCAGGCTCCAGGCCCTGAGCGGTCAGCACAGAGTCCGATGTGGGGCTCGAACTCACAAATCCCGAGATCATGACCTGAGCTGAAGTCAGACGCTCAACCGACTGAGCCACCCAGGCGCCCCACTATTGTTTTAAACTATGAACTCATAAAGTTTGTCAACCAAGAACTATGTAACTGCTATGTATGAAACAGGAGTGTTTTAAGGACAGAATATCCTAGGGTACTCAAAAAGAAAATGCCTTGCATGATTTGGTTTAAAAAAAGTATTTTGAAATCAACAAATCTTGGGCTTATTTCCTGGGAATGTGATGGGCAGCAGCACCACCCCAGCCCTACTCTGAAGAGGAGTATATCTTACCTGCAGGCCTCCTTTCTAAATTGGATCATTTGAGTCATTCTGTTGAAAAGTGAATGCAACCCCCTGCATGGCCGAAAAATACAAATTCTGCCAGTGGACACTCACCTGCTCTTCTGTATGAGCTCATGACTTCTTTTTACTTTGCCTAGTTTTTCCTCTCAGCATCCTGTGGTACCATGAGCCTCAGGCTATGACTCGGAAGGGACATCAGAAGCCCTACTTCCATGACTCTAAGAGAATTTGGGAATACCTCACACCTTGTCTTTCCTCTGCCATAACACATTGCCGTTGGTGCTTTAAGAAATTTCAGAAGGTGAAGCCCTATGAATAAACAATGGTTTCCTTCCAGCTCATCAGCTCAGATCCGTAGACTCTTATTGCCTCCGGATTAGGAAGGTCAGTGACCTTCAACCAGGATCCAAGAGGACAAAAATGAGCAAGGAATGCCAGGAAAGCAATAAGCAATTTTCTTATGTAACAGTGAGGAAATGATCACCATGGTGTGTGTGCATCATTATGTGAATTTATGCCATCTGCAAATGATCAGATTAGATAAAAGCTGCACATCACCATGTTATGCAATACGTAGTGTGTCATTATAGATTCTATTTTTGACCAACATCCTGAGATACTTAACAGATATTTAACTGCAATAAACTTTCTATAGATTTGTCATAGTTTGAGAAAAGTGAAAATAGGAATGTCACTTTAGCAGCAAACGTAGTGTGGTAGAAAAAGCCCTAGAAAATCCATATTTGTATCCTAGCCTCCCATGTGCTGGTGGTGACCGTGAGCAGGTCGTTTTACCCCATTCAAGCCTAATTTTCCTCATTCGTAAATGAGCATCACAATATCTACTCCGTGGTGTTCGTGTGAGGGTTAAACAAGATAACAAATGTGGTTTTCTAGGGCTATTCTTAAGTGTTAGATTGAACTCATTTTAAATATATGTAATTTTAACCACATCAGAAAATTTTCATAATATATTGTTAAATGAAAATAGTAGATTACCATATTCATAAGATAATCTAAATTTTGTAATTGGATATTCACATCACTGTATCCAGCCTGAAAATCTCCCTCACACTCTAGATTTGTATATGCAACTGCCCACTTGACCTCTCTACTTGGACCTCAGATTTTTGTGTATCTAGAACCAGACTCCTCTCCCCCTAGTCCCATCCAAACTGCCTTTCCTCCAGCATCCCTCATCTCAATTAATTCCCTGTCTCCATCCTTCCAGTCATAAAAGCCAAACTTTAGAATCATTCTTGACGCTTCTTTTTCTCTCCTGCTCCACTGCTCTGTGCAGAATCCTCCAGTGACTCCCCATTCACTCAGAGTCAAAGCCAAAGCCTTCACAATGGTCCAACAAAGCCCTACATGATTGGACATCCCCAGCTCCACAATAATTCCTGGCTCTCGTCATTCTTTCCACCTCTACTCACTCTGCATCTGCCACATCGGCCTCCTGGATGTTCCTCCAACAGATCAAGCCCAATCCTGCTCCCACACCTTTGCACTGGCATCTCCCTGCCTGTCCTTCCCCAGCCATCCATGTGACCCTTCTTGACCAATTTCATGTCTCATCTCAAATGGTACCTTCTCAGCGAGGTCTTTGCTGGCTCTCTACTTCGTATTGCTACCCCATCCCCTTCCACATTCTGTAACCCCCTTCCCTGCTTTATTTTTCTTCATGAAGCTTATCATATGATATTATCACTTGATGTGCATATGTGGGTATGTATGTGCGTATAAACACATGCACACAAACACAAGCATATATGTAATTTATTTACTTGTTTATTGTTGGCCACTGCCCGCTACCTCCCATAGGGATGGGATCTCTGTTTATCACTGTTCCAACCCCAGTGTCCGGAACAGTGGCTGACATAGAGAAGGCTCTCAGTAAATATTTTTTGGAATCAGTAAGTGCATTATTTATATTCATTCAACAAATGTTACTGACCCCCCACCCTATGCTAAGCATTGTTCTAGAAACTTGAAATATCACAGTAAATGGACAAAGATACTATTCTCATGGAGCCTTATTTTATATCTCTATCCTTATCTATACATGTACGTATATGTCCATGTGTACAGCTGTACATGTGTATCTACCTACCTTTTTATCTACCTGTCAAAAATGGGAAAGTGTATCATGATGGGATTATGGGTGATTTTCCTTATTTGTGCTCTTCCATACTGTCTAAATTTTCTAAATTGTCATATGATTACTGTTGTGATCAGAAGCAACTATGCAGATAGGAAAAGAGAACAAAGGAACAGTTAAATGCAAAGGGAAACTTTGACATCAATCCTGTGTTCCTGTGAGCTCAAACATATAATTACTTACTAAACCTTTATATCCTTGCTCTTACTGAGGCAGTGAGGCACTGAATTTAAGAACTAGATTGCTGGAGACAAATTACCTGGATTTTAATCCTTGCTAGTTATGTGTGACCTTAATTAACCTCTCTCTGTAGCTCAGTTTCCTCATATGAAAATTGGAAATAATAAGAGTATCTTGTTTATGGGTTGATGTAAGGTTTGAGTTAATACATGTAAAATGTATGCAACAGTGTAAGACACAGAATTCTCATTTGGTGGTAAGTACCATTATTGTTTCTGTTGGCATTATAGATATCCTTATCTTTATTGAATGAAAAAGGGGAAAGATTTATTCTGTGGACGATCCCATTTTGCAGCGCATTGTGCATCCACTGGCTTCTATTTAGAATTTTACTCTCTCACACACACATGTTTTAATGACTTATTTATAGTGAGGTCTTCTGTTGGCAAATTCAGCAGGAATTAAAGACCCATTCTGAGAATAAGAGCAGTCCACCCTGAGAAGCCCAGCTCAGCTCTCACAGCTGTCTCCAATGTGGTCTGTGGAAGCCGATTTTCTGGCCATGTGAGTAGAGAGTCAGGGTATTGCCTCCTGAGCTGCCACAGAAAGAGCATTGAAAATGAATTTGTGTAATTGGCACTCCAGTGTGAATGCACGGATGCCCGATGTGAAGTTAATTACATTAACTGGAGAAACCATTACATTGTCTCAGAAAAAATAATTAATTCAGCCCCAGATCACATTTAAAATTAATAACACTATTGTGTATTAGGTAAACATATGTAATTCTTTGAAAAATGTATTCAAATGCTCTAGTCAGCCAAGCGGTTATGCTTTACCAAATTCAGCCTAGAAGGTTTTAATGCCTGGGTAGTTACTTATTTGTTCATGTGTTTTTCCTTCTCTGACTGTATGTCCAGCCCAAAGCAATTACATTATTAATTGAAAATGTTCTCCGTTAGCATTTTATCATAGTCATTTACCAATCATTTAATTAAATATGATCGAGCATACTGCTTAATGCAGGAATAAGTGTTAAGTCATCTGTGAATTGTACACTTCAGCAGTTGTATTTCTGATGATTAGGGGTGTTTTCAAGGCGGCTCCAGAGAGGGCTGCAGGATCTCCACATTAACCCCTGCTCTCCAGGACGGAAGACCAGAATGTTCAGAGGCGAGACTCCATCACTCCATTTCCATTTCAACAGCTAGACACAGATGACAAACTACAAATCTGGTTTAGTGGCTTAGGTGTGCTTTGCTTACATATTTGACACTTGAATACTTCTTATTTTCTCTGTTCCACACAATACTTGGCGTTCTTTCCAAGTCTTTCAGTCACTACCTGCTCACTGCTTGTAATTCCAAGGGAGACAGCAGGGTAGCATCCCAAGTGGGCACAGCGTCCCCAGTCTGAAGGAAGCATCAGAGACAGTCTGCTTCATTCGTCTGGCTTCAGGCTGAATTGTACAATTAAGAGTCTGAACCAGCACAGTCCTCTACCCTCTCCGAGTGATTGAGATGTATGTGTGATAAATGAGGTGTGTTTGAACACCAGGCTAGAGTGCTTAGTTCTAGTTAAGCTCAGTCCATTTTTCATGTCAGGAATTCTCCCCTCAGGCCTCAGCTGAGCAGGAAGCCAAGTCCTTTGATGAATATCAAATGATCATCAGCTCATGACAATGCAGAGGAGGAATTAATTTGGAGCAGGTGCCCCTCATGACAGAAACCAAATGCCTCGGTCCGGGTCAAAGCTGCGACACAAACAAACAGCCATCTGAGCGGGAAAAGAGGCAATATTCAAAAATTTACTTCATTAAAAGTGCCTTTATGTTGTTAGGGAAGAGCATTAAAAGAGAGATCATGGTTGGGGGTGGGGATGCAGGTTAGGATATTAGGAAAGAGGTAAACCGAAGTTAAATATCCCCAGACACAGTCCATTAGTGTTGAAGATCTAGCATTTTCTCCAGAAATGAAATGTAACATAATTAACTTGAGGGGCTGAGTCCTGAGCTGGGAAAAGGAAGAGGAAATTAGGGTTTTTCTAGTGTGTTTGTTTCAGAGACAAGAAGCTTGTCCCAAATCTAGGCTGGGTAGTGTAAGAGTTAAAAGCAGGGTGAGGGTTCAAGTCCTGCCTCTACCCACTACTTAATGTGTGACCCCAGTCAGTTTGCTGAACCTTTTGGTTTCCCATTAATAAACTGGGGAAAATGAAGACGGTGGTAACAATGATACCTACATAGGAAGGGGGTTAAGTTGCTTAAAGATAGTACATGTGTGTGGTACCCGGTACATAGTATCGATAACTGTTGGTTCCTGCGTGGTGTGCAGAGTAGAATAGGAGACAAATGAGTGCAAGAGGCTCATCTCCTCCTGATCTAAGGAAACAAGTTGCCACTAAACTTTTAGCCCTGCGATATGTTAGCAACAGGTTTAAGGCATTTTCCTCTCCTCAGATTCTCCCTTTCCAAGACAGCACTTCTCTGAGCTTTGCACCCCCTCCGATGTTCTCTCTTATGTCCCCTTACTTTTCACAATTGTAATCTTAGTGATTGCATGCTTTCGTATTGAGATATTTTCTCTTCGTTTTCCTTTGAGTCCGGGCTCCCGCTGAGCCATGCATTGTGTTCTTCTGTCTGCTGTGATTTGGAAGGGCCTTGGGCCAGGGCCAGACAAACCATTTTGTTGGGAAGGGCCTGAGCCTTTTCATCTTGAATTTCTACTCCTGATTGCTCATTATCTTGCAGGGCATTTAGCCCCGGCTTTGCCCTTTCTAAATTGAATGAAAATAGACAGGGTCCCAGCCTCCAAGAGTTCACCATCTCATACAATTCAAATGGATACAGACCAGACATAACCCAGGCAAACAGGTTTTGAAAAACCGCAGAAATTAACTTCTTTGTGCAGACTGGGAAAGCTTAAGGGATGAACCCACTTATGGGTTGGCGGGTGGGCTCACTGTTTAGCAAGGCTGGGAGTGAGGGGAGAATGCTTCTCTCCTCAGCCTTTTTCTCCCTATTGTACACTTAGTTTTTTGTCCTATACTTGGCCTTCTGACAAAAATTAATAAAAGCAAAAGTTCTTGGCCCTCAAAAATTAGAACCGATGGACAAATATCAGAGTATGTGCACTATGCACGCAATATGACATTTTCCTGAACAGTGAAGATGGAGAATAGCAAACCTTTATGGTCTACAGTTTCTCTTTCGCGACTATTTGTTTTCTCTTTCTCTCCTGTCGTGTTGAAAACAAATGACAGGGTGGAAAGAGGGTGAACTTTGAATGATTGAGCAGAAGTGGAAAGCATAGAGGGATGATGCTAGTGAACAGTGTTGGGAGAAAATCTGGAATTGTGCATTTAGTCACCGCTCTGTTGTTTGTCCCCTCTCCTGAAGCGTGAACACCTTAACAGTAGGGACTCTGCAGGTACGCTGAAGCTCACTGTTGTACCCCTAGCACCTACAAGAGCCTGGTGTATGGTAGGTGCTCAATAAACATCCATTAAAGCATAAGGAAATAGAGAACAGAATTTTCGACCTCCTGAGGTTGCGGGGTTGATAAAGTCGGGCATGATGGGCCCTCTGCAGTGGGGGTGACACGTCCAGCTCTCAGCAGCCACAATCTCCTCCTAGAAGGTCATCTGAGGGAGAACTCCACATCAGGAATTAAGGTTTGCCAGCATCTCATTTCTTAAATTCACAGGAGTAACACCCCAGCCTGCAGCAAAGACTGCTGCAGTGCCACCGGAACCCATGTTTAGAGCTATAATTTGGAATTCTCACCCAGTTGGAAGCAGAATCTAGTGTCTCTGCGTCTTAATTTTAATAACATTCAAATGGGAATCTACTTAGCTCACCGTGACCTCTTGTGCGGTATACAGGTTGTGTGTGTCTCATTTTTAAAGTCTCACCACATTTAAACTTAAACCACATACCTCTCACGAATATTCCTATTTAGCTACTGAGAATCAGCATCTCGTGAGCAGAAGGAAAAGACCTGGTCCCTCGAGTGTTACAGGAAACCTGCAAGAGAAGGAGAAAGTCAATCGTATCACCGTGGCTAATCCACTTACCTGGACAGGTTTTTTTTTTGTTTTTTTTTTTTAATGTTTCTTTATTTTGAGAGAGAGTGCGCATGCACACATGAGCAGGGCGAGGGGCAGAGAGAGGGAATCCAGGCAGGCTCTAGCATGGGGAGCCCAATGCAGGGCTCAATCCTCACGAACTGTGAGATCATGACCTGAGCCAAAATTAAGAGTCATCAGGTGCCCCAGGTTGAGTAGACTCTTGAATTGAGATGGAAACATGACAGAGATTTCTGTACTTCATAAAAGTTGTTGCCTGAATGATTAGTACCTTTAACAGTTCCCCTCCCCAGTAAGTGGGATCTCAGAGTTATCTGACTAACTTAACACAGAGTGTTGATAGAAAAAGTTGTCTAGAGAACATGAAAAAGCAATCTTCCCTGCTCAAAAAAAAAAAAAAAAAAAAAAAGGATAATTCAAAAATTATAGCTGGTGCTATTTTAGCAGCTGGAAATTTTGAGGAGACTCTTTATTTCCCTTAACAAATTGCCAAGTAAAGCAACATCTTGAAGGCTTGTGAGGGCCCGTGGTGTCTCCCCGCCTCCTCCCAGTCTCCAGCACGGTGGCCAGATAAGCCAGAAATGAAAAGGAACTGGATCATAATTCATTTATAAACACAGGAGACCTCCCCCACCCCAACTTCTTGAAATTTGGAGATCTTTTACCAAAAAAATGAAGAAGGTAGAATTTTTGGTGACAATTTCTCCACAGGGTCCCTTCCTACACCCGAAACCCCAACATTCTCATCGAAGCTGCTTTCGAAGTTGTGTTTATGTGTGTGCTTGGCTTTTTGAAGTTACCTCTAAGCCCTGACTGTGAAATGAAAGGCTCTAGGACTCACAGGGATCATGAAAAAAGGTGGGAAGGAAACAGTGCCAAATGTAGCAAATAAAAACACTATTTCCCACTTCACTGTGGACTTCACATAAGTCACAAATAATTTTTTCAACGAGTGTAAGAATCCTGTGCAAACTTAGGACATACGTATGTCAAAAAATAAAGCCATTGTTTGTGTGAAATTCAAACTTAACTGGGCATCCTGTATTTTATCTGGCAACCCTGGGAGGCAGTTTCCTGGGTAGGGAGCGGTTCCCTGTGCCCCTGAAATCTCAGTGAATGCATCTATTCATGAAAGGGACTCTCCCCGCCCCCGCTCAGCCACCCAAAGCCAGCCAGTGTCTTAGATGAAAAACAATTCTACCCTTTGTTGTTGTCATTGTTTATAGAGAGTGTGCTTGTTCACCTTTATTTGCAAATAAAGTTTGCCTTGGAAAGCAGCTCAGTAGAATGGCTGGAGCACCCCCTTTGGCTTCAACATGTCCTGGATGTGATTCCAACTTTGACATCTATTTGCAGTATGATCTCACACTAGAATACCTGTTCTGCACCCCTCCCAGATTGGAATGAGAATTCAAAGGAAAACCAAAGCAGGGCGCTTGGGTGGCTCAGTCGATTAAGCGATTAAGTGTCTGATCTTGATTTCGGTTCATGTCATGATCTCCCTGATCGTGAGTTCAAGCCCCAAGTCAGGCTCTGTGCCCTGACCCCATGGAGCATGCTTAGGATTCTCCTTCTCCTCTCTCTCTGCCCCTCCCCTGTTCACACACTCTCTCTCTAAGTAAATGAATACACTTTTTTTTTTTAAAAAAAAAAGAAAGGAAACTAAATCTAACGTAACAGCAGTATATAAGACAATGGTCAATGTGGCCTCCAGCGTGCCCCTTAGCAAAGGAAATACTGGGATTACTGTGTCCCCAGACTTCTTGGTAAAACATCAGTGGGTAGGTTTTCTTGGTGCAGCTCTTTGTTTTTTTTTAATGCTCTTACTGATGTATAATTTATATATGGTACAGTGCACAAATATTCAGTGTACAACTTGACGAATTTTTCCTTATGCATATATACATGGAACACAGGCAGTTCAATATCTATAAACATTTCCATCTCCCTGCCAGCTAACTTCATACCTCTTCCAGTCAGTGTCCCATCCCCAGAGATAACCACCCTTCTGACATCTGTTACTGTAGATTACCCTTCCTGGTTCTTGAGGTTCTCATAAGTGAAACTAAATATTTTGTGTCTGAGATTCATCTATGTTATTGTGTATATCAGTAGTTTGAGCTTTGCATTTCCATATGATATTCCATTATATGAATATACCATGGTTTATTTACGCGTTTTATTGTTGGTGGACATAAGGGTTGTTTCCAGTTTTGAGTTATTAGTAATCAGGCCACCATGAACATTCCCGTTCATATCTTTTTGTGGGCACGTATTTGTTTGTCTTAAATGCATGGGAGGGAATAGCTGAGTCACAGGATATCTGAGTTCTCTCTCCAACTCCAGGTAGAGTAAAAGTGCATTGCTTGCGTTGTAAATTGCAAATACGTTTTAAAAAGGAGTAGGTAGGACAGAATTAAATAAGGGAAAAAGGAAGGAACTACCAGCCTAGCTCCTTCATCAAACCTTACCACGCATTGATACATATTTCAACTCACATTTTACTGTAGGAGAAGCCTCTGAATTTAGAGGGAGAGCTTCTTCCAGACAGTTCAGAAAACAGAATCCACAGAGAATCTGGGTCTTATATGCTCGGTCATCTAGTAATGACAGAGTGATTTTATCAGTTAACGATTATCACTTGATTTAAGGGAAAAAAATGGTAGTTTTGTCTTCCATAAAACTTAGGTTCAAATCTTCACGGTTATTTGCCTTATGTGAATCTTCACAGTATTTTTGTCCATTCTCACGTTGCCCTGTCGCATCGTAGCCGATTAGCCTTAGAAATATGAAAGTATTTCATAGACCAATCAGGTTTGACGGCAAAAGATACACCAGATGCCATTAAAGTTGTTTGCATTTGGGAAAGAAATAGAATATATTGAATTTCATGCAAAATAAAGTTTTAACAAGTAGGGACACTAGAGGGGTGCCACTTTGAACTCCCCTGGGCAATCCATGCTTCTTACCATGATTTCCCAGCGCAGGGCTCAGATTCTCCTTCCTGGGTTAGGACACTGGATGCTGCTGCACTTGACCCTAGAAGAGGGGGAGGAATTGACTGTGAAGCTGAACCCCCACCTGCATTTATTCTCCTCTGACTTCTGTACTGAATCCCACAGGTCTGGGCTGTCTGCTCTCGAAGCTCCTCAGGGAAGGAGGCCTGTGGGACAGTGTCAGGGAGAAGAAGCAGAGTCACCAAAACAAGAGGTGCTTCAAATAAGGCTCTGGGAAGTTAAGAATGTGGTTGTAAAGTGCAGTCCTTTGTCAATTGTTGTGAAATGTATTATTCAGCCTGAAATTTTATCTCCAACATTTATTTATTTTTGAGAGACAGAATGTGAGACAGGGAGACACAGAATCCGAAGCAGGCTCCAGGCTCTGAGCTGTCAGCACAGATCCTGACGAGGGGCTTGAACCCATGAACTGTGAGATCATGACAGGAGCCAAAGCCGAATGCTTAGCCAACTGAGCCACCCAGGCACCACTGAAGATATTTTTTTTTAGCCCCGAAATAATCAATACCAAAAGCCCAGTGCCAGGATTATAAGATGAAGCATTCAGAGAATATGTTTATAATGCTATAGGGCACTTAGAAGAGTGGGGGTTCTGGTATGGAATCTGTACAAACTCTATCTGATAGAAACTGGTGTGTTGGACTGAACAGGTCACTGGACAGGGAGGGAGACATGAGACAAAAGATGCCGAAGGGTTGGTGCCTGACCTCCAGGATTTAGAAATTAAAGCACTCCATGAATCGTGCCTCTCCCACCATCCCCCTCAAGAGGTCAAGAATATTGGTTAGAAAACAGCATATCCTGGGAGGCAGCAGACTCAGGTTCAAATCTCCAAGTTGCCACTTACCAGCTCTGTGACTTTGTGAATAGAAAGTAACCTCTTGAGCCTGAGTTTCCTTACCTGAACAAGTTGGGATCAACATTGGCCAACACAGGATCACTGTGAGGGTCAAGGGTGAAGTTCAACAAATGTTGATTCCTACCTCTCCCCAGCTCTCCCCCATTCTGTTTCTGCTCAAATACCCTGAGCAGGTCAGTACGTTACTCCTTCCTCTTGAGATTGTCTCACATGCTGATACTGTGACTATTTAGAGGAAAATAGGTTACCTCGGACTAGGGTCTATGACGGCTTTTGAGAATCACAATTTGAAAGGGTTGGCGGGGGAGACTCTGGGCAGACTTTCCCCATGTGAAAAAAATCGGGATTGCGGCTTAAAACAATTGCAATGTTAATCAATTTGAGTAAGACCCAATTAAATCTTACCCTCAGTTTTCCCAGGGTTTTACGTAGAATAAATACTCAGTGTAGCCAATAGGTGTTGAAATGAATTACGGTGCTCATTCTAACTGCACACAGCAGGAACACAGCCCAAGCCAATTTTCCTCACAAAAACTATCCTGGATAACCAGGAGGCGATGAAAACAAGGAGGCCGAATCTATAAATCTTTGCTCCTTAGAGAATATTCCAAATGATTTCAAACTTATTTTATTCCCCCAAAGTGTGGATAAAACCTTGTGATTGTTTCATGTTTTCCTTCATTAAACAAATGTTGATCGACCAGCTAGGCCAGATGAGGCACAAGGTTTCAGATGAATTACTTGCAACATCCCTGTCCTGGAGGGCCTCACTGGTCTCCTGCAAACCAAACTTTTATTGCAAAACAGTCATTTATTACAGTAATAGAATGTGGGGGCGCCTGGAGTGGGGGGTCAGTCCACTGAGCATCTTATTTCAGCTCAGGTCATGATCTCACAGTTCGTGGGTTCTAGCCCCATGTCCGGCTCCGTGAAGACAGCTCACAGCCTGGAACCTGCTTAGGGTTCTGTGTCTCCTCTCTCTGCCCCTCCCCCACTCATTCTTTTTCTCCCTCCCCTGCCCCCTCCAAAATTAAATAAACGTTAAAAAAAAAATTCTTAATAGAAAAATAATAGAATGTGAAAAGAGAGGTTATAGATTGGATACAACATCCCGGGGAACACAGAAAGGAAGACAATTTAGAGGAGAGAGGAATTTCTTCATAGAGGGCAAAAAAAAAAATGGAGAGAATAACACTGAATAGAAGAATGTTGGGTAGTTAAGAGTATGGCCTTGGGTAAGTTATTTAACCTCTCTGTGCCTCAGCTGTAAAGTGAATTAAAATATTTATCTCCTAAGACTGTTGTCAGATTTAAATGAGTTAAGCTACTGGTTTTCAGACTTGAGTGCCCATCAGAATCACCTGGAGGGCTTGTTAAGACACAAATTGCTCTGAATCGGTTTCAGATCCAATCCGTCTAGGGTGAGCCTCTCGAGTTTGCCTTTCTAGCCAGCTCCCAGGTGTTGCTGATGCTGGCACAGGTCGCTACACTTTGAGAACCATTGAGTTCTGAATTAATACGAGCGAGGGACTCAGAACAACGTGTGGCACATGGCAGACGATATGTATGAGCTATTATGTATGAGCTTTTGAGCTGGATTTAAACGGATGAGTAGGAGTTTGCCAGGTGGCAGAAGACCCTCCAAGAACAAGGACTCTGATCCAAAAGACACGCTAGGCAAAAGAAATAGCACAACATTTCAGGGAGAAATCAGAGATTTGGTATAGCTGGAACGCAGGACGGCTCGGGGTTGGGGAGCGCCAAGACGAGGCTGTGAAGGAACTTTAGGAACGGTTTGTGAATGCCTGTCAGTGCCCGGAGAGACTTCAGATCATGGCTGTATGAGCCCCTCATACTAGTTCTCTCTCCCGCCTTCTCTCTCTTACAAGGCATCAGCTACTGGAAGGCAGGCCTGGGATGTCAGCACAGGTCAGGCACATAGTGAGATTTTGCTGCTTGTTTACTGCTTTGACCTCTGGGTTGCATGTTTATTAGCACAAAGGTAAAACCTGTGTCAGTTTCACAGGGCGGCAGGTGACCAGTTAGTTACTTTTTAACTTGGAAGAAACAGGAGCCCTGAGCTTGTAGGCCAAACACAAGATTTCAAGGCAACTGAGCAGCTGAAACTGTCTCCTTCTGTTACTTCATCCCGACAGAACAGGGCAAATCCACAAAGCAATTTTATCTACTGAAAAACAATTACAGCTGGCGGAGGGAAGAACACCACAAAAGCCTTGGAAATTTCCTGAGAGCCAGGGTGTATGATATCGGGACAGATTTAATCTCTCTTGTTGCAGCCTATACTTAAATGGAGAGCTTAATCTCATTTTTATTTTCCGTAAAGAATAATTTGGAGAGGCTTCAGGCAAGTGAGACTCAAAGCCGCTCAGAGCTCAAGGGGAGCCTCACCATAAAGACAAGAAAAAAAAAAAAAAGAAATACAAAACAAAAGCTACAAAAGCTAAGTGCTTTTAAATGTTTATATCCTATAAATCTGCCCCATCAACATAAAATATAAGTGTAAAATAATTGTCAGTCATGGAACAACAAAAGAGTTTATGTTAAAAAAGAAAACCACTTTTTAAGATACACTATGTTGTGGGGCGCCTGGGTGGCTCAGTCAGTTAAGCATCCAACTCTTGGTTTTGGCTTAGGTCATGACCTCACGGTTTGTGAGTTCGAGCCCCACATCAGGCTCCACACTGACAGTGCAGAGCCTGCTTGGGATTCTCCCTCTCCCTCACTCTCTGCCCCTCCCCCACATGCATGCACACATGCTCTTTTTCTCTCTCTCAAAATAAATAAACTTAAAAAAAAGATAAGCTATGTTGTTAGGCTGTGCGATGAGAATAATTTTTGTCCATTTTTTCTATGTCTCTCAGACTGTAAGAGGAATGTCAGAGATCTAAATATGACCTTTCCTGGTCCTTGGCCCTGGACCAAATGGCCTTTCTTGTCCCCACTGTGGTAGGCCTTGATGAGCAGAAACAAAAAGAATGTAACTTCCTCGGGCGTCGATCAGAGGAGGAAGTCTTAAGGGCTTCTGTCTGATCTGTGCCAGCCAGACAAGAGATGGGTTCCCTGGCTGTGTCTGTCCTGTGTGAAAATGGAGTGGGTTGTTGAAGATCCAGAAGAAAGAAACAGTCAAGAGGAGCCAAAAAGCCTGGGATAGACTCTTGGCTGTGCCTTCACTGGGCAAGTCACCCAACCTCTCTATACCTCAGTTTCTTCATCCGTAAAATGGGAATGATAACAGTACCTATCTTACGGAGTTGTAGCGAACATTAGATGAGTTAGGTCTTAAATGTCACGCATGCAACAGGCAGGGATGACATGGTTGCCAGCTGAGTGGCCTTAGGAAATTCACTGAACCTCTCTGGGCCTCAGTTTTCTCAGAAAATGAGGAGGCAGGATGAGTTTATCTCTGAAAGACTTCCCGTTCGTAAACTCTTTGATCGTGTGGCTCTGCTGTGAATGTGCTGCCCTCACGTAGGAAGAGGAGCAAGGGATAGACAGGAGGAGCAAAGACTCACTTGGCTTCCTCCCCTCGCTGACTTTGGCCGTGGGTTTCTGAACTACTCTAGAGCTTGACCCACACTCAGAGAACATTTTAGTTGCCTTGGGAAGCGTGATCTGTTCGTGACAGTTTGTACGTAGCAGTGTTTATTTGTCAAACGTCAATTTTTAGAAAGTATATCGATATTGAGGTTTAATTCGTAGCATGAGATCATTCCAGCCCAAGAGCCTCCTGTAGGGGAAATTGCAGCAGAAATAACAGCCTTTATGGTCGAGTGGGAAGAAAACTGAGAAGCGGGATTCTATCCTCAGCAAGCTGTCAGCACCCCCGAGCACTGGGCGCCAGTGGCCCTTTGTCCTCCTCAGTAGAGACAGGCAGCAGAGTGCCGTGGTGCAGGGCACTGACTTTGGTCCTATTGAGACCGATGCGGGTCCCCTGCCCCACTCTGCCCCTTGTGACAGTTACTCAACTTTGCTAAGCCTCACTTTCCTTACGTGTAAAGCGGGAGTATTAACAATCCCTGCTTCTAAATTCTGTAAAGGTTAGATTTTTTTTTTTAATGGAGACTAAGCGCTTAGCTTGCTGTTTAGAGTAAGTGCTCAGTAAAAGTGAGCTCTTGTGATAGGCAATATAAATTAAAAATGTCAAGCCAATATCATTCCTGTGATATAAATATACAAGGACAATACTCAATATGTAAGTCTCCCTCACTTCTCCCTTTGTGGACTGTTGGCACTGACACACTTTGGTTTGGTATTCAGAGTCCATCAGGTAAGGCAAAAATAATAATGTAACAATGCCTTGCATTAAGGCTCTCACAGTTCACAAAGCAATTTCATACGCATTATCCTCTATCTTCAATAACTTGAATTTCTTCAAACAAGAGACTAACTCTAGTTTGCAGGGCTGGTGAGGAGCAGAGCAGGGAACAGAATGCAGTTTCCTGGCCCTCTGTTCTTTGCAGAGCTTGCAAAGCTCTTCTGTCTGCAGCCTCTCACTCCCAGCCGCTCTGTACGAAGCTGGGCTGACATTATTGCCTCCATTTGTTAGGTGAGGAAATTGATGCTCTGGAAGGTAAATGACTTTCCCAGCATCACATGGCTGGTGAGCATCAGAGACCAGACCAGAACCTGCTCATTGTCTCCTGACACAAACAGAAACATACTAACCAAATCAAAACAATATAATAAATGTTATATTCCTTTTCAAGTGAACTGTGAAGTGTTGTGGAGTGCAGGGGTGAAAGAAAATATTGTGTCTGTGTGTGTGGTACATGTAAAGGTATGAGTTGTCCAGGGAAGGTTTCCCAGAAGAATACTTGAGTTGATATTTGAAGGACAAGTAGGCACTTGAAGGAACAGTAGGTAGTGGGGAAACCAAAGTTGCAAAGAACAGAAGCTTGAAATATTTTTGCTGGTTAGGCAGAAGATTCTGTATGCCTTGAATTCAGTGTTCAAAATTACATTTTGAGGATGCTTTAATTTATTCTTTTAACAGTTCTTTATTGAGCATCTACTATGTGGGGGGCTCCATAAGCTTGAGGCCCCTGTCATGTCTTCAGGGTATCCACGGGCAGTTGGAAATGCCCAAACGGAACTGAAGAGTAGAGGCAGTGTGTGAGCAACAGTGGAAAACACTGGAGTAGATGATGTCATACTCAGGAGGAGAGAGGGGAGGAGAGCTGAGGCCAGGCCCTTGTCTCCAGACTTTGCAAGGGGGACAGAAGAGGCCAGGTCAGCAGGATTAGAAAACAAAGTTCAGAGACCACAGAGCACAATCAGGAAAGAAGATGAATAGGCAGGTGAGGCCAGCGCTATAACATCCTGTGCGGAGTTAAAGAAGACAAGGATGAAGGGTCAGCCACAGGAAAGGACTGTTGGGAGGTCATGTCTGGTTTTAAGAGCACAGTTTTAATGAAGTACAAGGGAAGACGCTAGACAGACGCTAGACGCTAGACTCTAATGAAGAGTAATGGGAGGCAAAGAAGGAAAGCCTCTGAGATCAGATGACTATCAGTAAGCGTGGCTGGGAAGAAAAGGGAGGGTCCGGGGGTAGCAAGGACAGAATACGACTGAGCAAAACCCAAGGCACTGGACCTGAGAAAGGAGATAATAGAAGAAGTTTACCCAAGGAGATAGGAGGAGATGTGAACAAAGACATTGGTCCATAGAAGGAAGGACACTTTTTCCCCAGATAGAGGCAGGACCCTTGTTTTGTTGCAAATAACAGCACCAGTAGAAATTAACCACTAGCTTGCATAATGAAACAAGCTGCTTGAACAAATGAGGGAAGTTAATTGGCTCAATAACTGAAATGTCTAAGGATGGATCTAGTTTTAAGAGCAGTGGGATCAAGAGAATTAGGACGAAATCTCCCTCCATCTCTGAGCTCTGTGTGTCTCTGTTGGTACCCTCAGGCACGGAGGCTCTCAGGAGGCACTCTCTCATTGGAATACCATTTTCAGAACTAATCCGTCTTAGCCAACTGAGTTCACATGCTCATTCCTGACCAACGATTCCAGTTAGAGGAAAAGGAGAACTGATTGGCTTTGGCTGGTCACATGCCCCTCTCTTGAGTTAGTGGTGGGATGGGCCCCTCCTAAGTCATGTGAACCCAGTGTCCAAGAGTTCTTGAGGAAAACCAGGATGCTGTTAGCTGAAAAGTGGGGAAGGATGATGGGTCAGCGAAACCCACAAAAACAACAACAAGGAAGTGAGGATACTTTGGAGGAGGGGACCCTGAGGAAGTCCAAGCTGGCAGCCTCCGCTTTGTGTGTGAGGTAAGAGTGAGGGGGAATGAAAGTTGACAAGGCGAATGGGCAGCAAAGGAAAGAAATGCCTGTCATGAGATGAAAGAGGTCCCATGCAGAGGTGGAAACACCTTTACGTGCAGGAGACAGAGAAGCAAAGAAAACTCAAGCCATGGCAGCCTGGGAAAATAGCTCTCCAATTTCATTACTTAAGAAAGGCCCAGTAAAGTTTCCAGAAGAACAAGCTAAGCTCATGGAAAGTGCTGAGAAAAGCTGGTTTATTCTCGGTGCGCCTCCCTATTTTTATAACTTACCTCAACTTTTCTTCGGGCAGGAATGGTTGGTTCCAGTAGTGTTGCACGGAGAGAGACACTGTCAGTGTAAATATTCATGGGAAAGTCTCCAGGGAGGTGCTATAGAAGGTGCTGGTGAGCAGTTTGCCTGGGTTTCTGAACAAGGATGATTAATGTGCATGTGGACATGCAGAGAGGCTTTATCTTCGGGACAAACTTCAGAAATTTGGAAAAGAAACAAAGCAGATTACGAAGAAAATAGATTTTCTGGAACCAAGTTGTAGGAACAGACTCAGGAGAGAAGTAAAGGCTACAAGCTCTTCAGGATCTGAATGTCCCAGAGCTTCGAAGTGGAGATTATCCACGTTTGGGTCTGCCAGAGAGGACACCCCTATGATCCCAGAACAAAAGTTAGAGGAGGTGGGAGTGGGAGCCGCTGTGCCGAGAAGCTGCTCCACATGTAGAGTCCGCACAGAAAGAAGGCAAGTGCTTCCAGCCCAGAGCTTGAAGGAGGCCCCCTGACCTCACTCACGCCGCAATTTTGCCCCTTGAATTTGGGTGCTGAAGTATGTACAGGTGTTTGGGTTTTCCGGAAAACATGCTCCTTCAGATTGGCCTGTTTCCTCTCAGCCCTTCAGTCCAGCTTAAACCCTGTCTCCTCCACGAACCCTTCTTTGGACGCCCCTGGCCCAGGCTTCCCTCGCCCCTCATCTGAACTCCAGCCTTGCATCACTCATTCAACACGTAGATGGGGTCCTGCTTGGCCGTTTCCCTTCTGTGTGCATCCACCTCTTCTGCCCAAGGGGAGTCATAGGTTCCTAGAGAGCCCAGTCCTTGACTGGTTCATTTTGGGGTCCCTGGAACCCAGCACAGTGCCTGGCTGATGGTTGATTCTCAGAACATGTTTGCTGGTCAGACTCTCCTGTGCCTCGAGGTGGCTCCAAGCCCAGGAACCAGGAGAGCCAAGAGCCAAGCCAGCCTCAACCACAGCCAGAAGTAGAGGACCATGAACAGAAAGAGGGAAGCCCAGGAGAGAAAATAGAATATCTCCCAACACCTTGAGCCACTGCGGAAGCCACTCCAGAGTCAAAGGCTGTCTCTGACAGTTTCTGCCGAAAACCCCCAGATCATGCTTCTTATGGGATTTCTAGCCAACCACCCACTATCAGGGGGTTTGAGGGGACCTTGCTGATTCATTTGTTTTAACCCCTCTGGGAAGAAGTCTGCGAGTGTCCCATGGCAGTGCTGTGGAGTCAGGTGACACTGGGAAAAGCCAGGTTGCTGATCACTTCCAAACTGGGTTCTAGCGTCCCCCTGTGAGTTCTGTGAGCTACCCTGTGCCACTCACTCACTCACTCACTCACTCAAGTATTTCCTAGGCCCCTATTACACTTGCCAACCCTGTTCCAGGAACTGGGGATACAGCAAAAAAATAGAAATCCAATAAAAAAAAAATTCCTGCCCTCATGAGGCTCACATTTTATTTGGGAGAGAATAGAAAATAAATGATGAGGAAAATGTGTACTATGTTAGGTGGTGGTAAGGGCATAAAAATGGAGGAAGGTGGATGGGGTGTTGGTGTGGAAACTATTTTTTAACTGACTAGTTAGGGAAGTCACCCTTGGGAAGGTGACTCGAGCTGAAGGAAGTTGGGGGTTCATCCCACGATCCTAGGGAAGAGCACCAGGTAGAGGGGCAGCCTGTGCCAGTGCCCGGAGTAGGAGCGTGCCCAGAATGTGGAGGAAAAGCAAGGAGGCTGGGTGGTGTCTAGAGAGAAGCCATGGAGAATAACAGAGGCAGCCAGGCAAGCAGCAGGGGCTGGGGGCACGACACTCCTGTAGGCCTTTGTATGGCAGGAGGTGGGAATCCCCTGGAGGGTTCTGAGCAGAGCAGCTTTGGGATCTGACTTGTGTTTTAGCAACATTCCTCTGACCACTGAGGAAGGGAGACTGTGGTGAGGCTGTTGTAATGATCTTTGCAAGGGGTGGTGGCAATGGAGGTCAGGAGAAATGATCCGGCCCCCGGTGTGTTTTGAAGGTAAAACAGAAAGGAATTACCTCAGATGGGTTGGGTGTGGAAGAGTGAGCTGAAGGGAAAAGCCAGGACGGATGCCACTTAGCGCCTTTGGGCTGCCACAACCAAAGACAGTGGAAATTCATTTCTTCACAGGAGGCTGGAAGTCCACAATTGTGGTGCCAGCATGGTTGGGTGAGGGCTCTCCTCTGAGACGCAGACTTCACGCTGTGTTTCCACTTGGTGGAAGGGGGTGAGGGAGCTCTCTGAGGTTCGTTTCATAGGGCATTGACCTCATTAAGCCATAAGCACCTCATAGCCAAAGACCCCACCTACTAATACCATCATAATGGACGGTAGTAATTCAAGACATGAAACTGGGGGGGACAGAACACTCAGACCAGAGCAGAAGCCAAGGTTTTAGCTTGAGTGCCTGAAAGAATATGGTTGCTCCAAGTCACATTTCCAGCAGCTTCCTTTTTTGTGCCTCGTGATTCTAGGTATGGGGGTTGCCACTGCAAGTACGTCAGCCGCTGAACAGTCACGTTGCAGCAAGATGACTTTCTGCTTCCTGACACCTTCCCATCAGCTGAGGCTTCTAAACGCATTTAGTACTTCTCCAGAATCTTCCTCTTATCATCTGTGCCAGCAAGGAGAACAGAAAACCAAGGCAACCACAGTGTAGCAGCTTCGGCTTCTTGGCTGGTTTGGATTATAGAGAAATACCACCATTCTCCTTCAGGGTGCCTTGATTTGGTTTGTGAATCATATATTCTATACGTGGCCAATATTTATTTTTGGAGGTGATATGCATTCCTTTTGGTACTTAGCATTCATTTGGGAAGCCCTGAATGATATTTTGAATCCTTTTGAGTTAGATTTAAGAAAACTAGGGCCCAAGCCTTCAAAACAATACAACTAGTTCATAGAAAACCAGGATTAGATCTCAGTCTCCAGGTCAAACAAAATCCTAGAGAACTTATATGAAACCATTGCTAAATTGAGTGAGGTAGGGGATGAGGTGTAAACTCAAAGGTAAATAAAATATAGCCTTAGAGAGATTGGAATCGAGGGAGAACAGTGAAACAGCTTCCCCTCTCCCCTCCTTCCTTCCTTCCTTCCTGAAACATGTATTCAACCTCAAATATTATAGGAATAATGCAGAATGCTAGGTATAGAAACACACAAAATAGACTGCTCTCAAGGTCCCCACTCAAGGGGCACAGTCTGCTGAGGGAAACAGTGGCCTCCAAGTTAACTTATAACAGGGTAGAAAAAGAAAACAATTTTTGAGGACAGCCAAGAATAAAGAGCCTTACAGAAAGAACTATTTAATACTGAGTCTGGGGACTGGGGCATTTGCAGTGAGGTTGTCGACGCCCGAGCTGGTTGGTTAAAGAATGGAGATTTCAGCAAAAGAGGGAAGAGCATTTCAGACTGAGGGAACAGCATGAGATCTACCAAAGTGCATGGAGTTTCAGAGACAGCCCCAGGGGCCACCACTGAGGGGGCTTTACATACCTTGGACATGAGGAGGTGGGTCAGGACAGTGTGGTTAAGAGGGTGGTGCCTCCAGTGACCGAGAGAACGAGAGCATTCGCTCAGTCCCAAAGTTGGGGGTCACATTTCTCACATGCAGGCATTCTTATGTGGGTACCCTCCTCGGAGACACACAGGCCGGGAGATGCTTCCCTAATAGGCTCCGTGAAGACATTTACAGAACGTCTCATCTCACTAAAGCAGTGGACCCAGCGATAGAAGGCGAGTTACCAGTGTGGCCAGAAACGTCACCACAAAGATAAACTCTCACCATCCAACCCCACCTCACTCTGATAGTTGGCAAAATTAGATTTCAGGCTCTTTCCATGTGCTCTAACTCAAGTCAGGAAAAAATAAACCCTCAACAGCTTCTGTTCTACAGAAAGAGGTTTACAGATTTCAATATGCCAGCCAAAAAGAAAAAAATATTCTCAGTTTGATTCTTTTGCCAGCTTGATAGGCAATGGCAGAGATGGGTGGTTTCCAACGGAGTTTTTCGCTTCTGAGCTGGTTTTAAACCTCCCAGCTCTGCCACTTGACAGCATCCAGGTTTCCAGACGCTGGCAGGGATGCCACAGTCTGTCACCATCAGGGTAGCTTTGAATTTTCCTTTTCTGACAGCTAGACAAGATGTCTTTTGAAGGGTGTTTAGTACTCGGGTGGTTCCTTTTCAAGACAGATGAAGTCCAGAGTAGATTTGTTTCAGAAAATAGCAAATGCTGGAGACTGGTCCGTATCTAATTTGAAGAGTCTGCTTCAAGAATTACAAGGGTAGACACTTTTTGCTCTGCAGTTAAATAAATGCACTGACCTTTTGCTGAAAATGGTCCTGAAAAACTAGGTATCGAAGGACCGAATGGGAACCTGTGGGAAAATGGCAGAAACCCTGAGCGGTTGCAGCTGATATAGCACTTGGCTTTACCTCTGGCTTGTACAACGTATTCTAAAGTGGCTAAGATTATATTTAACTTTAAGAAAATACATCTGAAGTCAACTGCTTGCCTGAACGTCTGTCTTTTCTGCAGCCCAATAGAAACGAGAGGGATATGGGAAAGGCAAGATTGCCTCCAGCTTTATCACATTCCTTTAATGCTCAGAAGGTTCTGGGTCCCAGACCAGAGGTCGGTATAGAGACAATCTGCTCCTGGAGCTATGCACAAAAGAGAAACGGAGTGCAATAGGAATAATCCACTTCCAGGGAGACAGACTTAGGAAGAAACAAGAGAACAGCATGCTAAATGCAATGAATAGAAAGGAAGGAAGGGACGTGAAGACATTTCTTGAGGCAGGGACCGCCCGTGTGAGAGGCATATCACTTGGTGCCAAGGAATATAGTCTGAGAAATGCTGAGACAGGCTTCTTGTTTCACATATACCTTCCTGCACAGGAACCACAATAGCACACATTCTACTCTTTCTTCCTTTAGAATAAATCCAGTCCTCAGAAAACGTCCATTGTATTGAAATCTCTTTTGGAATGGGATAACCTTACAAATGAATGGATATATCACATAGATTTTCTTCTGCTAGCAGTAGAGCATGGCCCCTGAGGAGTAAGGGGATCTAGAAGGCTTAAAGGTACAGGAACAAGTGTAAGATGCCACAAATGTTATTTGCCCTACTTCCGCACTTTTGCAATAGCTGACCCTGTGGGAAGGAAAAGTAAACAAGAAAGCCTAAAATTGTTTGAACTGGGCTTTTTGCCATCCCGGCCTCCTCATGAATTTAATCTCGGCAAGATTTGTGGAAGTAGATCTTGCCTTCACATCTTTAATGTCTATAAGACTTTGGTTCTTCCTGCCAATGCCAAGGTGCCAGTCAGCATGCCTTCATGGCTTTCCAAGTCGTGCTTAGAGGGAAATGCCAGTGTTTGAGAAACACGTGACCAGAGGAAGCTCACCTCCAGGAATGAGACAGAAGCTACCCTAGGAATCTTGTCTGACCAGCAGGCCATATCACTCACGCAGACCAAATGGACTCCGATGCCTTCAAGATCTTTATTACTCTAGAAAGAAGAACTTGTGAGAGAACAGGGGAAGTTTGCCTTCCCCTGTAGACAAAAGGAGGATTTGGCTGAATGGAGGAAAAAGAAAGACTTCTAAGTTGAAGGTATAGATATTGCCTAAAATAAAAATTGATTATTTTAATACATTTTTCAAAAGAACATGTTTTGAAAATTGATTCAAAGTTAGATGAAAAAAAAAATCAGGTGTGATATAGTTACCTAACAGGGGTAACGAAGGCAAAAATAAATTATAGTGAAGGAAACTGGTAGAATATTATTACAGGCAAAACCAGCAAATGAAGCTTAAGTAATAATTAAAAAAATAAACATAGCAAAGTAAATTATTGAAATTTTTCAGAATGTTAGACTCTTTTGGAAGTGTATTCATGCTCATAAGCAACGATTTCCCTATAATGTCTAGCTAATTAAGTATATGTATAAATTAAAGTGAGTATTTTCTATTTTGTGTATTTATTTTATTCTAAAGATTGAATTTGATTTTTTTTGAAGTATTTTTTTCCAGTCGCAAAATCATTAAAGATTTGATCACCTCACTAGGCCTCTAAGAAGGAACCTAAAAAGATGATAGGACCCTTTCTGCTGCTTCCATGCTTCCAAGTAACAGATGCAAATGATTCAACTGTCACTGTCAATATCAAAGTCAGACTGAACCCAATTTACTCATTAGGTACAGAGCATTGGTTGAAGTTACCTCACCTCTCTGAGGAAATCTCCTTTACTAAATTGAGCCCAGATCCTCTAAGACTTCTTACCAATGAGTGGTGGCCACCACCATTCTTAGACATCCCAAAGGAACGATGAATCTTGGAGAACAAGATTCATGGCCACAAAGCCCAGCTTCTCTTCCATATCAAGTCTCCATCCTTTGCTGACCTTGGCACATCTGAGCCTGATTGTTTTTTTTTAGAGAGAGCCAACATGCTGCTCTACAATCTCCATGAAACTGCAAATTCTTCTCCCTAAAAGTGAACGGGCTCTATGTGTTCTAAGAGGTTGACTGGGGCAGGGCACATGTGGTCAGGGTGCTGGGTGTGTGGGTGATGCAGGGCTGAGGTCTCAGGGGTCTGAAACCCATGGAGCAGGGTGGGTACTAAAGCAGCCCAGGGCAGGAAACGCTGGGGGATGAATCTAGGGGAGCTGAATGGTATGACAGAATCCCAGGGAGTGAGCACAGAGCAAGAATGAGAGGCAAGCCTAAAGGTTAGAAACCAAAGAGGCCAGGGAAGGAATGCAGACCAAGAGCAAGGGAAAATGACACAGGAGGTTCAGGATGGCTCCATGTTCTCTGCTGAAAGTGCAGACTCTCCTGTCTTTTAACCTGGTGTGTGGTGTCCCTATATCGTATTCTAAAACGTGTTTGATGGCCACGTATATTCCATCGTAAAGCTGTAGTGTGAGACCCTTAACCTTTTCCCTATTGTTGAATTACAGTGGTTTTTAAGTAATTCTCATTTTTCATATTTTTAAAATTAAAATAGAAATTATTAGATAGGTCTGGATTCACCAATTTAGGAAGAAAAATCTAGATATTCACTAGTAACAATATAGATCTATTTAAAAAACAGGGAAGCCATGCAGGTGAATCAGTGTTTAGACACGAGCACCTTTGAACCCTGAAATAGTGAGTGAACGAGTAGGTGAGATCTTGGAGATAGGTGTAAGATATGGACCTTTATTATTATCATTATTATTATTATTATTTAAAGCATTCTAGGTGAGTAAAAAAAAAAGTCTTTCCCTAGTGAAGAATGAATAAATTCAGGGCTAAATTAAATGGTGAAGAAGATTAACCTCAGATATGTTTTGTTTTTTCGATTTACTCTAAATTCAGGTTCCATTTGTGAATTTTGGAAACATTTGCTGTTTATGCTGAGTTTTATTTTTGTAGAAAAAAGAAACACTTGTGGTCAAAGTGTTGCTCTTTATTGTCCATGTGTGGGAAACATCTAGTCAATTTGGGCTTGAAGCCCAAGGTGGCATCACCCATCTCCTGGTAACTGCCGATTGACATACAGGCATGGTAACCAGTGCTAGAACTCTGTAAGCCGGCAAAAAGCATAGAAGATGCAACCGTCTATCTCGAGTTTTCATTGTGCAACAAGATTTGAGCCAGATCTTTAACAGGAACCCGGAGTGAAATTAGGTTCAGAGGTCCTGGATCTGGTTCCGACATTAAGCTCTGGACATCCTAATAATTTTCCAACCCTGTCTATCCCAATACCTTGTGACTTTGAGCTGATTCTCTTCAGTCTGCTCTTTGGGCGGTGCTAGTGTGGGCCTCAACCCAGCCAGCATCCCAGCGGGGCAGGGGTGAATTATGTAATACACATTTGACCAAATGGCCATGGAAACAGTTTTGTCCATTTACATTCTTCCTGGCAGAACCCCAAGGGCATGCCGCATACCTCACATCCTGCGGACCAGGCCTCACCATCTCTGGCATTTGCTTGCCAGCTGGCCTGCAAATCCCTTGACAAGCTCACGAGAGTCGAGGGCTTAGTATCCAAGCTCTGACACACCAGCCTCTGGCTTGGATGAGTCTGTCCTTTCACATCAGGGGCATTTAAAGATTAAGGAATCTTAGTTCTCCCTGGCTCATAAGAGAGACTAGAGCTAGCCTGATGGGCTGTTCCCTCCCCTTACTCCTGTCCGGATGTTTCATGATACCCGGCTGTTCCACAAGTGTGTGCCTTGCGAGTCCAGTCTGAAAGCATGTGATCTGATACCAGGGCAAAACGAAGGGGCTGCAGATCTCTTATGGCAAGCTTGGTCTTTGTAAATTCTCCCTGTGCATTCCTTACATGCCTTAGAAAGTTCCCCTCTTCTCTCCTATGCCTGGACACAAGCACATGCAGTCAGCTAGGTGGCTACAGCTGCACGGAAAGGGGACGGTTCATCCGTCTCAAAGCTTTTCTCTCTGCAGAGCTTTCTGGCAGTACCAGCTCCAGAAGCTTCTCACCTTGCCATGACCTTGGCTCCTTTTGCTTCCTTGGCTATCCTACTCTCACCCCAGCGGGAAGTTGATTAGCACAGGCAGGTCTGAATCTCCCAGCTGCTCCTGCCCCTCTAGCTCCTGATACCACTGCATTCTTATGACCACCCAAGATCCCCAGATCCTAAGTGTAGGAAAACATCTATTGATTGTGGTGGTTCTCAAAGTGTGGTCCCAGACCTACAGCATCTTATCCTCTGGGGACTTGTGAGGAAGGCAAATTCTCAGGCCCCAGCCCAGACCTACTGAATCAGAAATACTGGGATTGGAGCCCAGCATTCTCTGCTTTAGCAAGCCTGCCAGGTGATCCTGATACTTGCCAAAGTTTGATGATTTGCATTTCTATCAGTTTTCCAGGTAATGCTCATGCTGCTGATCTGAGGGCCACACGCTGAGAACCAGCCATGTATGGGCTTAGGGAAACAATCATTCTATACTAGGGTTTTGCAAACTACAGTTGGGGGGTCCCAGTCCAGCCCACCATCTGTTTTGTGAAAAAGTGTTATTGAAACATAGCCACACCCATAATTTGCATGTTGTTTATGCCTGCTTTAGTGCTACAGGGGCAGAGTTGAATAGTTGCAACACAGACCATATGGCCTGCATGAAAAGCTGAAAATATTTATAGTAAAAGGGTTGTTGACCCCTGCCCTCCACAGACATATTTTCTTTGGGACAAAGTTGGCCTCTTGCCAAATGGAGTACAGGCAAAGACTGTAACAAGAATGACACAATGGGAAACTGGTTAGTTGCGTGTATGTCTTCTGTCTAGAAATGAAAGGGCTTTCTCCAAACCCAAGAAAGCAGCTCCAGTTAAGATCAGAAGTTTCTGGTGGAGTCTGTTGCTGGCAGTGTGCCCCTGGGCAGCCCAGGACTGATGGCTATTCCATTGGCAGAATTTATAGGTGCGCAGGAATGGGAAGTTGGAAATTCTGGGCTGCCAGTCATGTATAGAAGAGGCTAATTTGGGGGAGTCTAAGCATTTCCTGACTTAAAAAAAACCCTACAGATTTTTAAAGGCAGTATGCTCATGACTCTCTCAGATCAACCTGTCTATAAAATGAAAGGTTTTTATACTAAAGGTTTATTTGATTGGTTGGGACTGAAAAAGAGAGGATATTTGAACTCTTCCCCTTAGCAGATAAGAAACTCCATTTTTCTTCGTTGACTCTCTCTACAGTGACTGAAAATGCTTTCTCGCCACTTCCCTGTTACAAGATTTTCCAGAACAAGAGTCATCTGTAAATGTCTAAAGCTGGAGAATGCCATTAGACCTCCAATTTAGATGTGTGGTTTAGCTTCTGATACTCATGGGGAAGAGGGGGAGATTCTCTGCTTTTAAAAAGAGGATATTTTCACCTTTTCTTAAGAAATACAATGGGAAATGGGCATAGCCATTCTGAGACAGTGATCTCTGAAGGTCAAGGAAGCAATGTGGTACAGTGGCAAATAGTTGCTGGAATTCAGCTGGAATTTGGATACCCAGATTAGAATCTCAGTCTTGTAATTCTCTACTGGGGTGGCCTTGGACAAGTTATGTAACCTTAACCTCTCTGAACCTGTTTCCTCATCTACAGAATAAGGATAATCGCATCTAGAGCAAAGACTAACTTGATAAGATTCTATCATGGTTTGGGGGCACTCAATCAATGGTACCTTCATTTGTTCCCCTGGCCTGTTGATAGAAGTTTTGCTTTTATGTTTTAGGCTTTTTCGGTTTTGTAGTTTCAGAAACGTTAGAACTAAGAAAAGAGAGGAGCTTTGGAAACAAATTGCACTGCTTTAAGAAACCTAAAAGAACTTCTCTAATTTGAGAGAAGTGCTTCATCTCTTCATCTCTCCTGAGTAGCTGTCTTTGAAATGACTGAGTTCTGGGTTCAACATCTGTCTATACGATGCTGGAGGAGGAATTCTCAATTGAAGAACAAGAATTCCATGCACCTCCTTATACCTAGGGGACAAAAAAAATCCTAAATGGCAAGATGTCCTAATGGAATGGGGTTCTAGACCTACCTCAGACATTGACCAATCAAGTCATTTTATTCCAGAGCTCACTGCACCTAAAGTAGCCTCCACTAGCATTTACCTTTTTCAAAACAGCATGTGACTTGGCTGTGGGTGGGGAGCAGTGGAAAGTGGTGGCACAGGGGAGAAGAGAAAGAACACCACAAAGATAATAATAATATTTAACTGGGGCACCTGGGTGGCTCAGTCAGTTAAGCATCTGACTCTTGATTTCAGCTTACGTCATGCTCTCACGGTTCATGAGTTCAAGCCCCGCATTGGGCTCTGTGCTGACAACACGAAGCCTGCTTGGGATTCTCTGTCTCCCTCTCTCTCTCTGCCCCCACCTTCCTCTCGCAAAAATAAATAAGTAAACTTAAAAAAATAATTGTTAACAAATGCCTTAGCCCCTGTAGTTTGCAGGTGCCCCAAAACCTATGGATCATTAAAAGGAGAATGTTTATGATCTTCATAAATACAAATACCTTGTCGGCGGGTGTTCTGTTAATTAAAGGCTATACCCACCATTCTCATAAGGATCAAATTGTTTAGAGAAAAGAATTGAAACGTTTTCATTATTCACCATGAATTCTCATGCACTGTTCATGTTCTCCCCCTCAGAGAGGAAGTCCCATCCACCATCTAAAGTAATCTCTCTTGCCAGCCACTGCCCTAGCCATAACCCACCGCACCATATCATTATATGAAAAGATATGGTATATTTATCTGGTTACTTGTTTATCTTCAGTCTCTTCAACCAGATGAAAAAGCTTTTGCCTTATTCAATGTGGTATCCTTGGGGCATAGAGCGGCGTCTGACAGATATGCAACCAGCAAGAATTTGATATAGTATTTGCTTACTCTCCCCCAAAACAGTTTTTTAAAAAAATTCTACTTAGAATTTGTGTCCCAGTATAAAAGGAAGCTTTGAAATCAAACAATACTCTCTTGTTTTAGAAAGATACTCTTCTACATCTAGGCTCATGGTTTTCATTCATTCTCTCATTCTGAGTGTTATACCTTTTATTTCTAGCCTTACTGTACTGGTTTGGTCGGATATAGTCTTACTAATGGGCATCTTTTTCTTACTCCCAGTCTCTAAGGGAAGGCTTTCAATATTTCAACAATAAGTATAATACTTGCTATAGGATTTTTGAGATGCCCTTTATCAGATTAGGGAAGTTCCCTTCTAGTCCCAGTTTGCTAAAATTTTTTTTTTCTTAAGCCTGTATGGATGATAATATAAATAAATACCTTTGGTGGACCTATTGGAATGATCATAGGATTTTACTCTTCCATCCCTGATACAAATTTAACTGGGCCGTGATATGTTATCCTTTCCATTTTCTGCCGGACTTAATTTGCTAACATTTTGCTTAGGACCGTGGCATCCATGTTCATGAGTGAGATTGGCCAGTAATTTTCCTTTCTCATGAGGTCTTGTCCAGTATTGATACCAAGGTTGTGTTGGCCTCATAACACGAAGTAGGAATGTTCCCTTTTTCTGCTTTCTGGAAGCTTATGTGCAATGGGTGTTGTTTCTCAAATACTGCAATATTTGATAGAACTCACTAATGAAGCCATCTAGGCCTGGAGTTTTCCTATGCTTCCCAGGTGTTAGGAAAGTGCCAAATCATATTAATCCGGTTTCAGGACTTGGGGGGACTCAAAGCTGGGCTGCGTCTCTTCAAAGACCAGTCTATTTCCAATTTGCTCTTCCTTCTAGGGTTTGGCTACTCAGGGTCCCAAACCAAAGTGGAGAGTTTACCAAGCACTCTCCCACATCTAGTCCTCCTGATGTGTCCCCGAGCCTGGGGAGGATGTCCAAAGTGCTGTGCAGCTTACAGCTTTTTCCCTTTGCTTACCAGCAGAAGCCCCTGGGGGTAGAGCTGCTGTCAAGGCCAAGCTTATTGCTCTGGGTTTCTGGCTTCTCCCAGAACCTGGTTCAGAAATTCTACACTGACCTATTCCCTTTCTGATGCCCTCAAACATATGTGATTTTATCCTGTTCAGCTTTTTTACCCTCTTCGGTTGGGTAGCTTTTCTGGATTACCTAATCCACTCTTACCACTCAGTAATTTGGTGTTGTCTTCCTCAAATAAAAAAAGCAAACTAGAGGGGCGCCTGGGTGGCTTGGTTGGTCACGCATCCGACTTCGGCTCAGGTCATGATCTCGCAGTTTGTGAGTGTGAGTCCCACGTCAGGCTCTGTGCTGACAGCTCAGAGCCTGGAGCCTGCTTTGGATTCTGTGTCTTCTCTCTCTGCTCCTCCCCCACTCATGCTCTGTCTCTCTCTTCTTCAAAAATAAATAAACATTAAACAAAATTAAAAAAAAAAAAGCAAACTAGAACCTGCACACCCCAATGAAGTCTTTCAGAATAATCGCTTATGGTGGTCCACCTGCTTATTTCAAATATATTATCAAGAAACTCTATGGATCTCTTCATTAGCATCGTCTTTAGGGTCAGGCTTAATCTACACCCAATCATTCAAAAAATATGAAGTTTCTACTGGTACCAGATAGCCCATGCAAGGAACTATGAATACAAAGCTGAATAACAAAGAAGTCACAATCTACTGAGGAGATGATCATCCAGGCAGAAAAATTACAGTGAAACGCAGGTACTCTTACAGAGACAGAGACCAAGGTTATTTACGCAGAGAGGACAGACCGCACACTGATTCTTCCTAGAGGAGTTGGTTAATAGGTTACATTTTAGCCTGCGTTCTAAAGGAGGAGCAGAAATTAGCAGTGAAGAAAAAGAGGAGTGGTCATTCCGGGGAGAGGGAACAGCAAGCGCAAAGAGAAAAGAGGGACAAGTGGAGAGGTAATATGGCGCACTGGTGAAGACTGGGACACACCTGTGCGAAGTCTGTGTGAGTCTGAGAGACTTGGTGAAATGAACCTTTGAAGCCTCTGTTGGCCCTTCTATAAATTAGGGATAATGCCGTTTTCTGCCTCCTAAGACAGCTTAATTAAAAGAGATGTCACTTGTAAAGTGCATAAAACCGTATTTAGTTAGTACCTAACAAACACTCGATAAATTGTTGGCACATGTGATGTAGAGGAAATGGATAGTAGGGAATAGGGAAAACAGAGTTTGTTCTCATTCATTTTAGCTGGCTATTAAAAAAAACCTAGAGCACTCTTGGGAATAATCAGAAATGTACATCAGGGTTGGAAGGACGTGGAAAGGTTTTCCCCTAAAGAGGAGTTCCAAGACCAGCTTGTACGAGGCAGGGCTATGAGAATTAGCGTTAAGACTCCCAAGGGGATTGCTTTGCAGGCGATGATACTCCTCTGGATGGACAGGGCTGAACTTATTTATTTATTTTTAAAAGTTTAATAAAATATTTTGTTTCACCCAATGTACCAAAAATAGTATTTCAACGTGTGAACAGTATAAAAATATTCAAGGAGACGTGACATATCCTTTTTCTATACTAAGTCTTTGAAATTTGATATGTATTTTGTCATTTTGGAGTAGCCACATTTTGAGTGGTCACTAACGCCCTGTGGTGAGTGGCTACCATATTGGACTGTGCATGTCTTGGAATACCTAGGCTTTTTACTGCGTATTTTTCCATTAGCCTACTTTAAACTATGCTGTTGCTTTACTCGTAAGTTAGAATGATACTGAAAACGTGTGCCTAGGCTGCATATGACATTCTGTAGGGCACATTTTGCTCTCTTTTCCCTCCCTACGTAACTAGTCTAGGCTGGGCGTGGCAACTGTTAGTTGTGGTTCTCTCAAGAGGCCCTTTACTTACCTCAGAGTAGTTCATCTGTCAAAATGACTTGAGCTTACTTTTAACAAGACATCACTTTATGGTCTCTCTGGTGTGTTTGTTTGTTCCTTAGACGCATCCCATTCCTCGGAGCAACCCCGCACCCTTTTCATCTCCACTTCTGTACTTTTGCAGCCTTACCCTTTATTCGGGGAGACCCTCCTCCCCCACGTGGCTGCTTAAATCCCACCTTCCCACCAGGTCCCGCCTCTTCTGTGGACCCTCCTCTCACTAATCCAGACTCGATTCCCTTCCTTACTGCCCCAGCAAGCACACTGCACACGTCAGCATCTAGTTCCCTCTCGCTTTGCTGTTCTGCAACAGTTATTGCAAAGTACTGTCTGTGTCTGCCAATGACAGGACAGTGCTTTTGACGCGAGGATCAAGCTTCCCATCTTTGCGTGTTACAGCAGAGGACACCCACTCTGTTCTCAATAAATGCTCCGAATTAAATAATGACAGCCAGTGTGCGACAGAATAAGTGGTGAGGTCTTATTTTTCCCTCCTTTCCCCTGTCCCAGGGAGGGTTGAACACAAGGTGTTCGAAAGCACAGAGCTTGACTGAGTTAAGGGATAGGTGATGAGTCTGTTCCTCTGCACAAATTGGAACCTGTCTTAAGTTGCCAAGCTGAAAGCGGTCACCACAGCAGCACCAAGTAGAAGATGCTAAAGAGAGAAGGATTTTTCTTATCTTTAATACCTCTTCTTCACCAGCTGAGAGCCACACGATGGCACAGGGCAAGAATACAAGTCCAGGCATCAATAAGTTGGGTTTGAGGCCAGGCTCCATCCCTCCATTTCTTCCCTGCAAAGTCGGTTAAGCCCCGGAGCATTCATTAGACATCCATGAGATGAGAACAATACCTACCCTGCCCACTTTAAGTGAGAATAATGAATGTACTGGGTTCAAATGAGACAGCGCTATGCAAATACACAGTTGCTGTTTTCTGGAGGCAAGATTTGGCTTATGCTAAATCAACACTCCATTTTTATTAGCCGCGTGCTCTCTGCTAGATTCCTATAGAGTAGAGCTCAGCAGTAGTGAGGGAGCTCGAGTGAGACAAATGTTGATTCTACCATGTTCTAAAAATGAGCCCACAAGGGTGAAATCTATTTTCAAAGGTAGGGACCAGAAGTGGCGGGGGCAGTTGGGCTAAGATAGGAACAAAAAGCAGCGGAGGTGTTTTGGCCATTGGGGATATCACACAGTGTTGACGCTGGGCAGAGGAGAGGTGAAGAGAAACTTCTTTGGCTGATTTGTGCAAGGGAGGGAACTGCCTCCACGGCCATTTGCCAACTTCTGAACTGTACCGAACGCAGTGAAGACAAGCCCTGGGAGGCTGGAGAGGGAAAAAAACAACAACAAACGTTTGAGACCAAATCACATAGAGGAAGTTGACATGTTTGCCTCATGTGAAGCTGTTCACCCTCCGTGCCACCCCTCAGTGCAGCACCCCGAATGTAGTCTCTGCACGCATCCCTGTAACTACCAATTATTTTCCAGTTTTTGCATATTTTTGTTTCCCAGTTTTATTCTGTCCTCTTCAAGTCCAAGAAAGAATGCAGTAGGAGTTCCTGCTCCAGTGTTCAATGAAACTTGGAAATGGCCCAGGATATAAATGAACATAATAATTATATGTCAATCATCCGGTGTTATTGAAAGCTGCTCATTGCAAACATCGAAATATTCTCAAATAGCCAAAGACAGTGATTTGTGAGCCATTTTACATGCAAGCTACTATTAGTATTCTGCCATTCTGCTTCATATGACATTCAGATGTAAAGTAGAACTTCCCTAAATTAGTTTTCTTCAGCTTCTTTGTTCAAAATATTGAAGTAATGGACTCACACTCTTTAATCATAAGAGTGTTGCAATCGTTCCTTCCAGATACAAACGCTCGCTATACACAGCCGAGTTTTCATTTCTCAGGACAATGCCTCGTTCTTCCCTTTGTGTACCGAATCAATAAATTTTCAGCCACATTGTAACTTGCGGTCTCAAAACCAGGAGTTTTGATTTGTGAAAGCTGTGGGTTTCAACCAACTCTTTTCAAAAGGAAGCTGGGGTTACAATTTCTATTCTTTCCTTTTTTCTCCTAAGGAAACAATAGTTTGTGGACTTCAGATAAACACTCCCAGCACAAAATGTTTCACTGTAGGAAGCTCTCTCTTTCCAGGCTTACACATGTATACTGCCAAGGGCGTGAGCCTGGGAGATTGGGCAGGCAAGAAAAGGACCATAGAGACGGATGCCTCCTTCTTTCTACATCTTGTGTTCCCTACTACCATGCACCTACTCAGTCCTGCCCAAGCTTGGTGCTCTGAAAGGATAGTAAACCTCATTTAGGTGATCTTGAAAGGCCGAAGAGCATCCCTGTTTGGCCAGGGCTGGTTTGTTTCTTTTCTCTGAAGGGAGCTCTAATCATCTTAATACGTTTATTGGCTCTAGATGACTTTTCATGCATAGCTGGCACTCATCTTGCTGGTCACAGGCAGGTGGAGCGAGCTCGGATGGATCTATTTCAACATGTAGACTATGCAAGTTCTAAAAAGCAGTTAGAAACTCTCTTTTGTTTAATTTTGTTGGAATAAAACCCCCAGAAAGCTATAAAACCAAAATTCAAAATAGAAATATCGAACAGGGAGGACACTTTCATTCTCCTATTGTTCACATGCATCTTTCCCACCAGAACAAGGCAAACATTTCTCAACAGGGTTTGCTTAGAGGTAGCCTCTGTTACCGGAGATCTCAGTCACAACACGTCAGGGCTTCAGGCCCTGCCACCATGACTTCCATGACTTCAGGCCCTGCCACCAATTATAGGACCAAAAGAACACTGTAGAAGGATCTAAAGCTTCGTGGCAAATACACAATGTAATAAAACATAAAACATTCCACTGCCCCAAGTTCTCTGGATAAATGTTATCAGTCCGGGAATATATCTGACAGGAATATTAATTTTTCAACCGTTGCGACACCAATTCTTGTAAACGTAGGGGTGGACAGCAGACATGTAATCACTCAGGAAGTTTATACAAATAGCCTTGGGCCTGGGGAGACTGAGGTTCATGGTGGTTCTATTTTGGTGGCTCTGGCATTCACATAACCAGTTACTTCAATTCAGATTCCTTTCATCTTAATTAGGACAGGCGACGTAACGACACAATCAAACACATATGGTAGAATTATAAAACATTTGGGATGACTGCTGGCTGCTAGTCTGGTGGTATTTACTAGAATATATTGATGTGTACATGTAAAAATATTGTGCTAAAGAGTAGGAATCGCCACTGTGCCTCGAGGCAAGAGATGTAATACACTCTGGCTACCAGAAACCACACTAGGTGATCAGAAGGTGGGCGCCATCTTGGAAAGCTTTTGAGAGCTGCATGACGTGGCATCTCAGGCAGGGTTGGATGGACTCTCACTTTAACACTGCTAGCGGAGAGACCTTGCGTCAGTCACTGAAACTCTCTGTGACTCCGTGTTCTCTGAAAAATGGGGGAGATACCAATTTATGGTTTTCACATATAAGGAGTAAATGAGGCGGCGTATGTAGAGGTTGGCACAGTTCTCTGTGAAAAGAACATTACCGCGAGCACCTGGCTACCTAGTGTGCCGATTTGAATCTCTTTACTCGGCAAACTTCTGAGATGTCTCCATGTGTACTTTGGACTAACTTGAAGAAAAAGCTCCAGAATGGTTCACGTGGGAAGCCAAGCTGCCTTTGTAAAGAAATGGAATTATCAGAGTTTTCTGTGCCTTTCTTTTCTGCTTTATAAGAACACTCCCCGCCTCCTGGGAAACTGTAATGACTTGGCTCCTGACAGCCTGTATGGAGATGTCTGTGTTTCCTTGTCATTTCCTTCCACAAAGACATTAAGGACGCTTTTCCTTTGGTATTTGAAGAGCCCCATTTGCACACAAATGACAACCTCAAACCCTCAGAGAGACCCATCCTATTACCTCCCTAGAGGGATGCTTTTACTTCTCCTCTCTATTCTAGTTCTTTTCCCCACATCTGTCCTAATCTCTGAGAACCACTGTTGTGCTAATTGTGGGTGTGTTTACCTGTGGAAAAACAACTACTGAGTGCATGTTTTGGTGTATCTGTTTGTTCAGCTCCCTAACCAGAATGTAGGCCCTTGAAAACAAGACTTCTAACATGTGGCTTCTTTGTACCATGGCAGATGTCTCTCACTGCTTTTATTGTGCGTCTTAATCAGGAAAAGCAGGCGCTTCTGATACACAAATACTTATTTTTAAGATATAGGCATGTACTACTATGCTAATACTATAGTAAGTAGAGAATATACAAAAAAGTAGAACATGTTAAAAGAAAGGATTAAACATGCAAATACTTCTAATTTTTCTTCTCCCATGGCAACAGGCTGTCTTAAGGGGCACATACATCCATTTTGGAGACTGCTGCCCCAGAGCACTGAGGGATGGGCGGATTTGTTTTAGGACTGAACAGTCACACTGGCCAGGACCTAGACACGTAATCTGGGTTGCATCTTCTTTACATCAGTTTCCTGCCCACCACGCTCTCTTTCTTCAGTGCTCCCCTCCCCCATACACATGGACTCTGCTGGTATCTGGGGGAACCTCTGGGTGGCTAATTTCTTACTTAGCTTACACTCCTGTTTTCCAAGATTATTTTCCTGGATGAGCAGCCTGCATTTCCCCCTCTTGGTAATAAATATAAGAAGCCCCTGGAGGCTGCTTGTTTGCAAGGATCCCACAGTCCTCCTGGTGTTTCAGTCATGTTAGGTGTGCCGTATGGAATGGCCACCCACAAAAACCGTGGAAAAAGTTCTTTGCAGAAGCAATCCTGCTTTCCATTCCGGGATGCAGATGGTGGTGTGGTAAGGAAGTGGTGGGATAGACTGGGGCATGTGTGACGGTAGAACCTGGGCCATCTTGTGGGTTTTCAGGGAACCCACACAAGAGCTCTGTCACCAAATATGTGCTGAAGCTCTATTATAGGCTGAGAACTCTAAGACAGGATTGTCTTCAGTGAGTTCTCACTGGAGAGGCAACAGCATACTGCAAGCAGCTGGTAATAACAGGACGCAGCAAAGTCATCTAGGGGAAGGTCTGTGTGTCCCGAGTCCTGCCAACACAGTCTGTGAGACTATGACCCCCTAAAGAGATGCCCAAATTGGCTGGAGATGGAAATGCACGCTGCACAGAGTACTGAGCACAACCATTCCAATGGCGCCGGAAGCCATTTTTGATGAATAAGAATCTGCCTAGAAAAGGCAGACCCCAAAGTAAAATTTAAGAGGAGGGCAAGTCTTGTCACTGGGAGCATTTTCCATCACCAGGAGCAGAGAGATAAAAATCATTCAATTGTAAAACAATCTGCAATCATCCACTTCAGAAGCAAAACCATATTACTCCACTACCTTCTAAACCATAACTCTTCCTTTGGGGGCTTGCCCTCCATCATCCAGCCCAGTTATCAGCATTGGTTGTTATTCTCTCTACCCCACAGAGGCAGCGTTACGCCCCCATGCACTTCATGGTAAGGGAGACCCTTGTGATGGCCACAGTTCTAAGCACTTGAGAGTCAAGATGAATCCATAGTTAATTCTTCACGTGATTCCCAAATGTGAGCTTTTCGTTTGTTTTTGATGCCCCATAGGGAGGAAAATAAGTTATCTGTCAGTGACAGAAAAGAGATAAGATTCAGGTTTGATGTTACTGCTAAAAAATGCTTGCGTTTCCTGAGGATGTTTCCTGGATTGGCTCCCTTCATTCACTAAGCACACAAGCAATGGTTTTGCAAGCCTGTAGGGCTCTGCAGTCTACAAAGACAACAGATCCTGTACCCCAGGTCCCTTACAGAAGTCTTGGCAATCAAAGGCATCTGCTCTGGTTTAGACTCTGATGCTTTCTTCTTCAGACTACAAAAATCACCTCCCAAATGATCTCCCTCCCTCCAATCACTGCCTCCTCCAATCCATCCTCCACACTGCTGTCAGTATCTTTCTGAAATGCAAATTGGGTGATATTTTATCCTTGCTTAAATACTAATAGCTCCATGTCACCCACGGGTTAGACTTGAAATTAAACGTGGCATTCAAGCCCTTCTGACCCTAGCCCCAATTGACCTTTCTAGCCATTTCAAGGCGCCCAGTTCTGTTTTGACCCATGGTTCATCTGTTAACCACACCATGTACTTTCTTGTTTGGGTGATCTCTCTGCTTAAACTGGTTCCTCTGCTCAGAACACCTTCCCCAACTTCTTTACCTGCTGAATACCTCCTCTCCCCAAGTCTTACTTAGCTCAGAGCCTTCCTTCCTGGGAAGCTTCTTCCAAACACCACCAAGCAGAGGTCCCCACCCTCTTCTCTGCTCCCATCCCACCTCCTCCTTAGCTCTGCTGTGTGCTGCATTGTCATACATGGATTCTTGTCTACTTGGTGGCCTCCCTGCCTCTATACCCCCAGAATCTGAATCAGTGATACCCAAGGTCTACTCAGTAAATCCTCAGGAATGGCTGCACAGAGGGAAATTACTGATCTTTAAGGTTTCCTATTAAGGAAATCTCCTTCCCAAGGGGCTTATAGAATTCTTGTTTGTCGGTGGCCTGATCCCCAGGTTTAGATGCAGATGACCTCTGACTCAACCGCCACTTATTAATAAATATCTTGAATCAAATTAGAGGACTTTCTGTAAATAAACAGAAAATCTCAAGCTGAGATAGAACATAAAAAGAAACACTATCCAGAAAGTGTCCTTCAGGGCTAACTCTTCTTCCCTATTACAGATATTGGCCACTTTTTAGATGTTAGTTCTGCTTTATGCGTGTGTGTGCGCGTGTGTGCGCGCGTGTGTGTGCGTAGAACACACAGATCCTGGTGAACCAGCCGCAAGTTAGATTTCACAGCAGTTCTACACTGGATGTTCTATGGTTGGACCAGCCCTCCACATTGAAAATGTACCTAATGGGTCACTGAATTGGGTTTTGATCATCTCTTTTTTCTATTTTTATAGGAAGGCAGTGAAATCCAGTTGAGGGTGGCTCAGCTAATAGATGCATCTTGGTGTTGAAATGAGGCTACTTTGACCCATCAGTGTCCAAGTTCATTCATTTAATCCACAGAAATGCCACCAGGAGGGTCTGGGCCCAGATTTCCATTCTCTTCGTCTAACAATTAGAGCCCACTTTCCCTTTGGCAAGCGATTCCCTGCACCAAGGCCCCAGCCACCCAGTGGAATCCGCACTTTTTGCAGAACAGCAACAAAGGCGTATAGCCAATTTCCCAAGGTACTCTCTCCAAAACGAGCCAAATTAAATTTAAAACTAATTCCAAAACAGTTCCTCTTTACATTTGTAAAAGAATGACTGCTTGGCAAGGCACTATTAAGAGAAAAGGGCAAAGTCTCCCTAAAGATTTTCAACTTTATTTTTTACACGAGTTAGAAAAGGATTTGGGAAAGCAAATTGCATTTAGCTTTAAAAAAAAAAAAAAAGAAAGAAAAGAAAAAGTGTTGTGGGTGGAACCATGTTACAAAAAGCAATAATCATAGTGTTTCATAATCCTTGAGACTAATATTACTACCAGAATCTAATAATCTAGATATAGAAACAATATATTAACAGCTTACTCTAAGGGATGTATTTTTCTGTGCACTGAGAGAAAAGAAATGGGTTTATTCCCAAATTTCACACAAGCTCTTTTTGTAAACATCCTTTTGGATTACCAATATGTTCATTGAAAATGTTTATTTTAGCGAATTTAGATGTAATTATCATCAAAATGCCCAGAGTTAAAGAAATAGGTTCTCAAATAACTGAATCCACATTCCTCCAACATCCACTATTGTAATGATAAATCTACAGTGTATTTTTTTTCTCCTTTTGCAGAGCAGACAAAGCAATGATATGTAATTATTCAGGATGTGCTTTGTTCAACTGGTAAAGATTGAGACACTGGGATTCCCTTATCTAAGTAAGATCAATAAAGACTATACTCTATTAGCTTGCCTCTGGCAGTAGCCTATTAAAGTGCTATCAAGGAAGGCTAAATCCTTGTAATTTTGGAGAGCAGCTTGGAATATGATACCATGGGGAGAGATAGTTCTGTCTAAGGCTCAGTAGTTGACAAAGATGATTCTCTGAATTCTTTGGTTGTTTCTCTTTCTCCCTCCTGTTATGGTAACTATAGCTATGAATATTATTTCGGGAAGGCTTTTTAATATTTGTGCAGGATTATACTCAAATAGTCCAGGACTTTCTTGTCCTTTTCTCCCCCTGTGATTTGAAGCTAGAATCTCCTTTCGACAGGAATTTGTTGAATTCCTGCCCCTGCCTGCCCCTGGCCTTGTGCTGAGCCCTGAGGATATAAATATAGATAGGATAATATTTGCCCCCTCCATTTAGATGTGGGGAGAAAAAAAGGACTTTATCTGTTTCCTATAGCTGATCTTATTTTTCTTTGAGGTCTCCATTCTTGCTGATGGCAGTTGAGGGGACACTTAATGTCTCCCATATGAAGCTACTTCTGTCTCTTCTGATTTAAAAGACCAAACTTTTGGGGTGCCTGGGTGACTCAGTCGGTTAAGCATCTGACTTCAGCTCAGGTCATGATCTCACGGTCTGTGAGTTCGAGCCCCGCATCGGGCTCTGTGCTGACAGCTCAGAGCCTGGAGCCTGCTTCAGATTCTGTGTCTCCCTCTCTCTCTGCCTCTCCCCAACTCATGCTCTCTCTCTCTCAAAAATAAGTAAAACTTGAAAAAAAAATTTAAAGACCAAACTTTCTATCATGGATTTCTCTTCCTTCCTTTTTCCTTCTTCCTAAAATGGTGTCAGTGAGTGAGAAGCAGCTTCAGAAACTTCCAGACCACTGTGCTGTCCTGCTCTGCTGGCTACACAAGGTTATTGTGAAGTGTCCCACCAGGACCTGGAATTCTCCTGGGAACCCTGGGGCCCAAGGAGCAAATACATGGTCTGAAGTTCCCGCAAACCTCTCTGGTTAGTCCTTTTTTTTCCCCCTCTTTCTTTTTTAATGTTAGTTTATTTTTGAGGCGGAGGGGGGAGAGAAAGAGAGAGACAGACAGACAGAGAGGGAGACAGAGCATTCACAGTGGTCTCTGTACTGACCACAGGGAGCCCAATGCAGGGAGCCCAATGCAGGGCTCGAACTCACAAACTGTGAGATCATGACCTGAGCCAAAGTCGGATACTTAACCTATGGAGCCACCCAGGTGCCCCTCTGTGGTTATTTTTAATCTTTCCTTATCCTCTGGCCAATCTTAACCACAGTGGGCAGGTCAGGGAAAGTGAGAAGTGCTTAGGCACTTAACCTCTGACTTAGTTCTTCTCTTCCTCTCTCTGGCAGAAGAGGATTCTATTTTCCTTTCAGTCTGAGTCTCAAGGTCACATATTAGTAACTGGATTAGGTTAGGGTGACCACATAATTGATCATTCAAAGTAAGACACCTTTGAAAGTTAAAAGAGGAGGGGTTCCCCATAAAGAATTGTGTATCAAGCAACAGGCCAATCTGGGCTAACCAAAATGTATGGTGTCTAGTTAAATGGGACCAAAATTCATGTATTCCATTTCTATATTTAGGATTTTTGCTCTACCTTACAATGGTTTTTCCTAAATAACAATGCACAACAATATAGCTAGCAAGAGCTCTATACTAGAGTTCTTAAAAGAAAGATCACCTGTGTGTATATGTATCCAAGGGTCTGGTAACGTAAGTAGCCATTGGCTGAACTCAATAATGCAATTATCTTGGCAGCTTCCTTTGTACTATATCTACAGAAAGAAAGACAAAAGAGGGTAGAAGCACATGCAGATTTTCATCTATAACACCTTTTTAAAAAAATTTTTTTAATGTTTGTTTATTTTTGAGAGAGAGAGACAGAGCATGAGCAGGAGAGGGCAGAAAGAGAGGGAGACACAGAATCCAAAGCAGGCTCCAGGCTCCCAGCTGTCAGCACAGAGCCTGATGTGGGGCTGGAACTCACGAACTGTGAGATCATGACCTGAGCCAAAGTCAGATGGTCAACCGACTGAGCCACCCAGGTACCCCTGTAACACATTTTCTAAATCTACCTAGTGGGTCGGCTGTTTACTTGAATCTTGCTGTCGTTGTTGTTGTTTGTAGCATTTAGATCTATTCATTGTTAACTTGAAATCAATATACCTGCTCATGGCGGAATATATATAAAAGCCAAGGAATGAGCTAATGTGAGTCCTGGTTCTCCTTGTTCTGTGAAATTGTGGAGCAAATGTCCAACTCCTGAGCACTATTTGTCTAGCTAAAAGAGCTATTTCTTGACTTAGTTAGAGAGATTTTATTCATTTATCCAGCCAATCCTCTTTCCGCCATCTGTCCATTCACCCATACCATGTATTATTTCAGTCAAGAAAAAAAAAAAAAAAAAAGAGTAGTGACCAAGAGCCAAGAATGGAGCCAAGAATGAGATTAAAAAGCACACTATGATGACAAACAAATTGATGTCCTGTGGGCCACAAATTTGACTCTGAGCCAACCAGAAAAATCTCTTGCAAGTTTCTAAGTTCATGTCTGTTAGATAATAGCTATTAAGATAATTATAATAGTTAACACCTATTGAGTGCTTACTGTTTGTTGGGCACTGAGTTAGGCTTTCTGCATGAGTAATTTTTTAAGTTGGCTTCAGTGATGTTATGAAACCAAAACTAATACCCATTAGAAATACCCATTTTAGAGATGTGGAAATGAAGGCTTATAGAGAATAGGTAAAATAGTCCTAATCAAGTGTTCAAAGGACTGCCTTAAGAGCCCTAGCTCTCCATCTTAAATGCTCAGAATAAATTCGCCCCTTTTTGGTTCTAAGGTCTCACAGTAACTTCTTGAGGGGCTTTATAATGGGGATACTTTGGGCTGTGATCCACTGGACTGTTGGCAACACAGGACATGTGCTCACTCTACCCTATTCTTTTCCTTTGTAATAACACAACGTAATAACATAATTATTTGTGTAATACTTACCTCCTCAACTAGATTCAAAGACCACGCGGTCAGGGACTGTGACTGTCTTTTCTACTATGTTGTCAGCCCCTAAACATCAGAGATGTTGAACACATATTTGTTGTATAAATGAATGAAATAAGGAGTCTCAGAACTATTTACAAAACAACTTGCATTTGCACAAAGAAACTTTGGTTCAATGTGATTTTAGCTTTTCTTCCTCCGTCAAATTTTTCCTGACTTCCCCCCTATACACATTATTCATTACCTTTATAATTTAAGTGAAATCACTTCCTAACTTCTTTTCTTGACCTGAATTTGAGTGCAGATCTCAATGAACAAAGACTAAGAACCTTTTTCTCTTCACAAAATGTTTGTCTTCACTTCTGTTCAGCATTTCTTAATCCTTTTTTTCCCATGTAACTGGCTATATAGAACATTTCAGCCGAGTTCTTAACAGTGTGAATGATTTGATTTTGCTACAAAATCTGTCCATCAGCCCATAAGACCTAAGCCCCTTGTTTCCCTTGAAAGCACACTCATAATGGATTTTCCCCCCACTTGTTTTGACGTAGGCCGCCATTCCCAAAATCATTAATCCCAAGGGTCATTATCATGTCAATGATATTTATAAAGAACTCTAAAGCTCTGTATATTTTCTATATGTAGAAAATCTGTAAGCAGGTTAGGGCCGGCCCTGTATAACAGATGAAGACATTGAGGCTTGGGGAGGATGATTAGGACTACATTCTGGTGCTTGTGAGGGGTGGACCCCAGCCTTAAAGCCAGCGGGGTTTCAGCTGCTAACTCCACCTTCCACTTTCCAACACTGTACCTCCCTGTGTCCCTGTCTCCACTTTCAACTGTAAATTTTTTTTTTTTTTTTTTTTTTTTTTTTTTTTTTTTGTGATAGAGGGGAGGAGGAGATTGGTCAGAAATGAGTCTACACAAAACAGTTTGATGGTTTTGCTCTTACTAAGTGTGTCTCTTTAGGGGAGAATGAGAAAGGAAGGTGTCAGCCATAAAAGATTTGAACTTGAGATTCAGGAGCAAAGCTCAAGAGAGCTCACGGGGAGTCCCAGGCTGTAGGTGGGTGCTTTGTTCTTGGTCAGGGTCAGGGTTGGGTTTCTATAGCCTTTGGAGATCTGCTATAAACTTTATAGTCCAGGCCTCCAAGGTTCCGCTCCTGGTGATGATTGCTTAATTAACATTGCTGGATGGTGATAATCCACACTAATAACTAACTCTTAAACGGCAAAAATGGCCAAAGAAAAGTGAACCCCGCTGAGGCTAGAAGCTCACTACCCGTATGGGGAAACCCAGGGAGGCAATTCTTGCTCGCTGTACAGTCAGGCTGGGACCAGAGCCTTTGTCGTGTATTTGCCGACACATGAAGAAATCACTATTCCATTTTAGGCTTGGCCTAGGCCAGATAGAGCTATCCTGAAATGCGTCTCCTATACCCTCCCATTGCCTGGTAGCGACTCTTGCCAATAATCCCTTGCAGGGGCCAGCATCCCCAGACTGCCAGCCTGCCCTCTATGCCCTGGCAACGCACGCTTGGCCTCATCTTGCCCATGAAGTTGTCCCCATCCCTTTCTGTGGTTGATCTTAGTATCTAGGGGGAGGTGGTTCTGTTTTTGAAGTACAGTAACTTTCTTGTTTCCACTATAAAAGCAATAAATGCTCAGTACAAAAAATTTAGAAAATATACAGAAACTAAAGGCCAATCATTATCATCTAGGAGGACCATCAGTATCTGAATTTTTAGTGAATTTTCTCCTAGCCTTTCTTCCATGCATTTTTTAAAGATCATATTGCAACAAAGTTTACATCCTGCTTTTTTTCATTTAGCATAGTAATGTAAACATTTTCTTCTGTTAATAAGATTGTTTTAGGGGCACCTGGGTGACTCAATTGGTTAAGTGTCCGACTAGTGATTTCAGCTAATGTCATGATCCCAGGATCATGGGATTAAGCCCCACAATCAGGCTCCATGCTGAGCATGGAGTCTCCCTAAAATTCTCTCTCTCTCCCTCCCTCCCTCCCTCTCTTTCCCTCTGCCCCTCTCCCCCGTTCATGTGTGCTCTCTCTCTCTCAAATAAAATTAAAAACCTTTTAAAACATAATTTTAAATGGTTACATAATAATCCTTGATATTGATGAAACTTAATTTGATTCTTCTCCTATTACTGGGTGGTTTTTTCTGAATGATTATAATGACTATAATCAATATTTTTGTACTTAAACCTAATTCCAGACGTCTATATGTTTCTTTTAGATAGATTATTAAAAGTAGGATTATCAGGGGGCACCTGGTTGCCTCAGTCGGTAGAACATGTGACTCTTGATCTCAGGATTGTGAGTTCAAGCCCCACGTTGGGTATAGAGGTTACTTAAATAAATAAAACTTAAAAAGAAAAAGAAGTAGGATTATCAGGTCTTGACTTGGGACTCTTGATTCATTATGTGGAAGAAAAGCATTTCCTTGTAAACTCCTCAGTATTTTGGTGTGGGCAATGGGACAATATTTAACACAGAGCAGTGACACAATAAATGTGTATAAATGAATGGACTTAATCCTATTTGGAATATTTGGATTTTATATATTTTTTTAATGTTTATTAATTTTTGACAGAGAGAGACAGGGCATGAGTGGGGGAAGGGCAGAGAGAGGGAGACACAGAATCCAAAGCAGGCTCCAGGGTCTGAGCTGTCAGCACAGAGCCTGACATGGGGCTCAAACTCACGGACAATGAGATCATGACCTGAGCCGAAGTTGGACGCTCAACTGACTGAGCCACCCAGGCGCCCCTGGAGTATTTGGATTTTAAAAGAGGGAATTTGTCAACAAATGCATCTTAAATTGGTAGAAATCTAAGCAGCAATACTTATAATATTGAAGAACTAAAAATTGTAAATGCAGGACTATCAAGGAAGGAATATTTTCTAAGAAGTCTTAATTCAACTTAACTCTGTGAAGACCATAGCCTACTGTGATCAAAGTAACCAGCTCTTAAGAGCCTTCCCGTCTCCTAGGTCAGTCAGTCGCAATGAGCCTGGCATCATCATGCCAAGGCCTGGGAACAGATTCGTGAAGCATGGAATCTATCCTCAACAAGTCCATGAGCTTGTGGGCAGACAGATCATCCAGACAACACACAATAACACAGGAAAAGCAGAGTTGAGCCGCAAGCTCTGTGAAAGAAGTAATTAGCTCATCCCTAGGAAGACTCCTTGAGAAGGAATTTTGGGGCTGGGTCTTGGGTGAAAACATTGAGTGAAATGTGAGGAAAGCATTCCAAACAGATGCAAATGCAAAGAGCCATTCTTCCTAATTCCTCAGGACCATAGAGTACCCCAGGCAGTACTCTATCCTGTTGGTCTTTTACACCTTAGTGAGAAAGAGTTGTTCAGACTTTCCTGAGTGTGGAATTTGATAAAGAGACAGGAGACAGAGCCTGAGAACTGAAGATACTTGAGACCAGAAGGGGCAAGGGAGAATACTATAAAGGAAAGAGGTATGCAGAGGGGAAGCGGGAGCCCAAGACAGGACCACTGAACTGTACAATTGGGAAGAGGAGGTTATGCATGTAGGATAAAATGTGTCCCCAGAGGTGTGCAATGAGGCAACCGTAGGTTCCAAACACCACAACCTCAGCAATGAGGGGAGGCATGGCCTGGCCCCCAGTGAAGCCTGATCCATCATATATCAGTCCTCTTCCAAAAGTTCTCTGGGGAAGGTTAGTCTGCTCTGTTTACAGCTCTATTTCAATAAAATAGCTCTTAGTATACAGACCAGAGCAATTGTGGGACCATTTCTCTCTCCTGTGCCTGGACAGAGAGCAGTGAAGTTGGTTGCTAATAGCCTTGTAAGTCCTGGCTGCCATCCCTCTCTAACCTCAGCGCTGTCTCTCGCTCTCGTTCTCTCTCTCTCTCTCTCTCTCTCTCTCTCTCTCTCTCTCACACACACACACACACACACACACACACACACACACACACACACACCCCTCCACCATACTCACCTCCTTTCTTCTCCTTAAATGTGTCCCTACCTCAGGGCCTTATCTGTCTGCCTAGAATTCTTCCCCGAGATCTTTTTAAGGCTGGTTCCTTCCTGTCCTTCAGGTCCCTGCTCAGAGGTCACCTCCTCAGAGTGGCTGCCATTTTCCAGCATCATGCTTTGAAAGCAGCTTATTCACTGAAGTTATTTCTGTGCCACTTGATCGCTGTGGACTGCCCCATTAGAACGTAAGCTTTATGAGGTCAGGCACTCGATCTGTTTTGTTCAATGCCTGGAAGAGTGCCTGCCTTGACAGTAGGTGCTCAATAAACATCTACTGGACAAATGAATAATCTGCTTTGGAGATCCAGTTTAGTCAGGTTTATGTCCTGAGCTCCTTGGCCTGCAGTAGTTCCAAAGTGTTTGTTGGGTTGAATTACACTAAAAATCATTCTTGGTCCAGTCTTCTTTTTCAGACAAGACAACCGCAGCTCTTTCCAACTTTCCTTTCTGTTCCCCTTTCCAAGCCCTTGTCCCCATACCCCACAAGTTGTGAATAAGGTCTGTTTAGGCCCCATTGGTCATCCCATCTCCACTCAGCAAAGCATGAAGATGACTTCATTTTTTTTCCCCTTTTCCAAAGTTCTGTTGCATTTTGAACCAATGTGAGTTGTACATTTTCTTCTATTTTCTTCCCCTGCTGTCTCTATGTGAAGACTGATGGGGAGAAGCCCGAGCTGAGTGGCAGTTCACAGGCCCCCACCGCTGCCATGGCACCCACCACGGGGAGACTGTGGAAAGTGGCCATCAGGGTGTGGGGGATCCGGAACAGACGTCAGGAGTGGGTGTGCATGCCTAGCAGGAGCCACAGAAACTCCTTTTCTCTCTTCTCTAGGTCTCCAAAAATGATCCAACCCAGGCAGAGACCCCAGTCCTGTTGATAATCCCTCTAGGAAACAGGTGATGGTTGGGTCATTTCAGTTGGACAGGCCACATGAAGGCAGCGAGGTGCAGCGGAAGAACACACACCTGAGTGACAGACAGAATTCTGCCCCAGCCCTGCCCAGCGCCAGATGTGTGGGGCCTTGGCTCCTTATTTAGCCTCTCTCAGCTTCCATTTCCTCCCAGATGAAATGGACCCAAGAGGGTCTACTTGGAAAGACTACTGGCCTTTATATGCTTGAATTATGTATAAAAGCACCTAGCGTGAAGCTGGCATGTGATAGGTGCCCTATAAATATTTGCTATCATTAAGCTGAGTTCAGGGGCGCCTGGGTGGCTCAGTCGGTTAAGCGGCCGACTTCGGCTCAGGTCCTGATCTCACGGTCCGTGAGTTCGAGCCCCGTGTCAGGCTCTGTGCTTGACAGCTCAGAGCCTGGAGCCTGTTTCAGATTCTGTGTCTCCCTCTCTGTGACCCTCCCCCGTTCACGCTCTGTCTCTCTCTGTCTCAAAAATAAATAAACGTTAAAAAAAAAAAAATTTAAGCTGAGTTCAGGTATAGGGAAAATAACTAAAGCATGTTTCTGTTTACCTAATAAGTGAAAAATATAATTAGCTGTGCTTTTCCATTTTATTTATTTATTTTGATGTTTGTTCATTTTTGAGAGGAGGGTGAGGGGCAGAGAGTGAGGGGACAGAGGATCTCAAGTGGCTCCGTGCTGACGACAGAGAGCCCAGTGGATCTCAAGCTCACCAGCCTGGAGATCATGACCTGAGCTGAAGTCCATCGCTCAACCAACCGAGCCACCCATGTGTCCTGTGCTTTTCCACTTTAAAAGTCAAAGATATAGATGTCAAACACCCAGGAAGGTACAAAGTGGATCCAAAGCTTTCCTCAACTGACAACATTGAATTGTCAAAAAATTAGGCTTCATTGGAGTTTTATTAAAATAAGCAGCTATTTGACTGCCATTGCACGTACTTTCCATAATGATTTTCCTTCTTGTCATATGATGGTCATTCTGGTGTTGGAAACTGATTTCTTTGGGGCCACATCAAAGAATTGTCAGGTCCCCAGCTACTTTTGCCATCGATATTGGCACTATCCTATGAATTTCTGTTATCTAAATCTTGCTTAGAACCAGTTAAGTCAGTCGACTTGAATGAAGTACCACTATTGAGTTTAACCAACTGAAATTAATTACTTTAGTTTCCTAGGATGGATTAATTCACAAAAGCATAAGGCAAAGTTATTTCACAGAGTTCCATAGCTGCCACGCAGTGATTAATTTAAAATGCCTGAAGTCAATTTTTAAAAATTATTTGCATGCGTAAAACTTTACCCAAGCCAAAGGAAAGGTAGCTTTGATTCCATTTTCAAGAGGATTTCAATAAGATTTTTGTTTTATGATCCTAAAGAATGTATTCATCTGATTCCTTACAGTTTCACGAGAGACTGGTGGTCTTCTCTCCCTTCCTTTCATGATCTTTTCATGGATCTGTAAGAAAGAGCTTCCCCTTTGTATGAAATAAAGTCAGAAAGGATTGGCACAGAGAGAAATTCTCATGGCTGTGGCGGGTGTTCTTTGACAGGCACAGATCCCTGTTGGTGTTACTGCACGGCTGACACCATCAAATGAGATGCAACGTCCCCACTCGGAGACATAGCAAACTAAGATATCAAAAAGAATACAAAGACCAAAGTAGAGGTAGAAGAATGAAGATGAACTGAAATCAGAACTTTAGCCTGACCAATCATTAGCCATTTATAACGGCTGTTCTATGAGTAGGATAGAGAGCAGTGAAGCTGGTTGTGAATAGCCTTGTAAGTCCTGGCTCCCATCCCTGGGCCAACTGCATTCCATTTTCACAGCCACCAGGATAGGTTTTTTTGTTTTTTGTTTTTTTTTATCTGTTATTCTATCTGTCTAGCTACTGAATTATCTAGCTATCTATTTTAGAGAAAGAGCATGAGCAGGGGAGAGAATCTTAAGTAGGCTGCAGGCTCAGTGCACAGAGCCTGAAGTGTGACTTGATCCCACAGCCCGGGATCAGGACCTGAGCTAAGATGAAGAGACTAACACTCCACCAACTGAGCCACCCAGGCGCCCTTGTCTATGATTCCAAAGAGAAAGAGCCTTCATTTATCCTCATCTAACTCTTGTTAGTTGCTTGTCAGTTACTAACTCTTGATGCATCCTCGCAGCTTCTGAGTAAACATTTGCTGAATTAGAAAGTAAAAAAAGCAAACAAACAAACAGAAACCAATGTTCTGGCGATATGAGGGTATTTACAGATAAAATGAAATTAAATGATACAGGGATGTTGGCCTCAAGGGGTCCTCAATTTTCTCCTGTTTTTGTTCCATTTCTGGGTCTACTGTTCACTCACTACATTTCTTGTTTGTCAGCCGTAACTTCAGAATTACTCTTACCCCCGAGAGAAACAAATTTGGCGACTAGAGTTCAGTGTTTGGGTACAGTTCTTTTTATTCTTAGCCTTATGGTCTCCAGTCAAAAGACTCTTCTGAAGTTAGTGAAGTCAGGGGTTTTTTTGTCCATACAGTTACATTTGTTTCTCACAGTGTGCATGTCGTCTTGGGTTCCTCTGACAGCCTGGTAGATTTTTTTTTTTTTAATTTGCATGGAGTCAAATTCACTTTTTGTGTTCTCGCAGTTGTATGGATTTTGATAATTGCAGTCAGGCCACCACAGTGTAACATACAGAACATTTCAAGAACCCCCCCCCCACACACACACAATTCCCTCATACTGCCTCTTTGCAGTCCTCTCCGCTCACCTCCAACCCCTAGTAATTATTCATGTTTTCTGTCCTTATAGTCTTTCCCAGAATGTTATATAAGTAGACTCAGACAATACGTAGCTTTGGAAGCCTAGCTTCTTTCACTTAGCAAAATGCATTTAAAATGTATTCATGTTATCGTGTGAATCATGAATCAAAACTTCATTTCTTTTTATTGTTGAATAATATTCCACTGTGTGAACGTTCCCTACTTGTTTTATCCATTCATCAGTTGACGGGTATCTGGGTGGTTTCCACTTTGGGGTGATTATGAATAAAGCTGCTATAAACATTTGCCTCTAGCTGTTTGTGTGAACATAAGTTTTCGGTTCACCTGAGTAGATACCTAGGAGTGGAATTGTGGAGTCATTCGGTATGGGTATATTTAACTTTGTAAGAAACTCTCAAAATGATTAAGAGGGCTGTCTCATTTCGCATTTCCACCAGCAATGCATCTTCGCCAATACTCGGCATTGTGTTCGCTTTTGGTTTTGTTTTTATCTTATACATTCGAACAAGCATGTAGTGGTATCTCATTATGGTTTTAATTTGTATTTCCCCAGTGTCCAATGATGCCAAGCATTTTTTCATGTGCTTGTTTGCCATCCAAATATCTTCTTTGGTGAAGTGCTGTTCAGTACGCTGGCCATCTTTTAGTGGGTTTTTGCAGTGCAGTTTGTCTTTTCATTTTTCCCACTGGTTCCTTTCATGGAGCAAGACTTTTACATTTTTGTAAAGCCCAACTTTTCAGTGTTTTTAATGGATCATCCTTTTGGTACTACATCTAAAAACTCTCGCCAAACCTAAAGTCTCAGAGATTTTTCTCATTTTTTTCTCCTAAAAGTTTTGTGGTTTTGTTTTACACTTAGATGTATGATCCATTTTAATTTTGGTATAAGGTGTGAGGCTTGTAACCTTATTCATTTTCTTCCATATAACAATTGTTCTAGCCTTATTTCTTGCAAGGACTATCCTTTCTCCAATGAATTATCTTTGCACCTTTGTCAAAAATCAGTTGACTATACTCATGGGGCTATTTCTGGCCTGTTTATTCTGCTCCACTTACCGTCTATTCTGTGCTTCGTTCCTTTTAACAATACCGCACCACTTTGATTACTCTAGCTTTATGTAAAATCTTGAAATCAGGTACTGTGAGTCATTCCAACTTTGGTCTTCTTTTTAAAATTGTTTCAAGGAGCGCCTGGGTGGCTCAGTCGGTTGGGTGTCCAACCCTTAAAATCGGCTCAGGTCATGAACACAGAGTCGTGGGATTGAGCCCCGAGTTGGGCTCTGAGCTGAGTGTGGAGCCTGCTTGGGGTTCTCTCTCTCTCTCTCTCTCTCTCTCTCTCTCTCTCTCTCTCTGCCCCTCTCCCCTACTCCCTCTCTCTCTCTCTCAAATTTAAAAAAAAAATTGTTTTGCATAATTCCAGTTTCTTCACCTTACCATATATATTTAAGAATCACCTTGATGTCTATAAAACAAATTGCTAGGATAGGAATTAGGATTATATTTACTTCAAACATCAAATTGACAGAAATTGGCATCTTCGCAATATTGTCTTGCAAGCCATCAACTTGGAGTATCTCTCCATTTAGTTAGGTCTTCTCATTTCTTCAGTGTTTTGTCATTTTAAGCATATAGATACTGACCATCTTTTTATAGATTTGTAAACAAATATTTCAGTCTTAGGCTGCTGTTGCAAGTAGTGTTTTGTTTTTTTTTAAATCTCAAATTCCAATCGTTTATTGCTAGGAATACACTTGACTTTTATATATTGACCTTATATCCTCAAACTAGCTAAATTCACTTATTAGTTCTAGGAGCCTTTTCGTAAATTATTTGGGATTTTTCTACATAGACAATCATGTGGTCTGCAATGAGAGTTTTAGTTACTCCTTTCTAATATGCATGCCTTTTGTTTCTTTTTAATGCCTTATTGCACCGTGATGTTTAGTAGGCCAATTGAATCTTTATGGTCAATCTAAACACAAAACAATTAGGACTAAAATAATATCTAACTCTGGAAGTTCGCATCAAGGAGGTAAGAAAGGCTCCTCAGACTTAGTCATTTGAACATTCATTTAGTCAGTGAAATATTTACTTGTACCTCATAGCGCAACATGTTTTGTTATAAAGTCAAACACAGATCAGGCTTGGATCCTATTGAGTAGTTTGTAACTGAGGAAAGGTGATAGGACATGAACAATAGTTACTGCATACAAATAAGAAGGTGGTAAGGCTGATCAAAGAACAGCAGAGAACCTAGAGGCCAAAGAGCAGGTAGGGAGCCTTTGGGCACAAGGGTCTGCCCGGGTAGTAGCTATGGAGAAGTCGGGATGTAGGTGGTTTAAAATGCTGAGCTGGCTGGAAGAAAGAGTAAGATTAAGACTGAGCATAGAAGTAGACCCTGGTCGTGACTCCTCCTTTAGCTCCCCCCCCCCTCCCCCCAGGCTCTGAGGCTGTAAATGCCAGAGGGCAGGATTTAGCAGAAGGGCAAGGGGCAGAAGAGGAAAGGTATGGGTCGGGACAGAAAGCATCCTGCTAAGCAGGTTCCTAAGCTCCGGCCTCTTGTGAGATTAGGAGAAGCAGCCCTAACACCTGTATCGGTTGGAAAAAAAAGAGTGAGAGGCCTCAACGTCCACTGTGTCCCTCTCCTCAGGGAGAGTGGAGAAACTCATTTTATGGAAGAGGGAACCTGTACGAGGTGAAACAAGATGCCCAGGACCACAGCTTGAATTCCAACCTGTGTCTGTGTGATAACAGCTTGCACTTAGACAGCATCTACCACAACGTGCCAAGCACTGCCTTAAATGCTTTAATCCTCACGACAACCCTGGGAGGTAGTTGCTATTATTATCACCAGGAACAGATGGGGCACGGAGAGATTCCGTAACTTTCCCAGGGCTTCACCCGTAGGACGTGGCAGAGGCACTTGTGCTCTGTGTCATACTCCACCACTGCACTGTGCTGGCTGGTGTTTTCCAGTAAACCACAGAGCGTCCCTAGCCAACAAGAGCAAAACAAGCAAGTGACAATGCAGTCTTCAGCCGCAGCCAACACTGGCATCAGAGCACCCACCGTGAGCATCGCCGAACACCTACTCTGCACCCAGCCCTGTGCTGCGTGTTGGAAAGAGCAGATGCATTAGACACAGTCCCGAGCCTCACAGAGCTCCGTCTGGAAGGAGCAACAACCTTGTGCAGAATGAAGTATAATACGCGCTGTGATATATGGCACCCTGGCAGCAGATGTGAAAGACGTGAACGCACAGAGAAAACAGGCATTAATTTTCCATTCCTCTGTCAAGGAAACTGAAAGGCAAACCGATGCCTTACGGCTGAAAGCATTTACTTTTGATTAAAGCGCATATCTAAATATCAACCGGCCCCCCAGTCCGGTTCATGCCTCCGTCTCCATCATATTGCTGACTTTGCTTTCTCTCCAGAAAGCAACGGATTTACCCACAGTAAATGGAACTGAAAGGCTGTGGAGCCTGGAGCTCCTACTGCAGGTGCTTTCTTGTTACATTTTGCGTTTGAAAGGTGCACGGCTCATTACAGTGGAAACTAATCATAGCCCTCGTTACAAAGCAGATGCCAGGGAAAGCTTTACCTTTGCTTCACGGTGTGGAATTTCTTTGAAAAGAAATCATCACCATTTGGGTGAAGAAAACTTTGAAACCTTTCGATTTTTCTCTTCTTAGCTTTGAAAATGGCAAGTATGTGTATGATATATAAGAAAGTGTGACCATGCCATCATGAGGAGAGATGTGATCTTGAATGAAATTTAGATGGGGCAAAGAGGGTTCTCCCCTTTAGAGGGCCTGCTTTCTTCACCCAGCTTCCTTCCTCCCTCTATCCCAACTTCATTGTCCTCTCCATCTCGCTCAGATAGTTAGTGCTTTATTTCTTGATCTGTTCCTTCAAATCTCTCCAAAGTGATGTGAGAAAAAGGTTTGAATCTCTTTCACACTAAGGTGTAAATGACTGACAGTAGTTTATAGCCAGGCCTTTCAAACTGGGACAGCAGAGAATGCCCAGGGGCACCCAGTAAAGCCATGGGACCAACATGGGGCATCTCTGAGACAACAGACTTGCTTGAAGATTTAGGGAGGAAACATACTTTTATATTAAAACAAACACAAAAATATGAAATGGAATATGAAATTGTTGAATGAATAAATCACATTAAAGTGAAGTGTTTTATACAAGAAATATTGTGCATGAGACAAGCCACTTGTTGCTAAGGCCCCAGAGCCCCAAGACTGGCAAATCCTCTCCTCTCTCCTCTTCCTCAGAGGGTAAACATGGCTTTTCCACCTCGCAGGTGGGTGGATGAAGCCTGTAATGTAAGAACTCAGAGACCAGGATTTTTGTCCAAGCAGAGATAACGCAAGCAGTGGGCCTGATTTTGGAAGTAAATCCAGTAAGGGCCTAAGAAATCTTTTTTAACTTACTAAAATGAAACAAATAGAGATACCAGAACATTAACAGTTTCAACAACATTACACACATTTTTAAATAGTAGCAGTGGGGTTTTGCATATTTAATTTTGCTTTCAAATATTTTTCAGGAATGTCTTCCCTCCCAGTTTGAAAGAGATGCTTGCAAACCCACATTGCTTTGTGGCAGATGAATGCCCAAAGGCATTTTTAAACAACCTTTATCTTTAATCTGTATCCAAGATTCTTGATGCATAGACCCCTCCCTCTAGCAATCTGGTGAAGCCTACAGACTCCTCAGAAAAATAGCTGTTAAGTATATAACCTAAAATACACAGGATTCCAATTAAATTGAAATACAGTTCAAAATACCTAAAATCCAAATTTCTAACCTAGTAAAACATTTCTTTATTAGTATATTAAATAACCAGCTCTAGGGGCAGGTGGAATACCACCATTTCCAGGGATGAGGAGTGTAATTTTTTGAGCTCTCTGAAGTAACTGTGATGATGACAGAAAAATGCCTATAATTTCTGTTGGTGGCACAGTCACCAGTAACATAGGTACTTCTATGGTTTCTTGCCTATATTCATAATTGCAGGAGATGCTAAGTTTCAGTGAGAAGGTGGTGAAAAACAAAAATGTATCTTTTCCATTCCAAGTTCGTGAACCTCCAAATTATGTGCCCCTCAGATAAAGGTCCTAGATTCTTCTGATTGGAAAATCTGAGTTCTTGATTTCCAGCTATTCTGATGTCTTGGGTTTCTTGAGATAGTAAAAGCAGAATAACTTTTATTTAAGCAATAACTAGACCTGGGCAACCGTTTCTCAGTCCCCGCCACACCCCTGCAGAACACCCAAGTGTGTATAGCCCTATCCGTACAACCTTATGTCATATCTCCATCTCATCCCTCCTGGTGATCCCAGAAGAACTGTTCACAATTCCTCAGACCCACCTGACATCCCCAAACTGCCTTTGCCAACAAAGTGCCACCTTCTCCTTTGTCTCCTTTATCTATCTTTATCCCCTGCTTCCCACTTTTCTAACGATTCTAGCAAAATGACTCCCAATTTGCACATAATAGATTCGGGATGGTTGCAGTGTCTAAGCACAATGTCTAAGCACAAAGAGGATCCTAAGGTCGGGGAAGCGAAGCTGGCCTTGCAAGTCACAGAAGTGACCTCCTACCAGCTTCGTCACCAGAACCAGAACCCGACCAGGGTTCGTGTTTAAGGCACCATTTTTTCCTAGGAAATAAGGGCAGAGAGCAACTAACATTTATTGAACACTGAAACATGCTGGCATTGGTGCTGCATTTATATTTTCTCACTTAATCATCAAAAACAAAAAAGTAGTGGGCTATTAATATCTGCACATATGACTGAGGAGAGAGGCTTCAAAAGGCTAAGTACCCTGCACAAGGTCACCCGTGGCTGGTGACCATGGTTCCACGCCTCCCATTCTCGGGCCCCCGGGATGACTGCTGTGGGAGTCCCAACAGTCCCCGCAGGGCTGAACAGGAAAGGGCATTTCTCCCTCCTCCCGGGTCTGGATCGCTCTGCAGCCTTCAACACTGCTGGTCACTCACGCCCCACTGAAACCACCTCCACCTTTGGCTTCTCCACCAACACTTTCCCATTCTACATCTCTGCCGCTCCTTCTTGGTCTCCTTTGTCTGTGTGCATCCTCTCTGCCACACACAATGTGGAGCTTCTCAGGGCTGGGCTTGGCCCCTCTTCTCTCACTGAACACTCTCTCCCTTGACAGCTGGCCCCAGCCCATGGCCCCTTTAACCTTCTGTACCCAGAACACCCTCTCCTTACTCTGAGCTCCGGGCAACTAGCTTGGATATCTCATGCAAATCTCTTTGCCCAAATGCACAAAGGTGAGTCAAACCCTTCTGTTTCCTAAATGAACCCTACTTCAGTGAAAAGCACCCCTCTTCACCCAGCTGCCAAAGTCGGAAATCTGAGAATGGCCCATTACTTCTTCTCTTTCACCCTCATCTTTAGCCAAACACCAAGTCCTCTAGAGTTTGCCTGCTAAGAATATCTGGAAACTTCCCCCATTCTCCTATCTCTGCTCAATCGGAATTCAAGGTACCATCATTTCTCATCAGGATTAACAAAGTAGCCTCCTAGCTCCTCTTCGTGCCTTCCTTTCAACCCATTTCCTCTACGTTTTCCAGTAGTTTTCCATAACTCTGTCCTATTAAGTCTAAAATTGATAACATAACCTAACCTGTAAGACCCTGTTTCATCTTCTTCCTGTGACCCCACCACTCCCCTGGAGTCACTGACACTCTCCTCTTCCACTGCCCTGTCCTTCTTTTAGTTCTTCAATTACCTATGCTTCCTCCAGCCTCTGAGCATCTGCACATTCTGTTCACTTTGCCTAGCATGCTAAGCCCTGTTCTTTCCATTAAGTTACTTTCTATTCCTCCTTTGGATCTCAGGTTAAATGCTTCTTCCCTAGAAAAGCTTTTCCTAACCATCCAGACCAGGTCAGCTTCCCAACATCCCAATTTTATACTTAGGGCATAGTGTCCTTTTATTTAGCATTACAATCAGATTATTAAGTCACTATTTAATATCTGTTTCCCCTTCTATTATGTGAGTTCCATGAGAATAGCAACTATCTTGCTACTTAGCCCATTCCCACCCCTAATGCAAGGCTTGGTTTATAGCTGAAACTTGGTATATCACTACTGAACTAATTAATTAAGTATAGGGAAGTCTCTTTTTGCCATGTTTCTTTAGACTTCTCTAGAATCTATAGGTCAGCAGATGATTTTGTATATTCAGTGAAAATGAGAATCTAGGTGGAATTTACAACTGACAAATGACTGAAACCATTAAATCAAAGCATCTGATAGAATCCCATTCTACTTTGTTGCTACTTAAGTGAAAGTAGGAATGAAACACAGTTTCATTCCACTGCATGACAATGTCTGTCATCAAAATGCATGGCTACATCAATTTTGTGCCTGGTGGTTTCCAAATGAGTCATTACTCACTTACTAGCAGTGATGAACGATGCCCTCATAAGAAAGTATTATTACCATTTGTAGTTACCTTCACGACTGTCAAAATGTGTGTGCTTGTACAACCATCAAAACCAGCTGACTGACAGACAGACAGACACTACTTTGGCTCTGGGTTTTTCAAGAAAGGTTAAATGTACATTTCTTAAAAAAAAAAAAAAAAATCCTTCCCCTGGATTTGGCTAGTAACTTCCAGGTGAGGCACCTCAGAACAGCAGGGTGTGATTCAGGGATCAGAAAGATGTTCCAATAAATGAGCCAGCTGATGACAGAATGACCTGAGCACATGAAAACAGGTCCAGCCAAACTCCTGTGCTTTTAGTCATCCCCCGTGTCCCAGGCAACGTTGTGTTGCTTTCCTGGCCAAACGCAAGGTACATAATTTAGCTAGCTACTCCTCTTTGCCGAGCTGTTTACAACTGTGAATGATGTCCAACACATGGGTACTCAGGAGCGAACAATTTAAGACAAGACACGTGGGCTGCTGATCTTCCCCTCTTAGCATCTGTGATTTGTTTAAATTTTCTTTTTTATCATTTATTTATTTTTGAGAGACAAAAAGAGAGCATGAATGGGGGAGGGGCAGAGAGAGAGGGAGACAGGATCTGAAGCAGGCTCCAGGCTCTGAGCTGTGAGCACAAAGCCCCGTGCAGGGCTCGAATTCATGAACCGCGAGATCATGACCTGAGCTGAAATCGGATGCTTAACCGACTAAGCCACCCGGGCGCCCCTTGGCATCTGTGATTTGTAAAGGAACTGCAGCCTGGGAGTGGCTTGTAATACTGTGCCTACGTGACCCCTGATTTCAGTTCTCACCGCTCCATTATTGCTTTAAATTCAAAAAGAGCCTGACGGATGCTTCACAAAATGCCACTAGGAATTATATTTAATGCTTCTGTCACAGAACTAACCATCGGCTTAAAATAAGTTCAGGCACGCGTTCATGGAGGGGACAGTCCTGCCTACAGGAAAAGAGAGAGAGAGAGAGAGAGAGAGAGAGGGAGAGAGATGCAATCGTGGTGTTCTCAAGAACCTGTATCCCTTTTCCAGATAACTCTTTCCTGAAGCTCTGATTTCAGATTTAGGGTTTTCCAGCATTTGACTGACAAAGCTAAGTGTCCTGTTCCCCCATATTGATGTCATTCATTTCTAATATTAGCAGCAGAGCGGCCCAGGTTCACCTGGGAAAGAGGAGCTTTTATTTTGAGTTGAACAAGAGCAGATACTAAAAATGGACACGGTGAGTCTTCCTTCTGGCATATCTGACACAGATAAAATAGGTAAACCGGTGCAGTGAGACTATTTTGAATCGAAAGGGAAAGAAATTCAATCTAATTAGAAATTGGATGTGTTCACAGAATGTTTATGTAGCCTCAATTGTGCGAACGCTGAGGAACTAGAAAATAAAATGAAATTCTGTAAAGCTGTTCTGTTGCATAAAGTCCTGCAAGATCACGAAGTAGTTATGAAAACTCCGTACGTGGGGTGAAGAACATTCCATGGCATCTGTTACAGCCTAGCGCGGTATGTAAACCTGACCATCATCTGGTGTGATAGCCACACAAACAAGCCTTGATAATATCATTTGTACTCATTAGATCAAATAGGTCCAGTGTTTGGATTTCTGTTAACCAGCAGAGCTGAAATGGATCAGAATATGTGGACAATTGCAACATCTCATTTCCGTGATCACGGAAATTGTGTCGGAATTCTGTGAGCTGAACTGGAGGGAGCTGGTTCCTCCCACCTTCTACATCTACAGAACGAGAAGTATCATCACGTGTTAAGAATGTCTTACAAGGTAGGAGTCTCACAGAGACTCACCCCTGGACACAGTAAGGGCAGTGGATTTAGAGACCAGATATGGCTCCGTGAGAGACAGAAAATGTCTCTCACTTGAAAAACAATCACCTGAGTTTCATCACCATTTCCTGTAGAGAACAAAGACACTGAGAGAGAGTTAAAGGAAATAAAAACACCAAGGCTCAATGCGTGATCTGTCACCTCTGGATCCACATTTGTAATGGAACTTTTCACATAGCGCAAAATATTCTAAGGCCTTCATTCCGGAAAAGCTGGCCTGGGTGTTTAAACATCAATGGCAAGAAAATGGGCCACATTTAGTACTTGTTTTTTGCTGACAATTCTCGTTTCTCAGGTTTGGTCTTCCAAACCCATAGCAGAGTGATCATTATCTTCCTAAGTCACTGTCATAAGGAAAATAGGTCAGGTCTCCCCACCTTGGTGCTGGGATGTTGTTCAGTAAGTACCCAGTGACAGGACCTTGTCCTCTTTGATTTTGTCACAACAGTGTCTTGCTCTGCACAGTTTTCTGCACTCCCTTTTGTCCTCTGAATCATGGAAAGATTAAAATTAGGTGGAAATTCTTACTGAGATTTTTTTTTTCCCATGACACCGACATAGTTACGTGAATACAGGTCTGAGATAGCCCTTTCGTATTCTTCCAAAGACATCCAGGGAGGACATACCTCACTATATGGTAGTTACGTGGATATTTTTCTGTGCCCCTCGGAAAAGGTAGAGGATAGAGAGCTCCCTGGAGGTAGAAAGCCAGAATGGGTTCCCCTCTGTATCTCCGTGAGCTGCACATCACTTGGAATGTGGTGACCTCTCAGTAAGTTCTTCCTGAGGCGTCAGTATTGAATATCTCCACCTGGAAGACTGTTGGTTACACACATAGAGTTGACACTTGAACGATGTGAAGGTTAGGAGCACAGACCCCCTGCGCAGTTGAAAGTCTGTGTATAATTTCTGAGTCCCCAAAACCCCAACTGCTAATGGCCTATTGTTGACTGGAAGCCTTACTGATAACATAAGCAGTCAACACATATTTTGTATATTTTTGTATGATATACTTTCTTTACAGTAAGGTGATATCTTTACAGTAAGGTGAGCTAGAGAGGAGAAAATCTTATTATGAAAATCATAAGGAAGAGAAAATATATTTATAGTACTGTACTGTATTTACTTAAAAAAAAAAATCCACGTATGATGGACCCATGCAGTTCAAATCTGTGTTGTTCAAGGGTTGACTGCACTTATGTTTTTTTAAATTTTTTATGATTTTATTTTTTAATATTTATTTCACATATATATACATATGCATATATGTATATATATATATACACTTTTTTGTCTTGGTGTAGTCTTTTTTATTCTCCCTACTATAGAGCTTTGGTTCTATATTTCTATCTTTTAAAATCAGACTTTTAGACTAAAAGAAAAATCTTCTGATTTTATATCCTGTGGTTCTCTGAGAAACTACTCAAAGGATCATTTCTTACGCAAACTATTTTCATGGGAGAAGTTCAGTTATTTTTCTCCTATTCACTCATTTATGCAATAGTTTCCTTCCAGGTGGATTCACCCACTTCAAATGGGAAAACGTAGCACTAGGTCTCTGAGAGGGGGCGCAGAGTCCGAAAACACCAAAAATAATTATGCTTTGCATTTATCTGCTCTGCAACACCTTAGCACGCATCATCACATTCCGATCCCACAGACGTGATGCTAGATGAATGGCCCAGGCATTAATATTTCATTTTACCAGTGAATAAATTGAACCCCAGAGGTTACCTGGCTAATTTCAACAATAGGTCACAGACCCAGGTCTTTCAACTCCTTGCAGCATAATGCACTTTGGACTATGCTATGAAACTCAATGTGTTGTTTAGGCAGCATTTTATAGACAGGAATAATAAACAGAGGAAAGAAATGAGGCAAAAATGAGAGCACTAGTTACTGCCTCTAAAGAAGCCAAACTGCGGAGGAATCAAGAGAGCACTTAGAAGAACTGAGCTATGTGGCAGTTGGAAAAGTCTGTACTATCTTGTTTGGGGTAGAAACGGGCAGGGGCTGGGGGATTGTGTTCTCCTGAGAGCATCTGATCAGAGAGTAAGGGGTGTACTTTACCACGATCAATTATTTAAGCTTCACCTCTTCACATTAGACCCCTACAAGGTTCTATGAGGCATTCTCTGAGAATTTGATCTCTTCTATGACAGCTGTTTGGCAGAATGGCAGGAAGATGGGATGGGTGTGGTTCTCCACGGGATTCCTTACAATGAAGACTAGAGTGCTTAGTTCTCTATTTAGAGAGTGAAAATATATCCCCTCTTTTTGATAAGCTTTTAGGGATGAAAATCAAAGGGATTGATGAAGGAAAAAATAATCACTTAAAAAGGACTATCTGATCTTTAAAAAAAAAGGGTTTTTTTTAGTGTTTGTTTATTTTGTGAGAGAAGGAGCACAAGCAAGGGGAGGAGGAGAGAGAGGGGGAGGGAGAGAGAGAGGGAGAGAGAGAATCCCAAGCAGGCTCTGCATTGTCAGCGCAAAGCCTGATGCAGGGCTCAATCCCGTGAACTGAGGGATCATGACCAGAGCGAAAATCAACAGTTAGACGCTTAACCGACTGAGCCACCCAGGTGCCCCATTATCTGACCTTGTAGCAATTTTATGGAGCCTTTCATAAAGACATGAGAGGCTCCCCCAACTTATGATGGTTTGACTTAAGGTTTTTTTTGATTTTGTGATGGTGTGAAAGGCATGTGCATTCAATAGAAACCATACTTCTGACTTTGAATTTGGACCTTTTCCCAGGCTAGAAATACATGTTAGGATACTGTCTCATGATACTGGGCAGGAGGCTGCAGCTCCTGGGCAGCCCTGCAATCAAGAAGGTAAATAGCCAATATACTTGCAACCATTGTAGACCCGTCCAACCCTCCTCCTCCTCTTCCTCCTCCTCCTTCTTCTTCTTCCTCCTTTTCCTCTTCCTCCTCCTCCTCTTCCTCCTCCTCCTCTTCCTCCTCCTCCCCCTCCTCTCCTCCTCTTCCTTTCTCTTCTCCTCCTTCTTCTCCTCCTCCTTCTTCCTCTTTCTCTTTCTCTTTCTCTTTCTCTTTCTCCTCCTCCTCTTCTTCCTTTTTCCTCTTCCTCCTTCCTTCCTCCTCCTCCTCCCTGTACAGTAGTCAATAAGTTACATGAGATACTCAACACTTTATTATAAAATAGACTTTGCGTTAGATGATTTTGCTCAATTATAGGCTAACATAAGTGTTCTATAAATGTTTAAGATAGGCTAGGCTAAGCTATGATGTCTGCTGGGTTAGGTGAATTCCATGCGTTTTCAACTTATGATATTTTCAATTTAGGTTGGGTTTCTCAGGACATAACCCCATCAAAGGTCAAGAGATATCTGTAAGTTAGTTTAAATAGCCTAAAGGATCATTTTGAATTTATTCTTCTAATAATTCCCAACCATTAGTAATAATATTCTGTTTTAGAAATCAGTTTGTTGGTTACTCAGCCAACAAAATATTTATTAAGAGTATGCTGTGTGTCAGGTTCTGGTGATAAGTGAAAATGAATAATAAATGACTGGATGGTGAATAAAATACAAATTTTGCCCTCAAGGAACTCACATTCTAGAAGGAGAGAGAGAAAATAGATTTGTAAACAAATGGGTAAAGAAGATCATTCAGGCCTGAAAAGCTGCATTTAGCGGGGGACATTTTCATCTTGTGCTGAGCCTGAGCACATTTTGAGCCTCCCAGCACCCAGATGGAGACAAAAGACTCTTCCCAGGACCACAAACCACCTGCAGTTCTGTCTTTACCACAACTCTAGTCAAAAACAATGTCCAAAGGGAGATACAGTATTCCTAGTTAAATGTGAATAGTTTCACCTGACAAAGTCATCACCATGTGTTGCTTTATTTTTATTCTAGGAATCTTGGAAAATCAGGACTCAGAGTTTCTTGCTTGGGTCTTGGTAAGTACCGGGGGTATCCTGTGGGGATGGCCCGGGAGGTGGGAGACTGGGGAGAACACTAAAGGAGTGACTAGGATTATGTTGAGACCCGGTCTCAGGTAAGGAGGGACTTCCTGACTAACGTTGCTCCCCTTCTCCTCTGAGCCTTTCCTGCCCAACACAGCCCTCTCCCTCTCTAGGCCCAAAGAGCCACTGTGCTCATGATGCCATATGGGGCCCATCGAGCAGAAACAAATCTGATAATAAAAGCACACTTTAGTGGAAGAAACTTCCCTATTACTCACGTTCCACAAAGGTGAAGAACCTCATTGTATGCATTTGTACGCTCACCCGCCTGTAGCTTCATCTGGATTTTTTTTTCTATCCTTCTTTTCCCTTTGCCTGATTTACTCACTTATTTTTTTCTATTGTTACATACTTTGTGTACTTTTATAATGTACCTTAAATACTCTGGGGCAATATATATAAATAATATATATATGTAAATACATATATTATTCCTCCCAGAAAATGTTAATATCTAAACAAGACTAAGTTAGAGATGGCAATGGTAACAGCATGAGAATGAGTCTGAAATGGTGAAATGTGAGTATGAGACTTGGGGAGGGAATAAGGCTTCCTGATTTCTCCCACATATGAGAAAAAGCAGCCCTGGTGTTTGGACCTTTTGACACCATGAGAACTATCCTTGTAACCTAAGAGGGTCTAGACCATGATGGCAGCTGAGGAGGTGCCAACAAGTGATCAGATTACGGCTCTGCTTTGAAGGTAGAGGCTGGCAGATTCTTTGTTTGATTCTTTGTGGAGTGGAGGACAAAGGAGGAGAGGCAAAGATGACGGGGGTGGGAGGGTTTGCTTGAACAGCGGAAAGGATGCAGCTACCAGCAAATGAAATGTGGGAGAAGGAAGGAGGAAAGATTTAGAGAGGGGGAGAAGGGAGATTGATTTGGTTGTATTGTTTCTGATACCTGTTAGATATCCAAGACAAAAAGGTCAAATAGGTAAATGGGTGTATGAATCTGGACTTTAGAGAAGAGGCGTGGGTCACGTACATGACTTGAAAGTCATCAACGTGCGGATGCTGTTTAAGCCTTAAGACTGGATGAGGACACTATGGGACTGAGTATAGATGAAACACAAGAGCATGGGGTCTGAGACCTGGGGAATCCAACATTAAGAAATCAGGAAAATGAGCAAAAGCCAATCAAGAAAACTGAAAAGAAGCAGTCAGGGCAGTAGGCAGAGAACCAGGAGAATGCAGAGTCCTGGAATCCAGCTGAAGAAATTATTTAAAGGAGGACGGAGTGACCAACCCTATCAAATGCTGCTCACAGGTCAAGCAAGATGAGGTCCAAGAATTAATCATACAGCAGCAAGGCGGTCACTGATGACTTTGAAAAGATCAGTTTGGGGAGGTGGAGAGCTCATGCATGATTGAAGAGGGCATGGGAAGTAAATAGCTGGTGGATACGCTTTTCATGACTCTGTCTATAAAAGGAAGCAGAGAATGGAGAGGCAGACGGATAGGCGGGCACAGTCAGAGAGAGTGCTCTTACACATGGAAGAAATGACAGCGTATTTGTACGCTGAGAAGGAAATCCTTTTGAGAAGGAAAAAAAAAATAATGTAGGAGAGGAGAGAAAAATACCTAGAATGATTTCTTGAAGACACAAGAAGAGAGTAACTTGAAAGCAGGCAGAGTACATGGGCTTTGGAGCTGCTAGGTGGGTTGGCGGTATCTCGTAGACGTTCTTTTGTTGCTTCTATATTCTCAGTGCAAATCAGGAGCAAGGGTCATCGGCTGTTAGTGATGATGGGAAGCAGGTGTTGAAAGTTGGGTGAGAAAGAGGACATCCAGGAGAGCAGAAGGGTGTATGGACCGAGGGATACGTCAGAGTGGCTGGATGGCATTAAGGATCTGCTTGAGATTCATGCTAATAAATTAGAAATGAGACCATCTCTGTGGCTGGGTGTTTTTCCTGCAGCCACACTCAGCTGTTCAGATGGGGTTTTTCAAGGGCATATGATGAAAAAGAGAAGCCAAGAAGCTGAGAGTTTATGGAAAGGGGTGATTATAATGGTGGACCTCAGAGTTTAAACTGAGCAGAGAGGAAAATGAGGACTAAATCCAGGGATATGATCCACAAGTAAATGAGGAGATGGCAGGACAATAGAAAATGGGTAGGATTGATGAATTGTACAAACAGAAGGACCAGAGCATTGTTGGAATAAGAGCAGTAGAGACAGTAAGTTTGAAGGATAGAAAGTGGCAGTTAGAAAGGAGGATGCTTGAAACTGAGGTTTGGGACATTCAGTTGGGGTAGTAACAAGTCTAAGGTGTGTCCATGGGCAGAGGGTGGCTGAGGTTGTGTTGAAGACAAGATCGGTGGAGAGGAGGAGGTCAAGAAACCGAGAGATAAAGGCGCAGGGAAGGATTATCTTTGGAGTCCCTGAAATCACTCTAAAGTATGACAAAATTAATATTGAAGAGAGGGACACTGAGCCAGAGCTAAAATTTTCAGAGCCTAAGAGAGAATGACCAGGGGTGGCTAAGCAACTACAACATTGGGGCCTGGTGATGTGGGATTCAAAGTGGTGAGCAGGCACCAAGAAAGCATTGGAAGGATTTCTTGGCCCCTGTTGAACGAGAGTGTGGGGACCACGGAGGGGATGGTAGTGAATGAATTAAAGGTAGTGGCAATTCTGCCTCCTTTTACTGTATTTCAAAGATATTGAAGGCTATAGATGCCCGAGTTTTTCTGATTCTCCCTAATGATATGATTTGGGTGGTGAGGGTGGTCTTCGATTACCATAAGTCAAAGGAAATTTGGCACTTGCTTAATTTATGGCTCTGATCTTGTTGTCATTTACTTGTCTTTGAAAGACTCTGGAGGTTCATTATCAGAGATAGTCTGACCTTAGTCTTTTTAAGAATGTGCTTTATGGTAAATAATTATTCACTATTTGTTTTTGAAAGAAATTACCTATAAATATAAATTAAGAAATATAGTGAAAAAATCATAGACCAATGATCTCATAGAGTCTGTATCTATGGTGGAAAATAAGTTAGTCAAAAGTACATAGAAAACTCAAGCCAAAGCCCTTAAAGTTATAAAAAAAAAAAAAATTCAGGTGTTTCTGAAGGGCCACATGGAAATGAGTCTCCAGAGGGCAGACTGTAGTTTTTAAAAAACCCAGTGTGTGTGTGTGTGTGTGTGTGTGTGTGTGTGTGTGTGTGTGTGTGTGCTATTGGTATTTTGGTGAACTTTGAAACAGAACTCTGATTCAGGTGTAGCAAGTCCTGATTTGAGCTTTACATTTTTCTGAGAGCCTAAACACTTGTGATAAGACATTGCATGAAAAATAGGAGGAAACAAAGAAGTTCATGGGACTGACTTCATTCAAAACAGGTAAAACGTTTGGTTGAATGATCATTTCTTTGAGCGCTTTTCTAAGGGCCTCTGTAAGCCAGAGGAGACGGAAAACATCATAGAAAGGAATATGTACCAGGCTTAATCTATCTGGCTCTGCAGACCCCAGTTCTCAAATCCAGGAGGAGCCAGTTTTACCGCTGCAGGCTCAGGATGTCTGCTCAGTTACAGCCTATGTTCAACTGAGGCTTTGGAAATTAGGTATTAAATGTACCAAGCAGGGGCTAAGCATTCGACTCTTGATTTTGGCTCAGGTCATGATCTCGTGGTTGTAAGATCGATCCCCAGGTCAGACTCTGCACGGGGCATGGAGCATCCTTAAGATTCTCCCTCTGCCCCTCCCGCAGGCACTCACGTGTGCTGTCTCTCTCTCAAAAGAAAATAAAAATAAGTAGATACATAAATGTCCCAAGCAATCACACCATTACAGTTGTCTTTTATCGAAATATTCTAAAGGTCATAGTTAAAGCTAACAGTCCTGACTTTCTGTTCTACCAGAGGACAGGCTGGCAAGCTTCCTTTTCATAAACTAAGAACATGTGTAAATGGGAACAGAAAGATGAAATCACTTAAGGATAAACTGAAGACACCTCTGAAGGCACATGGCTCTGCCAGCTATTGAAATGTGGGAAGAAATTAAGCGGCCAAACCCATCTATGGGTTGCTTATGGCTGGCCTGGTTTGTAAATACATTGACCAGTGCTATCAAGCCCCAACGTCAAAGAACCTTATGGCGAAAAAAGTAAATCTACCAAGGAGTGAGTGAAAATCATCTACTAGAATGTGGGATCATCTTCTGAGACAGAAAGAGTCAAGTTGATGTTCATTTGTTCATTTGTTCATTTGTTTACTCATTCATTCTCAGCAAATGCTTAGGAAGCGAGACATTTTGCTGGTTATAGGGGATACCAAGATGAAAGCGGCAAGGATCCTGCTCTGACATCGCTCACACAGTAGGAGTTAGGCGTGTGGAAACAGACACTACGTTTGCCAGATGCCAGGATAAGATGAACCAAGCCTGAGGAAAGTCTCCTGAAGAACTTGGGGAGAACTTCACAGAGAAGGTGCTGCTATAGAGTTGAGACTTGAAGGAAATCACCAAGTGGAGAAGGGCAAAGGATTCAAGACAGAGGGAGAAGCACGAGCCTGGAGGGAGACCCCGTGGAGCGGGAGGTGCTTGGGGAAACGCTAGTGTTTGTGCAGAATATTGTGAAGGCAGGGTGTCAGGGAACCACGAGGAATGTGCCTGGAAGGAAAGCCAGGCCTGACCATGAGAGCCCTTGTTTACCTTGCTAAGTCATGTAGCTCGTGTCTTCTGCATCTGGTGTTCCTCCAAGTCCTGAGGTCCCCAGGTCACAAGGGAACGCTTGGGGGTGAGACACAGACAGGGCTCCATCTCACTCCACCCTTTTTCTTCCATTGCCACAGCCTTTATCAAAGGAGCTCCACTTTTTCTAAAGGTAAAGATAAATAGAACAAATTTTAATGTAAATTTAAATGTAAACTTTTTAAAGTAAATTTATATTTTAAATGTAAATTTAAAAAAATTATTTTTGAGAGAGAGAGAGAGAGTGAGCAGGAGAAGGGGCAGAGAGAGAGGGAGACACAGAATCTGAAGCAGGCTCCAGGCTCTGAGCTGTCAGCACAGAGCCCGACGCAAGGCTTGAACTCATGGACCGCGAGATCATGACCTGAGCCAAAGTCAGACATTTAACTGACTGAGCCACCTATAAATTAAAAAATTTTAATGCAATGTGTAATAAATGACCATCTTTTATTTTTTATTTTATTTTATTTATTTTTTTGTTTTAGAGACAGAGCACATGAGTGGGGGAGAGAGGCAGAGGGAGAGAGGAGAGAATCTTAAGCAGGCTCCATACTCAGCACTGATCCCATTGTGGAGCTTGATCCCACAACCCTGGGATCGTGATCCAAACCAAATGCTCAACTGACTGAGCCACCCAGGTGCCCCAATGACTGTATGTTTTAGAGCAATTCTGGGTTCACTGCAAAATTGAGTAGAAAGGATAGATGGCTCCCCTTGCCCCACATATACACTGCCTGCCCCACTATCAACATCCCATACCAGAGTGTCACCTTTGTGACAGTCCTACATTGACACGTCCGTATCACCCAAACTGTAATTACCTTAGGTGTGTGCATAACTCTTGGTGTCGTATGTTCTGTGGGTTTAGACAAATGTATAATAATGTGTAGTCCTCATTATAGTATCATACAGGTAATCTCACTGCCCTAAAACTCCTCTGTGCTCTGCCTCTTTATCTCTCCCTCCCCCTCACCCCTGGCAATCACTGGTTCTTTTACTATCTCCATAGTTTCGTGTTTTCCAGAATTTCATAGACTATGGACATCACACAGTATGTAGCCTTTTCATATTGGCTTCATCACTTAGCAGTATGCGTTTACGGTTCCTCCATGTCTTTTCATGGCTTAATAGCTCATTTTTCTGTAGGGCTTCAGATTCCATTTTGAAGGAGGTGGGCAAGAAGGATCCTTCTGCCAAAAAAACCCAAAACACCCAAGAAGTTTGAAAATCCTATTCTAGCTTGTGAAAAGCCACTTAAGCACTTGGATCAAGAGCAGGACATCGTCCAGTGTAGTAGGCTTGTTTCTGACAGCGATATGAAGGCTGGCTTGAGGGAAAGGGTTGAGACTGGAGACAAGGAGAGGAATTAGGAGTCAAGTGATGAGGCAGTACTACAGGAAGCATTAAAGATATACAGAAAGGAGAGAATTATTTAGGAAGAAGAATAAACAGGATTTGGCAACTTGGGAATGCAGAATGAGAAGTCTCCCTGAGCAGGGGAGGTTGCTAGGGTTCCCGGATGGGGCATCAAGGTAGACGAGCTAAAATCTCAGAAGGGAGAAATGCAGAAGGAACAGTAAGAGGAAGGAGGGCTCGAAGAAGCAGGAGCATTGTGGGGGCGGTGACCCGAGAGACCTTCAACTTATTTATTTTTTTTAAGTGTTATTTATTTACTTAGAGAAAGTGCAAGTGAGAGAGGGGCAGAGAAAGAGAGAGGGGGAGAGAGAAAGAATCCCAAGCAGACTCCACACCATCAGCTCGGAGCTCTATGCAGGGCTCTAACTCATGAATTGCAAGATCATGACCTGAGCCGAAGTTGGACGCATAACTGACCGAGCCACTCTAGCACCCTGAGCCCTTCAGCTTCTGGTTTCAGAGATCCAGAGGGCATAAGGAGTGATGGAAGGAGCTCTGGGCTGCAAACAGAGACCCAGGAACTTCTAGCAAGGCAAACCTGTGCTTGTCATTGAGGTCACCTGCGAATACAGAGGACTGGCCTTTTGGGGCAGATTTAGGGCATCTGCCTTCTAGAGTCTGCCAGGCTGTATGCTCCCTGAGAGCAGAGACCAACTCTGTTTTTTCCTGTACCCTTGTTGTATCTTTAGCAGAACACAATATCTGGCACGTAGTAGGCGATCAACAGTGTTTATTGAATGGCTGACAAGATAGATGGATCATTGGCTAAGTAATGGCAAAAAGCACACGGGGTGATAGTGAAGATCCAGCTGAAGTTAGAAATCACGAATCGCTGAGGACCAGCCAGCCCGGTTCTTTGGGTTTTTTCCAGCAGCGTATCAATGCCGAAACAGTGAAGGCCAAGTGGAAGTGGGAGGTGGGAAGTGGGGAGAGGACACAGAAAGGTCCAATGTTGAGGATTGTCCCAGAGTGGGTTAGGGGCCAGGGGATGTGCTGCATACACAGTGACATGGAGTCCAGCCTGGGGTGGGGCTCAGAGCTGTATCAACAGTTAGAAGGGTATCTGCCCACACCCTGAGTTACCCCACATGGTCTCACATTAGAAGCAGAGGCCTGTCTGACTGATGCCATGGGAAGTGACACACCATAGTGGGTAGCTGCTCCTACAGGTGCTTGAAAGAGGCTGACTTTACCCTGCACTGTGTACTCTGGGATATACTTGCTTCCCTCCAGATAAGATGTTTGCAAGAAAAAGGGCTTGTGATGGTTCATTTTATTTGTCAGCTTGCCTGGGCCACAGGGTGCCCGGATTTGTAGTCAAACATTAATCTGGGAGTGTCCTGAGGGTGTTTTTGGGTGAGATTAACAATTGAATTGGTAGACTAAGTAAAGCCGGATGGCCCTGGAAGGCCCTGCTGAATGTGGGTTGGGTGGTCCTCATTCAGTCAATTGAAGCCTGAATAGTACAAAAAGGCTGACCCTCCTTGGAGGAGGGAAACTCCTCCTGCCTGAGTGCTTTGAGCTGGAACAGCAGACGTTTCAGACCTTTGGACTTAAACTGAAATATTGTTTCTTCTCTGCTCTCAAGCCTGCTGGCTTTTGGACTAGAACTGAAACCATGGGCTCTTCCCATTCTCAGGCCTCCAAACTTGGACTGAATCTACACAGCAGTTCTCTTGGGTCTCCAGCTTGCAGATGTCAGATCTTGGGACTTCTCAGCCTTCCAATAATGTGAGCCAGTCCCTTAGAGTAAATCTATATATACATGTCTATTGAGATGGATAGATATATATATCTATATACACAAGTCTATATAGAGAGATTTTATATTTTAGTATAATTATATAAATATTTACATGTAAAAAGGTATATAATAAGGAATTATATAAAAAAATTATAAGATTCAGTTTCCCTAGAGAACCCTGACTAATGAAAACATTTTGCTAGTTTTTTAAAACATCACACAGGTGTGTGTGTGGCAAGCCAAGCGGCCAGATATTTCCTGGAAGTGACACGATATAGGGAGATGAGGGAACACAGATGGGGGGATATGTGGTCACATGCTCATAGAATAGCTATACCTATAGAATACCATCATCCTGGGCGCCCGGCTGGCTCAGTCAGTTAAGCATCTGACTCTTGATTTCGGCTCAAGTCATGATCACACAGTCATAGAGCCTCGCATTGGCTTCTGCACGGAGCCTGCCTGGGATTCTCTCTCTCTCCCTCTCTGCCCTTACTCGCACTGTCATGCTCTCTCTCTCTTTCTCTCTCAAAATAGTAGATAAACTTAAAAAAAATTAATAATACCATCATTCCACAGGAGGTCTGGGCTGTTCTCTGGTCAGGAAGGGCGTTTTCTTCAGTGCTACCAGACAGGGTTAGGTCTGGGTGTAAGTAGTGAAAAGGAACACCCCCATGCCTCCAGGGCCCTGTTTTATACAAGCCTTGAGGCTGTAACTTACTGGGCGGTGCAAACTGCCTCTACCATCAGCATGTTTTGTGTTCTTTAGGCAGCCCTTCACGCTTCATTCTCCTAAAGTAAAATATTTAACACCTTGGAGAGCCTACACTGACTCTCTCAAGAGGTGTTTCTTCTCCACTGTGACCACACATCAGAATTACGTGTGGTGCTTTAAAAAATGCAGGTAGCCAGTCTCCGTCCAGACCTCTGGAGTGAGAAGACCCTGAGGTCCGCTCAGGCTGCAGGTGTTTTTAAAAGGCCTCACTAATGATTCTGAGACGGTGACAGGGTTGGAAGCCATTGCCCCAACCAGGTGGAAGGAGACTGAGACGGGTATGACCTGGGACTGGTGAGCCAGGAGCCAGCAGCCAGCATCTGTGACCCCCTCCTGCTAGCCCCTGGAGCTGGCCTGAGGCATCTCCACCTGACCGGCAGGCTCCCAGAGGAGAACCTGCCCAGATTGAGCTCGCCTTCCCTTCCATTCAGCACCCACCACCTGGGCCTGTCTTGCCTTATGCCCGTCCCTGATCAGGGCAACCTTCCAGAGCAAAAGCGGTGAGTCGTAAGAATAAACCTTGTGGGCTTCTTTTTAATGTGTTGCATATGTGCACAATGTACTGGCTTGTCTGCCTCTGCCTGAGAGATGCTCTCACTGAACTAAATATTCTGACAATAGGAGAAGATGACATTAAATATTTAACATGGATGGCATTATTTTTGTGACACCCTTCGTGAGTCTCATTCTTGTAGCAAGGCCAGTGTAAACGAGCCACTTTGCCTATTATTATAATAACACAACAACAACAAATATTTATGAAGTGCCTCTAAGACACTTGAGAAACAATTTAAAAAGTACAGTTTCTTCCCTTAGAGAGTTTACCAATTTTTCTTCCTGACGCGGTGAGTTATCTTAAGACCAAAATACCCACAAAATTGAAACACTGCGTGGATAGCAAACATACGACAAGAGAATCCGAGGCTGGAAAGTCTACCTTGAATAACTGCCGTGGTGCCTACACATTAAAAACTGAGCAGGCATTTGTACTTGTACGAGATTGTTTTAGGGTATTTCTTCCTCATTTCCTACTTTCATCAATTAAATGCGTAAGGTTTGCTGAGAACCTGCTTATACTGTGAATGGCCAGTGACTGCGGGCCGTGTGCCTTTGCCTTCCCTCCTAGAGTGTATTAGGAGCTAAGATAGAGCCAGCCGGAGAGAGCAGCTGCCTCAGAGCTGGGGCCAGGGAAGAGCTTGGGAAGAGAAAACAAAGGAGTCTCTAACAACCCCATCTTCACCCCCCACTTTTACAAGGATGAGTGGCCCTCACTTCCTAACCTATGATTGACAAATGAAGCCAGTCTTTGTACAACCGCCAGGTAGCAGGGGAGAGAAGGTCCTCCAGAGACCCAGATGCAGGCCGTTTGCTGGAACTGATAATTATACACAGGGTCTCACACATATGAGAGGGGTCATTAGTCCTTGCAGTCACCACCCCCTATACAGATGAGAAAAACAGAGGCAGGGATGATGGGGGTTTGGAGTGGAATGACGGGGGTCTGGAGTTGATGGCCAAGAAAGAATTCTTGAGACATCTTTGTTGCAACAAGGGGATTTTATTAAAGCACGGGGAGAGGACCCACAGGCAGGAAGAGCTGCACTGGAATGGTGAGGAGTGACTGGTTATATACTATGGAGTTGAGGGAGGTAAGGGCAAGAGGAAGGGCTCCAGAGGGACTTTGATATGTCAAAGAAGACTCCTAAGATACTGGAGGCCTTGCTCTTGTCAAGCTAAAGTTGTTTTCCCTCTAGTCAGGCATTAACATTAGGACAGTAGGGGGTTCCTGGAGAAATGGTTCACTCTGTATTTGCCTCAAGTATTTGTCAATGAGCTGCAGGTTATAAGGAAGTTTAATCTGACCTACCATTTCCTTCTTGTCTTTGTTCCCCACAACACTCCAGAGGGGAGGGTGATGTCGGAGCTCCAGGAAACTGAGTTTATGGGTTTCTGAAAATTAGGCTACTGATAAAATGGCCGTTTTCTTGTAATTTACTAAGATATTTGTGAACTGATGGAGACTCCTGTCCTGTATGACTGTGATCTCCATCAGTTAACCATTTGTTTTTCCCTTTCCTTTGTTCTTGGGCAGCCAGGAGTGCCCGGGGAATATCACACATATCCCACCTGGGGGGACAGGCCATAGCTTGCCTTAGGCTCCCTCATCAGGAAGAGGGGAAATGTCTTGTCCAAGTCCAGTGGTAGAGACAGCAGAGCCCACACCTCCTGCCTCTGGCCGGGCCACCAGCCACCTGATCCTTACTTCTTCTCCGCCCGCAGCCTCCAAGTGCCCACAGCCTCTTCCCGGCCTCAGGTTCCTCCTCGAGAAGTGAATGGCTGGACCAGACATGGGAGGCTCATTCTAGCTCTAACAGTCATGATGTGGGCAGTGATCAAGTTCCGCATGACTCCAGAGTGGCAGCTGGGTGAAAATGCCCACAGTCTACTGTAGAACTAGAGAATGGGGGTGTCGGAATGACTCCGGGAATCACTCAGGGCAGGCAATCACAGCTCCACGGACAGCATGGGGGCCAGAATGCACATCTCATGGCCCATGGCCCATGGCCCAGTGCGCTCTCTCTGGAAGAGATTTCCAAGTAAGAATACAAGTGAGTACAGACCTTTTGTGTTCCCCTGGATGCCCTGAAGGAAGCTCCTAACTCCCGACTTAACCTCCTGAGCACATTGCCCTAAAGACGTCAGCTAGTCCTGCCTGTGGTTCCTCTACTCTAAGAAGAAGCCTGACGAAGGCACACCTTATGTACGTGCAAGTCTATTCATGTTGTTTACCTGGCATTTGCCCTGTACATGAATTTTATAAAGATTACACTTATAAGACTATTTTCTTAAACCATAAAAACCCAAATGGAAGTTTGAGAAAGTTTCCGAATTTCAATCAGCAAAGTTGAGTTCCTCTAATTGTGAGGCTAGAATTCGAGGGACTCACCCGTTGGGGTGCTGACCTTCTGTGGAATGGGGTGCCCAGATTAAGAGAGTGTGGGGCTGAGGGGAGCCCTCGGAGGGCGTTGCACATGCCTGAGGGGGTGACCAGCTGTGGGTCCACACAGGAGGGGAAATGCGTGGCGTTTCATACCTATGCCTTAGAGGCCTCCTGGATGAAATTAGGAATAAAATCCCAACTCCTTTTACGTCTGTTGAGTGTGAATCCGTCAGAAGCCTTCTTGAATAAGTGAACAGAAAATTCAGCCAAAGCAAAGTGAAAACCTCAGCTTAAGCCAAAACAGAAAATTCTAGGCTCGTGTGGGCAGTGGACACTTTAATGGCCTGATCCAGGGATCAGACTGTGAACTCTGCATGCTGGAGGTCTCATTCTCAGGCTGCCCTCAGAGTGACAACATGGCTGTAGCAGCCCCAAGCCTCCTATAAATATTGGTTCCGGCTGGCGTATGTATCCGTCCCTGAACCAATTACTGAAGGAATCCAGTCAACCAAGAACCAGCCCTGAAGCTGCAGAAGGGCTTAAATCTACAGAATGCAGATGCCCAAAGGAAATTTAAAGGACCCTTGCGTAAAAAGCACTGTGTTCCAGACAAATCCTTGGAACCGGAAAACCCTCCCCCACCCTTGTTTTTGCTTTTCTGAGTTTTTCTATGTCTTTGGCGGCCAAGGTTAAAAATGACTGTCTCCCAGGCTTTTCTACAGTGTGAGGTACACGCAGAGTCTGGTGACCTTGGAGGGTGTTCATTTCTTGCTCCCTCAGTTTGCCAAATCGACCATACTTTTCCTCCAGAGGGGCAATATGTCCCTTTGTCTTTTTAATAGACTCTCCTTTACATTTTGCCCCAAATGTTGAAGGATCAGAGAGCCCCAGGCTCATTTACAAATAAGAGCGTCATCCTAACACCCGGATGACAAAAATACGCAAAACCTCCCGAAGAGCAAAGCAGAAAATACATTAGTGGTCATTTTACATCTGACGACTAATTAAAATGGGAAGGGGGAAGAGGCTACCCAACATGTAATTATAGAAAACGTGATGAGGGAACGAGCAGTTGCTGAGTTAGAGCTGACGGCCTAGCCATGGGGCTCCCTTCAGGCTGTGCAGGAGGAAGCAGAAGGATGGAAAGTGCTGGCGGGGCTCTGCTTATGGTGACTGGAAACAAGTTTTCTGTGGGACTTTGTTTTTCTTTTTGGTCGCTCACTCCCCTTTCCTCCCAAGCATCCCCATGCTGCTCAATGCTGCTCTTTCCTTCAGCCCTTGCTGGGCAGAAAGTGCAGCCTGCTCGGCAGATATGGGAAGCAGATACGTGTAACCACTGGCTGAAGAGAGGAGACAGGACTGGTCCTGAGACACAGTTCTGGAAGCGGGTCTCTGTGCCTTTGTTACTGGCACATCATTCCCGGGGCCAAGGGAGAGGAGCAGAGCAGTCACCCTCCCTTTCAGCACCTTCCTGGGGGTGGGGGGGGGGGGGTTGGCTTGTCCCGGCCCTGCTGGTGCATCTTAGTTTGTGAGCTCTGAGGGGGCCAGGAACCACGACGACAGATTTGATCATCCTCATAAAGCACAGAGGCTGGCACCCCTCATTCATTCTCACGTTCGTGGATTGCGTGAAGATGTGCCAGACGCTGTGCTGGGGGAAAGGGGGGGGAAGATGCTCTAGAGCACCACTGCCTGGCCTCACACAGTGAGTGAGTGCAGGGGTGGGGGTGGGGGGGCAGCGACCAGATTCCTGGAATGGATTACATCTCTGGGCTTTGTGCCCCCAGAGGACACCCTGTATTTATGTTTGCTGGTGAGCTTCTTCAGTCTGACTTATTTCTTACTGGATTATCCGTTCAGATCACATGCCTAGATCAGAGAAGGCGTTCAGTATGTCTCATTCACGGAATGAATGAATGAATGAATGAATGAATGAATGAATCACAGTGTGACCAGTGCTCTGAGAGAAATCTGAGGTGCTGTGGGAACACATATGAGGACTGCCTAAGGGAGAGGTGGGCAGGTCATGGAAGGCTTCCTGGAGGAAGAGACAGCCGAGTAAGAGAGGACAGTAGGGTAGGAAAGGGTGAGGCCAAAGAGTAAACAAGGTAAAAAGCAGTCTAACAGTGACTAGTGCTAGTAACAGTGCTAGGAGTAGAGAGGCAGAGGGTAGAGAGGTAAGACACAGAAATGGCACAGATGAGGAAGTGACCACCTCTTCTGGGGAGTCAGGGAAGGTGCTGGGCAAGGCAGTGGGATTTTGAGGGATGCAGGGGAATCTGTTAGGGTGATATTTAAGAAATCTGCAGCCATTTCTTTTTCTTTCTTTCTTTCTTTCTTTCTTTCTTTCTTTTTATTTTTTTTTAATTTCTCACTTGACCCTCACTCAGATCTAGGCTTGAGTGTTGCTTTCCTGACCATCCAGGTCCAGCTAGAGGCTTCCTATTAGTCCCCATTGCAACCCCTCTTACCAGTGTGTGGCCTTTTGGGTCCTGTGCTGTAATTGTTTGAGTGTTTTTCTGTCTTCCCCACTGGACTGGGAGCCCCAGGAAACAGAGGCCATTGTTATCATTTGCCATTTTGACCCCACCATCTGGCATGGTTCTGGGGGAATGATGGGGCCTCGATAAGTATTTTCGAAATGAAGTGATAAACTCAGGAAGAAAAGCGTGGAGGAAATCTAAGTTAGCACGGCCTGGAGGAAGAATTATATAGGGAGAGAAAATGATAAGAGAGGACTTTGGAAAGATGATGGAGAACATTGGAAGCCATGGCACAAAGCTTGGAATTGATCTGTTTTGTGATGGGGAGTCACTTGGCCAGATGCATTTTAGGAAGCTCACTCTGGTCGCAGTGGTCACAGCAGATAGCAAATTAGGACTGGAAATAGAAGCAAGGAGAGAGGCTGCACCGGACTCAAATATCCTGGCTTTTACAGAAGATTAAATGTAACCATCAGTTACTTGCTCACTAACTGTGAGCCCGGTTCATCATACTGTGTACCTAGACAGACAGCCTACACAGAACACATATGGCAGTTGTGAGTAAATGAGGCTTGATCAAATTAGCAAAAGATGGGTAAAGAAAACACAAAAGGAAATGCTTTTAAAAGCATAAAATAAAATCTCAGAAAAATGGCCTAAAATAGGTGTCAGCATAACAAATTACGAAGTTTTAGAGATTGGGTAAAAAAAAAAAAAAATGCTGGTTTCTAGATATGTTCTTTACATTAAAGGGCAAAAATAAATGGAAAATATAGGAATGGGCAAATAAAAATCAGACAAACATGAACAAAAAGGAGATGAGGTGGTGGTGTAAAATTAATATTAAATGAACAAAGTAGAATTCAGGTAAAGAAAAGATACAGTAATGAGCGGTGATAATTGGTGGAGTGAGCTCCCTAAGAAGGAGCAAGGGGATAGAACCCAGATCCATGGAGATCCATGGAGAAACAGGTCTTGAATAGAAGGAAGCCTCTTCCACAGTGACAGGAAGAGAGGGGGAAAAGATGGGTGTCATCTTAGTTCATGATCCCTTAACTGAGGAGCCAACGATAAGTACACACCCATCTGAGGGTGAAGAAGGTGGGGTGTCTGCATCCCAGAGGGAGTCCTCAGGCAGGTGGAGACTACTGGGAATGGGCAGGACATCCATTGTGTCTGTGATGAGTAGGTTGCTGGACTTGGGAGCAAGAAATAGAGGGGACAGTAGTTTGTCTGCTTTTATGTTCTCGGTGAAGTAGGAAGTGTGAGCGGTCTGCTGATGCTGGAAGAAGAAAAAGTGGGGCCTGAGGTTGAGAAAAGTAGAGCATTTTTGAAATCCAAACAGTGGAGGAAAATGATCCAAAAACAGAGCCCTGATGGGCTCTATGCATAGTTACTGTAGACCGAGAATTTACAATGCATCTGTCTCTGTCTTCTGTGATTTTCTCCAGCTCGGCTCAGCATCTTGGTTATGGGTGATGAGAGCCAGACAGTCAGATTGATCCGGGTGGGGATTTTTGCCAGGCAGCTGCAGTAAAAGAACAGGGAGACAATGGAGCTGAGAACAGGGTAAGAGAATCTTTTACATACTCAATCACATCATTCAGCCATCCTAACTTTCCTGGTCAAGGAAGGAATTGAAGACAGAGTAGACTGGAAGAAAGTGAAGAGTTTAAGGACAGAGTGTGTGAGGGAAGGTAACTGTACAAGATGAGCAAGAATGAGAAATTCTAGCAGCTACACAGAGGCTAATCACCAGATCTTTTATATATATGTTTGGAATAGGATTGAGGCACACCTCCACCCAAGTTCTCTTGTGCCCCAGTTCAGTTCCATGTCTCTTGGCACTTTCGTGGTCTTCTGTTTCCACTCCATCAACATTTTCTACCTTTCCATCTAATAGTCACTGCCTGTCATGCATACATTTTTTTAATTGAGGTTTATACTTGGGAGTCTGCAATATCCAAGTTGTGCTAAATGTATATAGTTTCTATACCAGCATAACTTTAAGAAGCCTTGACATCTTAGATCGATCAGTGACTTCTGTGTCAGTCTCCAATGGTCCCACTGAGCCATATGAAGAAGACCATGGATTCTCAATGACCTCTGTGGGGAATGGTGACGCAAAAAATTGAAAATGTTCTTATGTTTGTCTTTGGAATGAATTTTTAATTTCTGTTTGAATATGGGTTCCATAGACATGAAAACCTATTAAAGGAAAATCAAGAGTTATCTAGACTTAATAAAATATGCAGGAATGGGGTAATGATCTAGTAGCCCCTCTCTGCCTAGGCTTCTGTTAAGCTTTTAGATCTCCATATTGAATTAATCATTCTATACCGCACCAGTGGGAGAAATTCCACCTTGACCCCATCAGACTGACATGTCACACTTGCACCCTCCTCTGTCAGGATTGGTGGTCCTTGTCATCTTGTCCCAGAAAATGAGACTGCTGACGCTCTTTTTTATTTCACCCGTTTTTTCTTCCTACTAAGCTATTTTCACTACAGTCATTTACTGCCACTGGGATTTTTGCACAAGGTTAATAGTACTAATAAAATGAAGGGCAAAGCACCAAAGAGAGAACCTTGAAAGAATAGTCTGTAACCCTTTATTTGGTCAGGGCTAAAAACTCTGCAAGACATTACAGCCTTGAGTTTGGGGTGAAGGCCACTTTCAACCTTCTTTGCTGAATTGTTCTTCACTCTCTGGGCCCTGCACTTAATGTCATACTGGGATGTTGTAGAAGGATTGAGTCCATTCCAGTGATGTCCCAACTGCTGCCTGGACCAGTTTTTTACTGCAGCTGCCATCACAGTCACATGGGAGATTTTGAAAAATACCTGTGCCTGGGCTCTTCCTCAGACCAAGTAAATCAGACTCTCTGGGATGTAGCAGGGCATGAGCTCCCAAGTGGTTCTATTAATTGGGCCAGAGTTGAGAATCACTGACCTGGACAAGGAGCTCCAAACTCTGCTTCTGAAGAGTTGAGGGGGCAACCCTGGCTCACCGGCTGAGTTACTTGTTCATCACATGGCTGGGTTTAAGAGGGAAGCTTTGAAGGGCACCTGGGTGGCTCAGTCAGTTAAGTGGCCAACTTCAGCTTAGGTCATGATCTTACAGTTTGTGGGTTCAAGCCCCGCGTCAGGCTCTGTGCTGACAGCTCGGAGCCTGGAGCCTGCTTCAGACTCTGTGTCACCCTCTCTCTCTGCCCCTCCCCCGCTCATGTCCAGTCTCTCTGTCTCTCAAAAATTAATAAACTTTTTATTTTATTAAAAAATTTTTTTTAAAAATTTATTTATTATTGAGAGACAGAGAGAGACAGAGCATGAGCAGGAGAGGAGCCGAGAGACGGGGAGACACAGAACGTGATGCAGGCTCCATGCTCCGAGCTGTCAGCACAGAGCCTGACGCAGGGCTCAAACTCACAAACTGTGAGATCATGACCTGAGCCGAAGTCAGACACTTAACCGACTGAGCCACCCAGGTGCCCCAAATGAATAAACTTTTTTAAAAAAAAATTAAGATGGAAGCTTTGAGCACCTGAGAAATTTCACTTCCCAGGCAGTGTGCAAGAGGCACAGCCCTAGAGGAGGCAATTTTGGTGTCCAGTTGAAAGAAGCAAATGCCAAGTGTGGAGTTTGTTTTTCATTTAGCTTTGGCCTCCAATTAAAATTCAAAAATTCTGTGGCATTTTTGAATGTTTTAGTCTATCCACCACTCTCCATGGGTCGCTTCAGAATAATCCAAAATAAATAATAAGTTTTCCTAAGCTTTGTTAAGGTGGGTATACTGTTAGAGTTGATACATTCCAATGTTGACTTTGCCTTTCGCTGTGGTCTCTGGAAAAGTCATTTATCTTCTTATGGAACTTTTGGTGCTTTAAATAGTACCTCTTTGGAAGATAAGAAGGGAAGTAACATTTAGTGAGCATCCTTTGTATGTGTAGTACTGTACTAAACACTTGATATATGCTGTTGAAATCATTTGGAGCCAGAGTGCCTGGGCTTACAACCTGGCTGAGCTACTCCCAACAAATACACTCAAGAGCCCAGAGTGGTCCTGAGTTTCAAGTGACGTGACGTCTATAAAGTGTGTAGCACAATGGCTGGCACAACGCGAGTTCTCGAAAAAGCGTTGGCTGGCTTTATCATCGTCTCACAGAGTTCTCACAGCGATCCTGGAGTGGGTGTTATCCTTTGTTTTAGAGATGATCAAAGTCTTCAAAGTCAACCTATTTATCCATGGACACATTTTAGGATTGTTGCAAACTAAGAAATAATTTCAGGACTTGAGAGAGAGTTAACCTGCAAAAGTGAGCTCTGTTCTGGGGGGAGGAGGGACAATGATGAATAAGACAGACAGACTCCCTCTCTTTGTGGAGAGTGGGCAGAGCTCTCTGCCGACCTTCAGGACCCATGAGGCGCTGTATGTACCAGATCTTCTGGTAGCACATTCTTCACCACGATTATGTATTCTTTCCTAATAAATAGACAGCTCTAGTCCCTCATAGGGCGTAGCCCCTAAGGGTCTTGACTAATCACAAAATGCTCAAAGATGGAGAGTCACCAGGTGGATATTTTTGCTACCTCAGGAGTTTCTTCTGGGAAGACTCTCCCTTGTTTCCTGAAACCAGGGCCCCTGGTGCTAGCGTAGCAGAAGGAGTAACAAGAGGCTATCAGTGCTTTAAGAGGGCAAATACAGGTGTTATTCTATGATGAGTCCCAGATCCATGGCAACCTCCAAGACCCTTTCTGGAATGTTTCTTTTCTTTCTTTCTTTCTTTCTTTCTTTCTTTCTTTCTTTCTTTCTTTCTTTCTTTCATTTTATATAGTTTAATTTATATCCAAGTTAGTTAGCAATGATTTCAGGAGTAGATTCCATAATGCCCCTTATTTATTTAGACCATCCCTCCTCCTACAACCCCTCCAGAAACCCTCTGTTTATTCTCTGTATTTAACAGTTTTTTATGTTTTGTCCCCCTCCGTGTTTTTGTATCATTTTTGCTTCCCTTCCCTTATGTTCATCTGTTTTGTATCTTAAATTCCTCATATGAGTGAAGTCATGTATTTGTCTTTCTCTGACTAATTTTGCTTAGCATAATACCCTCCAGTTCCATCCATGTAGTTGTGAATGATGAGATTTCATTCTTTTTTTTCCTACTTCACTTATTTTATTTTGTTTTTGTTTTTTACTTTTTTAATTTTATTTTTATTTTTAAAAATTTACATCCAAATTAGTTAGCATATAGTGCAACAATGATTTCAGGAGTAGATTCCTTAATGCCCCTTACCATTTAGCTCATCCCTCCTCCCACAACCCCTCCAGTAACCCTCTGTTTGTTCTCCATATTTATGAGTCTCTTCTGTTTTGCCCCCCTCCCTGTTTTTATATTATTTTTGTTTCCCTTCCCTTATGTTCATCTGTTTTGTCTCTTAAAGTCCTCATATGAGTGAAATCTTATGATTTTTGTCTTTCTCTGACTAACATCACTTATCATAATACCCTCCAGTTCCATCCGCATAGTTGCACATGGCAAGATTTCATTCTTTTTGATTGTCAAGTAATACTCCATTGTGTGTGTGTGTGTGTGTGTGTGTGTGTGTGTGTGTGTGTGTATTTACCACATTTTCTTTATCCATTCAGCCATTGATGGACATTTGGGCTCTTTCCATACTTTGGCTATTGTTGATAGTGCTGCTATAAACACGGGGGTGCATGTGTCCCTTCGAAACAGCACACCTGTATCCCGTGGATAAATGCCTAGTAGTGCAATTGCTGGGTCGTAGGGTAGTTCTATTTTTAGTTTTTTGATGAACCTCCATACTGTTTTCCAGAGTGGCTGCATCAGCTTGCATTGCCACCAACAATGCAAAAGAGATCCTCTTTCTCCACATCCTCGCCAACATCTGTTGTTGCCTGAGTTGTTAATGTTAACCATTCTGACAGGTGTAAGGTGGTATCTCATTGTGGTTTTGATTTGTATTTCCCTGATGATGAGTGATGTTGAGCATTTTTTCATGTGTCAGTTGGCCATCTGGATGTCTTCCTTGGAGAAGTGTCTATTCATGTCTTTTGCCCATTTCTTCACTGGATTATTTGTTTTTTGGGGATGGAGTTTGATAAGTTCTTTATAGATTTTGAATACTAACCCTTTATCTGATACGTCTTTTGCAAATATCTTCTCCCATTCTGTTGGTTACCTTTTAGTTTTGCTGATTGTTTCCTTCGCTGTGCAGAAGCTTTTTATTTTGATGAGGTCCCAGTAGTTCATTTTTGCTTTTGTTTCCCTTGCCTCCAGAAACGTGTTGAGTAAGAAGTTGCCGCGGCCAAGATCAAAGAGGTTTTTGCCTGCTTTCTCCTCGAGGATTTTGATGACTTCCTATCTTACATTTAGGTCTTTCATCCATTTTGAGTTTATTTTTGTGTATGGTGTAAGAAAGTGGTCCAGGTTCATACTTATGCATGTCACTGTCTAGTTTTCCCAGCACCACTTGCTGAAGAGACTGTCTTTATTCCATTGGATATTCTTTCCTGCTTTGTCAAAGATTAGTTGGCCATACATTTGTGGGTCCATTTCTGGGTTCTCTGTTCTGTTCCATTGATCTGAGTGTCTGTTCTTATGCCAGTACCATACTGTCTTGATGATTGCAGCTTTGTAGTATAGCTTGAAGTCTGGGATTGTGATGCCTCCTGCTTTGGTTTTCTTTTTTAATATTGGTTTGGCTATTGGGGTCTTTTCTGGTTCCACACAAATTTTAGGATTATTTGTTCTAGCTCTGTGAAGAATGCTGGTGTTACTTTGATAGGGATTGCATTGAATGTGTAGATTGCTTTGGGTAGTATCGACATTTTAACAATATTTGTTCTAGATTTCATTCTTTTTGATTGCTGAGTAATACTCCATTGTATATATATACCATGTCTTCTTTATCCATTTATCTGTCAATGGACATTTGGGCTCTTTCCATACTTTGTCTATTGTTGATAGCACCGCTATAAACATTGGGGTGCATGTGCCCCTTCAAAACAGCACACCTATATCCCTTGGATAAATACCTAGTAGGGCAATTGCTGGATCATAGGGTATTTCTATTTTTAATTTTTTGAGGAACCTCCATACTGTTTTCCAGAGTGGCTGCACCAGTTTGCATGGAATGTTCTTTCATTGTACGTGCTAATGTACTAGTTGGTGGATACACAGATTACTAACTCATAAGGGCCATAGATGGAGTCATATAGACTAATTTGTTTCCAAGCAATGAATTAATGAAAAGAAGATCAGCAGGCAATAAAAAATGTATTGAACATTACTGCTATGCTGATCATTTCTTATCTGCTGTTCTTGAATTCATTCATTCATAAAACACTAAGTCCCTCCTATGTACCAGGTTTTATATAGTCTCTGGGGAGATAAGATTATGCTAAGATGTTAGTAGTTTTGAAAATGTCTCAAGAAGGCCTGTCTTCTGTTTTTGAGAATAATCCAAAATATTATTGACACAGAAATATCACTTTTGTATTCTTTGATGTCTGTGGTTACCTAAATTTATAGATATATTTTTTTAAATGTTTATTTTCGAAAGAGAGAGAGAGAGAGAGAGAGAGAGAGAGAGAGAGTGAGTGAGTGCAGGGGAGGGGTAGAGAGAGAGGGAGACAGAATCGGAAGCAGGCTCCAGGCTCTGAGCTGTCAGCACAGAGCCTGACGTGGGTCTTGAAATCGTGAACCGTGAGATCATGACCTGAGCCAGAGTCGGTCAACTTAACCAACTAAACCACGCAGGCACCCCTATAGATATATTTTCATACAGTACCTTAGGGAGTTTCCTTCCATTCCTGTAAAATTGGGACTATGTGGTTATAGTGCCATCACCTCAATGCCAAAGCCTGGCTGGGAACATCAGTGTCCAAATCAGGCTTCCAGGAGCTGTTCTGGGCTTCTCTCATATCCTAATTACTTTTTCAGTATAGCATAATATACCATTTCAAAGGAGAATGACTCTATTAGAGTTTGGATTGAATGGGATCTCCTAAAGATTACAAATATATCAACATGCTTTTGATTTATTATTGCTTCCTTTTCTTCTTTAACATGATAAATTTCCATACATAATTTCTGAAAGGGGAAGGCCTGTGTCACTTAGTTAGAAGTAATGCATTAAAAAACACTCATGTATAGTTCTATGGAAGATGCAAAAATACCCCATCCACTCAATACAGCTATGAGTTTCCCATTAGGAAAAGGATGTTACAGATTGAAAAAAAAGAACAAAGCTGAAATCATTAACAGTTGGTAGCAATCAGAGATAGATAAAATAAGCTAATTTTTATATCTAAAATCATAAATCTACAGGGAAATGAGAACTGAGTTAATTTGAGTGTAACAAGGTTGGGGACTTTTTAATCTTTAGGTTTTTGCTAAATTATTCCTTACATATTTCCTCAGTTTTAATTTCTCTGTATTTCAAAAACTTCTTAGTCGAAAAATGTGTGAATCATTTTGTATTCCTACTTTCATTAGTAATACTTAATACTATAAACTCATTTAATACTATAAAATCATTAAGCTCAGAGTCCAACAGGAAAAATTTGAAGACTATCACAAAATATTTTTCATTCCTTATTACAACGTATTACCCTTATCTTCTTTTCACTAAAAGTTTCTTTGCCTTGCCATGGAATTAACATTTATCTCCTAGCATATCCTGATAGTCCTATGAACATACCCCATAGTTTTTATGTATAGACACACCAGAGTTATTCAAAACTTTTACTGTTTGGAGAGACGAGAACTCACTGAACCTTCAAAAAAAACTATATCCCTGCACAAATATAAAAAGATTAGACATAAATTTTTCAGAGATAAAAGAAAGCATAAAGGAGGTTACAACTTTCAGACTTCTTAACAATGGTGTTTTCTAGACAGTTCTCATTTATAGTAACTTCTGTGGAAAGGCAAAAGATAAAAAATAAATTAAAAATATATTTGTATATGTGCTGCCGAAGCGAGCACAATTAAAAATATATTTGAATGGGAGCATCTTGGTGGCTCAGTCAGTTAGGCGTCCAATTCTTGGTTTCCGCTCAGGTCATGATCTCATGGTTTTGTGAGTTCGAGCCCCATGTGGGGCTCCACGCAGACAGTGTAGAGCCTGCTGGAGATTCTTTCTCTCCCTCTCTGTCTGCTCCTCCCCAACTCACACTCTCTCTGTCTCTCTCAAAAGTAAATATAAATTAATAAATAAATAAATAAAAATAAAAAATTTAAAAAATATATAAATATACATATATAAGCATATATATATATATATATATATACATATATAAGTACATATATATACACATATATACACACACACACATATATATATATACCCACATATATATTTGAATGTATACTATGTTCCAGGCCCTGTGAATTCACAGAAAAAAAAAAATTTAAAAAAAGGACTTTGAATCTTAATAGCAGATCCCATTTTTAAAGAAGATATTGGGAATATTTTAATTTGTTAAAAAACAAAAACCAGCAATTGCCATTTAACCCTGGTGTCCCATAGTAGTTATCTGATTTTATTCTAATACTGTGTTATTTCACCTAGATTCACTATTCTGTACATTTCTTATAGGAGTTCTTCCAAAGAACCAAAATGAATAAAGCATCTGAATGATGCTTGGTGGTTATAAGCACCCTGGAAACTTCACTGTAAGAAATAATTTTCAGCATGTAATTATCAGTACATGAAAATATAAAGAATTTTAACCGAGAAACTTAATACAAAATACTAACAAAATATGAACACAGCCTCTTTTTCATGTTCAGGAAGTAGGAAGAGCTATAATTTGGTGAAACCCTTGTTTATGAATGGATTTCCCAGGGAAGTAATAATGATTTTTAAAAAATGCTTCTGGTTATAAAAGTTTTAATATTCATTTCCGTAGTGTGGGCACAAAATTAAAACACACGGAGAAAAAAAATCATCTGAGAATCTTTTTGCCTTCATTTTAACTTTTCATAATAGGCTCAAGGTGCAGGAGTCCTAGCTCCATAAGGAAATTAAAGGGGCTTAAGCCATGGATTTAAATTACCATGTATTACTAATTCTAACCCCTAAATGTGGGGGAGGGATTATTGTTTTCGGGTGGAAGACTGAGAGCAGTGAAATGTCATTCACAAGAGCCCCAGTTGAGTAGTGTCAACCCCACAATTCTGCTTTATAATGCAAAACTGTCTCTTCTAATCTCCATACCCGCCCCCCCCTCCCCCGCCATCCAATACTTCCATCACTACTTCCTTGTCTTTAAATTTACTGAGCAGATTCATGGGAAAACAAAACAAAATGGTTGCAGGCAGATTTGCCCTGAAACAAATCTTAAAACAAAATGGAGCTGGCGGTATCCCTGCACAATGAAGTACATAAGACTTTAAATCAAAGAAAGAAGGAAAATATCAAATATCTGTACGTTCTCAATAAGGATCATGAAGAAGCTTACGTCAGTCCCAGCCATTTAACCCTCAAAACATCAAGCCTATGCGCAGGCATTAGACAAGGTCCAGGGTCCAACTCCCCACAGGTTTTCTGGGAGGCCAGACACCCCCACCCCAACCTTGCATAATCTAAGACTGACTCCCCTTTGCCACTGCCTTGCCCACTGGTATCCCATGCCCCAGAATTCCTTCAATGACAGGCACATGTCATTATTGCTCAGCCCTTAGCCTTGGCTCTGGGGTTCTTAAGGGTTTGAGAGCTTAAAGCCCAGGATGGTTCTGTGCATGAGGTCTTATGGGAAGTCAAGCTAAACGTGTCCTGAGGTTGAGTTGAGAGAATCTGCGAGCATGGAGGTGGCTCAGAAGATTGGGGGCAAGTGTATGCCATTCTTACACCACAGATGAGGCAATCTGGGGGCAGAAACTGGTTTAAAGCTCATCAGAAGGAAGGTTCAGTGGAGGAGGCATTTGGCAGAGGGAAAACATAGGAAGTTTCATGAAAGAAGGTGTTGTTACAAGCATTTCCAGCAGCCACTATGCATACCACTTATCTGGAGCAGAGTAGTGGGGTTGTAGGGGAGGCATCATTACCAGAAAGCAGCCCGGGGCTGGGAGAGACCATGGCCTTGGAGGCCCCACCACTAACCAACCGTGGAAAGACACTTCTCTATCATTTCACCTCCTCATCTATAAAATAAGTGCAACTCTTCAGATCTTCCAGAGTTGCCTGTAGATGGGAATACTACTCCCCATTTACGATATGGAACCTGTCTGAAAGCCCACTTTTATTCCGCATGGTCTTTACCCCTTCCTTACCTAGTTTCATTGCTATTTCAAGTTCTTTTATTGAAGTGCAGGTGTGAAAGCAGCCCCCTCAACCTCCCCCTTCCCCAGAGCTGGAGTGGTATTACTGGTTCTTGCAAGAAGAAGTAATCAAAGTAAAAAAGAAAAGGCTACGTTGTTATCGTAGTTGTTAACTCAGGCCAGATGCTCATTAGCAATACACTAGAAGCCAAAAATGAAAAACCAGGCTGCAGCTTGGATCCAAAAATAAGGGCCAGGCTCTGTGGAAAACATCAACAGATGCAAACCAGAACAGGGAAGAACGTTTTGTCTGCACCATTTGAAAAAGATAGAACCTTCAGCTGTGTCCCAGGCCCCCAGACATAGATCCGTGTCTAGTTTATCTGTAGGGGCCACACAGGTATAAAGAAAAGGAGGAGATACTCATATCTCAGTATGAGAAGCATCTAGAACTGTGATCCTCAACCCTGGCTGCAACTGGAGTCACCAGAGGATCTTTTAAAAATTCTGATGCCAAGGTCCTGTTCCCAGAGATTCTGATTTAACTGGTCTGGTGAGGGACCATAAAAAAGTCACCCTTTAAAGCTATACAAGCTCTACAGATGTGCAGCCAGAGCCGAAGACCACGACCCCTCATCCACGGTAGCGAATGGGGGAAACGACCAACATGCTGCACGCAGTCTTGGGTTGGAGACCCTTTCTCACTAGGGCTGGAATGCACATGCTTCCAAAATGTTTACTTACTGACTCAACAGATGATTATTAAGTACCTACTGTGTGCAGCCTCCACTTCAATGGCTAGGGTTAAAAATTTTAAATTAAACTCAGTCCTTGCCCTCAGGACAGTTGTTGGGGAAGTTGCATGAGAAAATAAAGTATGTAACTGCAAAACAATGTGGTCGGTACAGTAAGAGCGGTTTGTTCAGAGTGGTAGGGGGAGAGTGAATGGGGTGACTCCCCTCAAAGTCCAGCCGCAGAATCATGAAATTAGAGACGAAGGAAGTTTGAGGTCCCCAATTTTGTACAAGGAAACGAGAAATCAAGAGGTTGGGACATTCTCAGGAACACAGAATTAATGGAGCAAGATCTAAAATACTCATTCTGACTCACCGGAGGAAGTGTTAGGGAACTGCGTCTTGCAGCACTGAATTCTGAGGCTGAAGAATAAGCAGGATTTGGGCACAAGGACATGGGAGAGGGTTCCGTTCTCCAGAGACTCAGCCTGAAGCTCAGACAGGAAAGGGCCTGCAGGGTCATTCCCCGGACCTGATCTCAGGCGGTGGCCAACAGCTGAGTGCCCCCTCCTCCAAGTCAGCACTGGTCCTGGGCTCACATGATTTCTTGCTTTCCAGTGCAGGTTAGGGGGGATGCTCCTCCCTCCAGCTCCACATTTCTCTGGGAATCATTCTATTCAAATGAGATAGTAAACACATTAATTTTGCCCAGTGAGTTGTCTAAGTTCAATGAGATCTGGGTTTTGAACTTCTAACTTTAAACTTTTCAGCGATATAACAGATGAATAACTCCACACACCTTTGTGGATTAAACACCCTTTGACCATTTGGTCAGCCTTGACTACCTAGAGTTGGTATGTGCTCTACTTGCAAAACAAGAATTGTTAAATCCATAATGAAATGTGTTGAATTGGTTCTCCATTCTCCCCTTCCTCTGACCTGGGTGTTGTCTTTAAAGTCTCGTCTTCTCTCTGGGGCACCTGGGTGGCTCAGTCAGTTAAGCACCTGACTTCAGCTCAGGTCATGATCCCACAGTTGATGAGTTTGAGCCCCGAGTCAGGCTGTGTGCTCACAGCTCAGAGCCTGGAGCCTGCTTTGGCTTTTGTGTCTGCCTTTCTCTGCCCCTTCCCCAGCTCACACTCTGCCTCTCTCTTTCTCTCAAATAAATCAACATTAAAAAAATTTTTTTAAAAAAATAAAGTCTCACCTTCTCTCATATCCTACATCCTTTTGATCAGCCAATCCTATTGGCTATCCTTCAAAGTCTATCCAAAATTCAAGTACATCTCCCATCCTTGCTACTACTACCTCAGACCCACCACCATTGTCCTGTCTCACCTGGATTTTCACAACAGCCTTCCAGCTGTGCTTGTGTTTCAGACTTAGCCTCAGAGGTGTGATCTCCCTACCACAGATGCTCCACTTTGAGAAGGGTCAGACTGTGTCACTTCTCTGTTGGTATTGGCCTGTCCAGGGTCCTTCCTAAGACTGACATGACCCCACGTGATCTGTTCTCTCTGACTTCTCGGACCTTACTTTTTCTTCTCTGACCATACTGGCCTCCTCACTGACCTCGAAAAGGCCCCTTCCCCGTTATTCACCCTGAGACTGGAACGCTGCCTTCAGATGGTTGCACAGTGAGCTCATCCACTTTCTTTGCATCTTTTCTCCAAAATCACTTTCTTTGCGAACTTTATCAGACTACCCTATCTAAAATCTCAAGGCTCACCCCCTGACATTTCATATACCGCATCGCTGCCTTATAAAAATGACTCTCTTTAACGGTCGTCAGTAAACACTATGTATTTTATGTTTTATTGCCTTATAAAATTAACATTCATAAATAAGTACTGCATATTTATTTTTTCTTATTATTTTGTCTTTCCTCATAAATCTACTCCAGAAGTAATTTTTAGTTTTGTTCACTGTTGCATACCGATCATTTAGGTATAATGCCTCGCACATGGTATACTCAATAAATACTAGCTGAATGAGAGAGAACAGAAAAATTACCTGTGACATAATAAATATTACAATTGCATTTATAGATTCCTTTCCTGATAGTTATAAAAAAAAATCCAGGCCATAAGCAGGTCAAACTGCAATATAGAAAAGGAGGTCACCAAATCTATAACCTTAAAGTGACTCAAACGCAAATTGAGGGACATTCTACAAGTACTTGATTGGGACTCTTGAGAAACATCAAGGTCGTGAAAGACAAGGGAAGACTCAAGAGCTGTCACAGATCAGAGGAGACCAAGGAGACGTGATGCCTAAATGCAATGCTGGATCCTGTGTAGGACGCTGGAACAGAAGTAGACACTGAACTTCAGAAAGGGTCTACAATTTAACTGTACCAACGTTAATATCCTGCTTGCAATGAGGGCACTAGGATGATGTATATTTTAAAGGGAGGTAGCCTACTTGAAAACATTATTACATTCTAAATGTCGAAATATCTCTTTCTACTCAAGCAAGGAGGTTATTTAAATGATAAACATGTTTCCTGAATGAATAACAAGAAGCAATTACCCTGTAAACCACCAGCAAAGCAACCAAGTAACCAAGATAGTGTGTGTGTGTGTGTGTGTGTGTGTGTGTGTGTGTGTGTGTTTATGTGTGTGCGTGGATACATTTGCAAAGGAAGTTTTCTTTTCTTTTTTTTACAGTTCAGTAATTTTTCTATGCCATCGTAGCTGTATGCTCCGGATACAAACAGATTTTCAAAGCATATGTTCCTTGATGTATCAAGGAGTTTCATCAGAAGACATAATAACAGTTCAAAGTTCTCTTTATACTCTGCTTGTAAAAGGTTAGAAATAACAAGTGTCAGTTTAGTAAAATTATCTTCTAAGTAACATCCCACTAATTTAAGATTTCACAGTGAAGTAATCATACACCATTCTAGGTCTCGAGAAGGCATGTTCTCATTAGAAGCAGAAAAATGATTAAGAAACTTGTCACAGAGGGTTTCTGAGAATGACATTAACTAATAAACCACCTTATATTTTCTGGAGAGGAGCAGTAAAGAATAAAATCATACAAGCAGCATTCTCCTGTCTGAAGGATGCTGCTTGATAGCTCCCCATCCGAAAGGAATTCACCCTATTTATAAGTGGTAGGTCTTCATTGGGGGTGGCTGGTGAACTCTGCCTGCACTGGGTCACCCCCTTCTCACTGGAGGTCCTGCAGCCAGGGAGAAGGGCCTTCCCTTGCCCTTCTTCAGGAGGGGGCCTGGCTAGCTGGGCTCCTGGGGTCAGGGAGAAATATATCAATCACCCAAGGACTAGAAGAGCTGTTGACAAGCATTACTCATGTTTCTATAAGTCAAAACAAACATGTTTGTTTGGTGGGAAACTATCCCAGTATTTTTGTAGATTACAGGCAAAGAAGCAATTACATCCAATTTCACCAAAACTTACTGAGCATCCTCTAAGGACTGACTCACTTCTGTTCTAGGGCTGTGGACATAAGATGAATGGAATAAAATCCTAACCCTCAGATAGCTTACTTCCTTGTAAAAGATGTAGAAGTTTGTCAGCAAATAACTATAAGATAAATGGGTAGGAAATGTCTGAAGGACCAGAGAGGTAGCATACCTGAACTAAGTAAGCTGAATATAAGAATAACCAAGTCCCCGAAATAGAACCAAACTCTGTTTTTGCTAAGTTATAGTGTAGGCCTGTAACTGAGTGTAAATATATATGTGATACCCATATTCTACTTATATTAAGATGTTTTAACTAACTGAAAAAGAAAAACATTTATTGCTATTTTTTTTTCATAATTCATTACTGCTTTGATTTGAAATCGGAAGCGTGACACCTACTTCTTCTGAACCAAAATGTCAATCAGACCCTATACCTTTTCACCACGATATATAGAATGTAGCCTTAAATACTTAAACTGGGAGTGGTAGGTAGTTGTTTTCAGATTTATTTTGGAATAAAGCTTCTTCTAAACATAGGCTCTCCCAACATGGATCACATCTTTGTAAATGATGGTTACCAGTAAGGTGATCCCCAAGATGTGTGTGCAATCCCAGTTTTCAACATTACCATATTCAGTCTTCAGTACCATTTTGTACTATTGCTCGAGAATTTTAAATGACAGCCCTTCATTTGTACTATCAAAAATTAACCAAGGAAGGTAAGCTGAATAATGGTGGTTTCTTTTCATAAAGTTTGTAAGCCAGTATTCAATGGCCCAGTTGTGGAAAATGAATTTCAAGCTATTATTTTCATTTCTGGAAACTGATTTCAACATGGGCAAGTGGACCACATTATTCCTAAACAAATGAATTTCCCAAAGACTCTTACGTGGTCGGGACTGAGAGAAACAAACAAGACCTTTGTACAAATAACTTGCAAATAGCCCTGTAGAGAAATATTCAAAAGGTGTAAATGGGTTGTAATATCAGTAAGAAGCTTGCAACTTTGGGCCAGTCTTTGCTGCTGAGTGGAGCTAGGACTATTCCCTCTGATGACATGAACAGTTAAAAGAAATCTCTTTCAGTTTCACAGCACAAGTAAGCCAGCAAATTTATCAACCCAACACTGACCTGATTTTGCTCAAAGATACAGAAGACTAGCTAATCCGTGGTACTAATTACTTGTCCCATTTCAGCTTTGTAGCCCAAAGCAATTCCTAATGAGTGCTGAAATTAATGGACTTATGTATAGTGCCCTTACAAAATAGTGCCACCTCCAATCTGTGGCTTGAGAGATCCAACATCAGCCCTCCCCTCTGCGGGAGCCTCGTCTTACGGTAACACTCATAGCTGGGAATAGTGTGTTCTACCTCCATTGGTCTGAGACCTTTCTCAGTACCACAGAAGCCATTTCCCGATGTTTTGCCTTTCAGGGACTCCTTGTCTAAAAGTTCTCTGATCCCTCCAAAATTCTCCCCGCATCACAAGTAAATACAGCTAAAGGTCTGCTCTTACTTACATCCACGTTCTCATTTGCTACAGTAGAAAGTACCACCAGTGACTGAACTTACCCTGAAAGTTCTCAACCCTATTTTGAACATGCTGAGCTACAATGTTTCTGGTTACACTAACGTTTGCAAACGCTTGTTTATGCTCTGGACACATAATTTCTGCTGCATTCAAAAGAAACTCTTACAAAAGCATTTGTCTGTAAAAAGGTTTTGATGCCCAGGCGATTTTTTTCTTTAATAGAGAATTACATTTCACAGGAGATCGCTTATTTTCTTCTTGTTGGAAAACACACGCCACTGTTTCTTCAATCCATTAAGTTTTTCAGCGCCCATCTTTTCTGTGCACCCGTCATGGCTGGTTTTATTATGGTGCCTTAAGTTGTAATTTTTCTGGGCGTACATTCTCTGTTTGGATATTCTTCACATCCAACCCCTCCAACCCCCACAAAAAGTACGCTCCTATCTTTCTTTTTTTATACTCAACTCTCTTTTTTAGGAGATGCACAAGCTCATCTTTTTCTTAATTTTACAGTAAGAAAAATAGCAGTAAATGTGTAGTAGTAAATAACTGCTATTTGATTCCAATGTTGGATGCAAAGGAAGGTGTGTGGGTGCTCGCTACCTAGGGAGGGCATAACCCTTACACAGAGGGCACTGTTCAGGGCATGTCTGCCTTGTGGGGACACTAGTCTCCTGTGGTTCAGAGAAGCTGGAAATCAGACATTTTAAAGGAAAACTTCCTAATTATTTAAATAATGGTACCTTATTCAAAATGTATTAAAATACCAAGCAGGTCAACGTCGTTCTAGCCAGACACAACAAGTCTGCAAGCATTTGGAACCTCTGGGGATGGAGGGTAGGACAGGAAAATAATTCATAGTCCCTGAGAACAAAGAAGAGAAAAGGTCCGATGATATCGGCGTGTTTCTGTGGAGTGTGGAATCCAAATGCCGTAATTAATTAGGAAGTATTCTCATGAGGATACCCTTCTTGAAGCCGGGCCTGTCTGGGGAGTCCTGCATATTTCACTTAATAGACTGACTGATGTTGGATTCCTTATCTGGAAGTAGGGATGATAAAACTGTCTTGGAAGCTTATGAAATGATCAGAGATCAAAGTATACACGTTTCTCAGATTCCTGTGACCATTTGTGAGGTGTGGGCATGGGGGCTCTGGCTGTTAGGAAATGCAGAACCAAAGATTTCAGACACATGTCTTTGTATGCCCCACACATACCACTTGTGCCCTGGCTCTCGCTCTTGCCCCCCTGCCTGTCTGCATCACGTCTCCTCACTCTGTGGAATGGCCTGCCACAGCTTGTCAGCACACACTGATGCTTCTGCCCTCTGGCTTTCCCCTGGAATGCCTGTTCCTTCCTTCATCATTCAGTAACCTCCCGTGCAGCTCAACCAAAATGTTACCCCTTCCAAGAAGTCTTTCTTGACTGCCACCTCCCACCAGTCTAGTAGAGCACTCTCTCCCTTCCTGCCTTGTGTTCGCCTCGATTTAGCCTTGTGCTATTGTCAACTGTGAGCTCCTGAGAGGGAGGAACTAGGTCCATCATCTCACTGTCCCCGGCATTTGGGTGCAACGCCTTTGCCAGGCATGCAATTCGGGCTAAAGACAAAAAATGGATCAAAGAGGGAATGAATGGTTGCGGTGACTGTAGACTGGTGTGGGGAGAGCCCACTAAGTCTGTTTCCTTCTTGCTTTTAATCTTTATTTATTTTTGAGAGAGAGAGAGAACGTGTGCAAGCAGGGAATGAACAGAGAGAGGGAGACGCAGAATCCCAAGCAGGCGTCAGGCTCCGAGCTGTCAGCACAGAGCCCGACGTGGGGCTCGAACTCACAGACTGCGAGATCATGACCTGAGCCGAAGTCAGAGCTTAACCAACTGAGCCACCCAGGTGCCCCCCTCTTGCTTTTAAATGCAGATCTTTGGCTGCTGATTGTGCCTCTCTCGCCCTGCCTTCCCAGTCCTCACTCCAGCTCTTGACTCCATCCCCAAACCAATGGAGATTTCCACCCTGGAGTAACAGGCTCAAACAGAGAAGGTGCTTAAGTGTCACCTTTTGGGGCTTGAAAGCATGGAGAGGAAGGACATCCTAGAGGATTCCTTTGGAAAAGTAATAGGGAACACAAAACAGAGTCCCTTGTTGGGGTTAAAGAAGGGAAGAACCATAATGCAAGGTCTCACCTTCATGTCAGAAATGGTGGCCTCATGTACCTTTTCCCTTGTGCCTTCTCAACTGGTGGCTTCCGCGACAATGCATGTGTAGCCAAAATGGGTTTGGTTGCCCTGCACTCTTGCACACTAGCCTTCATGGTCCCGTAGCAGAAGAAAAAGAGTTTTGTAGGACAGGGCTGCCATAGCATAGATGGGGCCTTTGAGTGAAGAAAGACAGCCCGTCCTCCAGAGGGATGCAGACCCCTGCTGGAGTATTTCCTGAGGGGAGGAGGGCGGCTGGACTTCATCTGGATACCCCGTGTGCCCCTTATCCAGATACCTTTGTGAACAACCAACTGAAGTAGCCCTGTTGCAAGAAAAATTATATATAATGTTATATAATATTAGAAAAATGTTCCGTACCTTGGATGGCTCAGTCAGTTACACATCTGACTCTTGGTTTTGGCTCAGGTCATGATCTCACGGTCCATGGGTTTGAGCCCCACAACGGGCTCTGTGCTGACGATGTGGAGCCTGCTTGGGATTCTCTCGCTCCTTCTCTCTCTCTCTGCCACTCCCCCAGTCGTTCTCTCTGTCTCTCTTAAAATAAATAAATAAATAAATAAATAAATAAATAAATAAATAATTTTTAAAGAGAAAAACGATCATAAATAATGTGCAAATATTTATTTTCTAGGAACATGGGTGACATTTGGAGGTCAAATTTCAGATGAGGTAAGTTACTTTTGGTTTCCATATTGCTGATCAAAGAAAATGTAAAGCTGTACAGTGGGAGTATTCTTCATGGGGTCCTGGCATTTTATAAGGATAATGTTTCAATCACGGGAAGTGGTTAAGACTGAATCAAAGATTATTTTCAGTTTTATCTCCTGGTATTTTTCACGTTTAGACTATTAATAGCCCTTGAGGCTGTCAATCTATTATATGTGCAGGTTCAATTGTTAGAGAACAAACCAATTTGGAATTAATATTTAGTAGCTTTATGGAAAGATTTCATTGCTGGTGTGTGTGTGTCCGTGTGTGTGTGTGTGTGTTTTAGTTCCACCTACCATGACCAACTGGTTCTAGTTTGTAGGAACTTTGCCTTATTAGCATGGGATCTCTCAGTCCTGGACAAAAAAAAGACAGTTGGTCACCCTGGCTTGGACAAGTTAATCCAACCTCTCTGAGCCTCAGTCCCTCTGATGTAAAGTGGAATGATAAAGTTTACATTGGAGGTTTGTTGAAAGGAGTAACCATGTTCTACATATGAGATGTTTATATAGCCCTTTGACTCGTAGGTAGCAGACACCCAATAATGGCAGCTGTAATAGTTTATTTACTGTAAAATTCCTTTAAATCTTGGTTTGTACGTTCAAAACAGTGCTTACCAAAGTGATATTCTTATCACTGTGTTTAAGGAATGTCTTTTTGGCACAAGTGAGTCATGCAGGCCTTGAACAGCAATAACCCCCCAAGGACACTGTCCTCAAGTCCCTCTGATCCTTTTTTGCCTGCCTGCGCACCACTGAGGAGTCTGGGATAGCATGTCTGAGTGGATACACTCAGTGGGATCCAGCCCACTCTGCCACCAGATTTACTAGCATTTACTAACAGTTGCCACATCCATAAAATGCAGGGGAGAGCCCTTACTCAGCAGGATTGTGATTAAGATTAATGAGACGATACCTGTGAAGTGTTCAGCCCAGTGCCTGGCCCTGAACCGAACCAGCTCTTTATAAAGGTAGTTCTTACTATCACTCCTAAGGAGAAGCTCGGGGGAACAGAGGGTCTTTTCTACAGCTCCCAAGGTCACCAGTGTTTTTTTAACAGATTCGGGGCAGGGAGGGGCAGAGTCTTATCTGCACATTCTCCTCTGTCTGAATGCATGTCCCCAGTATTGGGCCTAGGTCGCCACAGAGAGGTTGTCACGGGGAGGATGCTTTGGAAGGCAGACTGCACTGGAGATTAGCATACAGAACAGTTATTAGAAAGTTGGGCCATGATGCAGTCTCAACAATGACCACACCTGACCCCATGGGGAGCCCCAACGCTGAGATGGCCCTGCAAAGTTGTCCCAGGTTGGGGCAAGAGGACTGAGCATTTGTATCCTTTGTTTGACCAGTCATCGGAGAGAGGCCGCCCGGGGAAGCAGGTCTCACCTTGGGCTAGGCAACCGTGCTTAGCCAAGTGCAATTTCCAGAGAGAACCGACAGCTGCAGGCCATCTGATGGCAACACTCCTAGCAGTGAGGGGGAGAAGTCCTTCTGTTCTGAAGGAGGATCTGGGTGGCCATCACAGGGTTCATTACGGGGCCCTCTGACTGGCGTCAGGTAGGGTGTGTGGAGCACAGAGGCAAGTCCACAAATATCAACACAGTGGCCACAGGCTCAAGTCACATAGAAAGTAGGTGACAGGGAGGGGGATCTCAAATTAATAGTCCACCGTATCCAGCACGTGCAGCACCTTCTCCTTCCTGTTAAAGTACTGAGAGGAGACACAGACAAAAATATCTTCGCTTTAGGAGCAGAGGGGCCAACCGTTAAGGGCACCATTTCCCCTTTCACGTTTGCCCTCCCCTTTACAGCATCTGCTCTCTGCTACCACGAGCCCAGCTTGCCCAGGTCTGAGTGTGCTAGTCTGGGCTCTGAAATACATCATTTCAAAATTACCGTTCTAAAAACTGCACAATAATACTATCATGAATGGCTGCACAGGCCCTCGCCTCAGATGCAGACCAGACAAATGGCTACTGTCCTTCCAAAGAAGAGCTGTGACTTTCCTCAGGTCCCTGCAGAGAGAATGCCAGCAAGGAGAAGACAGGAAGGTACAGGGAGACCACAGTCCCACCAGCAGCTGACTTGCCTGAGCTCAGCCATTTCCATGTGGGAAAAATGCAAACCAATAGCCATAAATACACCTTCCCGATTTTTCTGCCTTCTCTCTGCTTCACGTGAGCTCGGCACAAAGCAGGTACAAATTTTGAATCCCAGAATGACCACGTTGTGATGTGCTGAGTGACACAACCATGAGTCCTGCCTCAGGAGGTGATGACATCCCTATTGCTGGGAGAATCCACCTGTGTGTTAAATAGCCACTGGACAGGGATATTATCAAAAGGACCCACACACCACAATACATAATTCCGTGAGGTGCCCCCCAAAGAAGATTTGGCTTCATCATAAAACCAGGAGAGATGTTACTCCTGTAAATAATAATACCTTATAGCACTTAGATTTTCTTACTTAGATTTTCTTACTTAGATTTTCTTACTTATAAGCTAGTTAGGGTTTCTTGAATTGTAAGTAAAAATAAATTCTAGTCAAATTGGTTCAACCAGTATGGGAAAAGTATTTTGATTTTCATACTAGAAGTGTAGATATAGGGCAAGCTTCAGGGTAGACTCCATCAGTGGCCTCACTGCGTTTCCCAGGGATTCCCTGGGAAGGCCCTGTGTTCCTTTGTCTAGCGACATCCTCCCTCAGGTAGTAAGACAGCTGCAGAAATTCTAAGCCTTACTCAGAACAGCACCTCTAGGGAAAAAGGTGTTCTTCTAGAAACCCTGTAAGAACATGGAAAGATGTTGCCAGAAGCCTCAGCATAACTGTCCCTGCATCTCATTGGCCCAAAGGTGTCACATGACCTTCCCTGAGCCACTTATTTGCAGGCCTGCCATGCCACGTTGGAAGGGAGGTGTCTACTTCTACTGAGGCCTGTTGGCTACCTGGAGGACCTGAACAGAATTGTCCTCATTTTGCAGATGAAAAAGCTGAAATGGAAACAGCTCAAATGGTCTTGTCCACGTTCATTTATCTAGTAAGTGGTACACTCAAGGCCAGAAAACAGTTTTTGTTAAGTCAGTGACTTCATTCTTTCACATTCAGGTCTTTAAACTTTATGGTTGGGAAACATTTCAGCCATTACTTAGTCCAAATTTCCATCCAGGATTCCTTATCTTATCTTAAAATTTCTCTCTAGATAATATAAGGCCTCTTTCCCAATAATAATCCGCTAGTATGTGATGTGACATAACACGAGGATAACATACGATACAAGCCCAGTAATTTCTTTTTTTTTTTTTTAATTTTTTTTTTTTTAACATTTATTTATTTTTGAGACAGAGAGAGACAGAGCATGAACGGGGGAGGGTCAGAGAGAGAGGGAGAGACACAGAATCTGAAACGCAAGCCCAGTAATTTCTTAAACGTAGGGCAGTCACGATGGGAAAAACTATACTTGTCTTAACTTTCCATTTCTCCTTTGGAGAAATGTCATAATGGTAGCAAATTAAAAGCAGTAATCACATTTTTGCTGCTATTACTCTAAAGGATTGGCATGGACTCCCTTTTTTGCTAGCCTAATAATTTTCTTGATATGCCGATTTTAAAAACAACAGGAAAACAGTTTATCTTGGAAATGCTGATGAAGCACTCTTAGCCCACAATCAAAAACATAATGGAAAAATCAATTTTAATTATTTGTGAGGTGTGTAATTTTTCAGTTGGCCCATAAGTCTAGCAGCAAAATGGGAAAATGTCCCCTCTCCACTGCTATCCCTCTCTAGCTCTCCCTCAAGCTGTTGTCTCTAGCGACGCCTGTACTCTTCTGTCACACCTGCCCCTTGCACTCAGCAGCACAAAGGAAGGAACGAGATGCTTGGAGGTGTATTTGCAGGCTGACGGGTGGGGGCCCCCCCGGATACCCAGTGAGCCAGCGTGCTCACTGGCTCCCGGCTGCCATTCAGCTGGCTGGTTGCTCTGTGACAGCGGCTGGGGTTTTGCTGAGCTGTGGGTGGCGTGAGTTTTACAACAGTCATGACTCTGTCTAGCCTCTGGTTCATCAGCGCAGTCCTCTAAGCCTCAAGAAAAAAAGGCACAGGCTTTTAGGTCAGGAGTCACCCAGCTGCCAAAACCCATTAGCTTGGAGAGAAAGGGGGACGAAGAGAAATGGAGTCACCGGTGATACAACTGACCCTCTTTGTCAGAGAGATGATGCTGCCACAGGGAATGTTGTTAGACCAGATCTTCCGGGCAGAGTGAGCAACACAAATCCATCCACCTTACCTCACTGCTCCTGAGGGCTGACTAATCCCTGCACTGAAGGAAGTCTCCCGTAGTGCCCAGTCTCTGTCTGAGGAAATGGATACTTTTATCCTATATATGCTGGTAGAATCTTCTTTTTTTTTTTCTCATTGTTTTACGACTGATAAAAACAAGGAGTGAGACTTCAGTGTTCTTAAACACCACCAGAGGATTCAACGTTGCTTGCTTCCTAGGTTTAGCAAACATTTGTTTTTTTCTGACTGACCTTTACATCCTCTTGCAGGTTGCCGAACGGCTGATGACAATTGCCTATGAAAGTGGGGTTAATCTCTTCGATACTGCTGAAGTCTATGCTGCTGGAAAGTGAGTCAGTGCCTTTGTGTCCCTCACGTGCTATTTGTGGCACCAAGAGTCTGCCCAGGCCATTGCTGTCATGCTGGTGAGAAGGGTCTGCCCTTCCCACACGCTTTGGTGGCGTTGCTTTTCTCCCTTCCACTAGCCCCTTCACCAGAGCTGGGGATATTGGCTGCCTCTGGCCCCTTCTGCCCACCCCCCCAAACCTTCCTATCCTTGACCCCTGTATGAAGAATGGACTGGAAACAATTGCCATAGCCTTCCTGAGGGGCAGAGGTGGCTGGGACCAGAGTGGTGGCAGTGAAGATCAAGAATTGTTAGTTGGAGGGATGCCTGGGTGGCTTAGTCAGTTAAGTGTCTGACTCTTGATTTTGGCTCAGGTCATGATCTCACAGTTTGTGAGTTCAAGCCACGTGTTGGGTCTTATGCTGACAGTGCAGAGCCTGCTTGGGATTCTCTCTCTCCTTCTCTCTCGCTGTCTCCCTCTGTCCCTTCCCCCCCCCCCCCAAAATAAATAATAAACATTTATTTTTAAAAAAAGAAGTATTAGTTGGATATAGGAGTGAGGAAATAAAGGAGCAGATTCCAGTGTAGTTGTTCAAAAGCTAGTCTTGCTATTTCGTAACCATGTCTCGTAGTTACTCAACCCTTCAGGGAAACTGGGACGTCCTCTCTGCAGGGAACCAGGGACTGCTTTTCCTGTCTGCAGGCCCATCCCTCCACCTAGCATGACAAGTAGATCAGAGATTAAGGGAGGGATCCTCAAAGATGCCAAGAAATTTAGTATATTTTGTGAGAGGGCATTTCAGACCCCATTCTGAGGACAGAGAGGACTGCAAAAGGGCCTTGGTGGAGAAGCCACACCAACTACAACCTTCCCACGGACCTGAGAACAGGTTCCGGGCTCTGGCACTGGGCTCACTGCTCATCACACCATGTGGGGAATGTGCCCTTGGGGAGACCTCAAGGTTCATGCCCTCTACGTCCCGGCACGAGAAGCACGTCTCAGAACAGAACTGGCGCACCTTGGCCACCTGCTGCCAACACAGACAGACTGACTCACGTAGCTCCCAGAACTGTTTGAGCAGCTCTGCCATTTTCTACCAGGACTGTGGCACCTAATCCTCCACAGGCCTCACTCCCCAGCACCCTCTTCCAGGCGAGGAGCACAATCAAACTGCTGGACTTGCGGAATCAGGCTCATCGTCGCCCGATCTGTGTTGTCCTTGCGTGGTTTCCTCCTTCTCAACGGCAGATCTGTGTTTGAGGACGATCAGGGAAGTTCAGAGCCCACATCCCTGATGTTTTCTGTTGAGTCCAAGGAGAGGAAATACAATTGATAAGGCCTTCCTCCTTCCCACATCTGAGCCTTTCTCAGTGTTTTCTTCTTTTGTTGAATCCTGCTAAGGTTGGAAAAGGGAAGTCCTGTTTGTATTTCTACTATGATTGATAGTCCTGGTTAATTACTGACTGACTGTCCAGTGTGCAAATGAGCTAGGTTCCGGTGTGCACCTAAGCTAGGTTCCCGCTATGAAATGCAAAGTTGCAAAAGACAGTGTCAGAAACAGAGGGCTGGGGAAGAGAACACTGGTGCAACGTCCCCTGCATGTCTCTCTGGAGCATGCTCCATAGCTACCCCGCAGCATGGTTAATGTCAGGCTGGGCACTCCAACACAGACAGAACTTTCAGCTAAGATAAACAGTGTTTAGTGACGATTCCCCATCTATAGGACCCCAATGAACAAAGTGCTAATTCCATTGATGTCCCCATTCACAAAGCCTTGAGGGCCCACCTGCTTCTTACAACATTGATCTGACTGGGAGGGACCTACAATAAAACTTTAGTCTCCTTAACCTTGGGTCCTGGCTCAGGTAGGTGGAGGGGAGAAGACAGCAGAGACGTCTTCGCTGTACCTCTCCACGACCCACTGTAGGGGCGGGAAGAACACTTCTCTACATCTCCCTGCACCTTCCTTCTGTGGCAACACTTGTCACTAGAACCCAGGACATTCTCTATGTGGGCCACTGCATCTGCAGCCCTAGCCTCTGGGACATCTAAACACCCACATGGTTTGTTTTCTTTGCTTGCTTTGTTTGTTTGTTTGTTTTTTCATCCTGCAAGATCTCCGGGGAATCTGTATTTTCTATCTAAATAGGACAAGGTCTCATTGTCCTCCCTGGTCACAATTGAAGACCACAGCAATTAGAAGGGTAACCTTGACTCCCACTGGACTCTGCCAAGCAGGATATTTATAAATGGGATCAGCGGTTCAAAAGCACCGAACTGCCAAGTGACTCTGTTGTTTCTTAGTATCAGGACCACAGGCGGTCTCCTGCCAGTGTGTCAGGATTTGGCAGGTGCTTCTGGAATGCTCCAGGAGCAGGATTCTGCAGGCACAAGCAGAAACAGCGGAAACTGTGCTACTAGCCGAGAGCAGCTTCTATTTTCAGGACATGTAGGCACTGAGAGTTCAAACAACGAATGGCTCTTGTGCTTTTGGATTGACTCTTGTGTTTCCAGGACATTGTATCCTGAGCTATTATCTGTTTCCCTTCCAGGGCTGAAGTGATTCTGGGGAGCATCATCAAGAAGAAAGGCTGGAGGTAATGCATTCACCATAATCATGTACTTCTCTTTCAAAAGACTGTTATTATTTTGTCCCAGAGAAGGAAAGATAAAATTGCATGACAACTAAACAAAAGGCTGTCAAAAAAAAAAGTCAATTTTTGGTAAAGAAATGATTTATAGTGGTTTGGAAATAAATACTAACAAGTTCATTATTTGTGCTTTAGTAAGTATTGACTAGTCATTGATCACAATGACTTACCATGGGGGTGAGCAGAGAGGAGGGGAGGTTCATGAGATACTCATGCATAAAAGAAAGGGGTATTTCCATGGTTTCTCACCACTGTTAGTGATAATTTGGTGAAGAAAGACAGCTGATAGGAAGCTGATTATATACATGTACTTATGTTCACTGTTCATCTTATTGACAACTCTGGATGCAAAGAAGTGATGAAAAGAGAAGTCCTTGTGATAAATACCACAAAGCTCTCTTATCTGAACACAATTAGCCCACGCCTCTGATGTGTGCCAGGAGCCCTATTATCTGGGCGTTCAGGGAAGTGCTTCATCTGCTGTCCTTGAGGGGTCGCATCCCATTCCATGGTGTCTGTATCCAGTGGTAAAGAGGAACGCCGCCTCTGTGGGGCGTGGGGCGGCAATCCCCCTCCATTTCACCATGCCTGTCAACCATGACAGTCGCTTCTTCCCCGGCAGGAGTACAGAATCAGGCAAAGACCACAGAACAAGTCTGGGGTCCTCTTCTGCTCTGGCAGATTTGCCATTGGCCAAATAAACAACAGCTCTGTGGTATTAGTGGAAATGGAGACCCAGAAGTTTATGGAGATGTGAACAAAAGAAGTTCGATGACCTACTTTCTCCCCCTTCTTTCTCCTCCTCCCCCACTCCAGGGATTGTAAGGGGATTAGGAAAAGACGATATTCACCCTTAAATATGGAAGAATTTTCATATTCCCGCCCAGTCCTCCACCTTGCCTGAGTAACCTTCCCACTCACAAGGCTGGTCTGTCCATCACCGCCCAAATCACTTCCCTAGGGCTCCTGGAACAAAGTGCTGGCTTCAGACATGTGTTCTGTCACAGTTCTCTAGGCCAGAAGTGCAACATCAAGGTTTGAGCAGTGTCCTGCTCTTTCTGTAAGTCTGGATAGAACCCTTCCTTGCGTCTTCCTAGCTTTTGGCTGTTGCGGGCAATCTTGGGCCTGCGCTCAACCTCTGCCTCCGTCATCAGATGGCGTCCTCCCCTCATGTGTGTCTGTGCATCTTCTTAAAAGGACACCCACCAGTCATATGGGATTAAGGACTCACCCTACTCCAGTATAACCTCATCACCTCATCTTAATTTAACTAATTACATCTGTAATGATCGTATTTCCAAATAAGCTCACTCTCTGAGGTACTGGGGGTTAGGACTTTACCATGTCTTTTTAGGGGACACAACTCAACCCAAAACAGAGACCCTAGAGACGAGCCCACTAACAGCCCTGGTGAGCTGTGCAGCGAGGTGTAGGCTGACAGAGCACCTGAGGAAGGAGGGGAACATCAGTGCAGGAGCTCTTTCCCCTCAACACCCAGAGGGCACCTAACCATCACTCTTCATAGTTTGCAGAGCCTATTATACACCTACAGGAAAACGGATTAACATTTTTTTTTTTTTTTTTTTTTTTTTTTTTACAAACTGCCTTTCAGTCTTGCAAATAAAAACCCAAGCTGTCACCATGCTACAGAATATTGAAATCAGCACACAGCTGCCCCTACAAGGCTGGTGAAAAGATAGACCGTATCATCCTAGTACGGAGTCTATAAAAGCAATTTCAACTGGCATACTTGGCTTCTAGTCCCAGGACCACCACTTGCCCACTGTGCCAGCTACTTCACCTCTCTGAGTCTCAGTTTCCCCACCTGCAAAATGGACGGCGTAACTGTTCATGAAGTGCTGTACTGTGAAAGTGAGATAAAGTATGCCGGAGTATTTTGAAAGTTGTGCTATATCGGTATGAAATACTCACATTATCGTTCTCCACCCACTCAGAAGAGTTGCTGGAAATGCCTCCATGATGGTCACTGGTCATCTGCCAGGTTGCTGTCTATTCTTGCTCTTTGAGCCTACATGTTAGTGTGCACACCCGCATCACCCAAACGTTTTCCAGAAGGCCTAACTTTGAAAACAGAAGTCCATGATGGTATTTGCATAGAGTGTGCAGCCTCTCTGAATAATCTAGAGGACTGCATTAATTTTTTATAATATTCCATCCAGCCTTTTGTTGAAGCTGTGAAAATGTTTGCTAACAGAGATCTGGCTCCCCCGGGGCAGATTGCCGCTACACTAGGTATCGTGAGGTTGATGGATGAACCTGGAAAGTACATCGGCCCTTCTGCGGTGTGTAATCTCCAGATGCGTGTATCTGTAGAGCTTCCATTACAGTGATTCAAATTACTTTTCAGGGAATTAACTTCAGTGGGATGGGGTTGCTGACATTTCCTACAAATTTTTCTTGTTGCAGCTAAGCTGTCGGAATTGTCACCCTTGTTCCCCATTGGTTATCATTAATCTTACGAGGCTCTCATACCTGCGGGCCCCAGGGCATCAGCTCTATGGCTGATGGAATTAGGAATGCCTTATTTCAAACAGTCCCAAAGTTCGGTCTTAACCTTTGAATCTCAAAGGATTTTTTTTCCTGGACCAGTTCAATTGAATTACATACTTGGAGAAACTGAATTATACTGAGATCTGCCTCCCGATTTTAAATCATATGGCTGTAGGTCTTAAGACACGTTTCTGTTTCTTATTCCACCATCATGATGAGACGATTGCCATTTCCTGCCCTGTGTGTGGTTTTGAGAAGGCAATTAGTTTGCTGACAAGATTTCCGCAGTTCATTCCCTTAGGAGTAAAGTGGTTAAAACCTTGCGTTAAAAATTTTAGCACTGTTTTCCTAAAATAACATTTCCATTTAATAAGACACTCAAAGAAGTTTTATCCCTATTTATTGATTATTATAATTTACGTTATCATTCATATTTCCATGCAATCAGTTCCTGCCTGTGAATGTGATGGTTGGAAAGCATAATAACTCAGAGCCACTAGGGCCGTGGTCCTTGGCAGAGGGTGGATTTAGCCCCAGGAAAACTCACGTTCAATCAACGTTATGTCAGATGCGAAATAAGGATTAGCTGGTGCTACTAAAGCAATCCATCCTTTATGCCAGTTCACTCACCCTCTCATTTACCATTTCTGCCCCTCCATGCCTACCACTCACCCTCTTCACCACACCCCCCCTGAACCGGTGGCTTGTGTCACAGCCTCCTTCTCCTGTCCCTCCAGGTATAGGTCACTTCCCTTCAACCTCTTCGCCTAGGATCTGACTTCACATCCCCACTCACCACCTTCCCCTTGTCCCCATATTTCAGTGACACGAATGAACAGATTTACCACTTTACCAATTTTTTTAAATGGGAGGTACGATAAATTCTCTCCGATGCTGTAATATCCTGACTCAGTACAATAACCAGCGATTTACTTAATATTTCTCTGTGTGTGTTTGTCTAACGTACAGGAGGTCCAGCCTGGTCATAACAACCAAACTCTACTGGGGTGGAAAGTAAGTTAAATACCTTTTCTTTTCCCTACTTGACAGGAGACAACTAGTAGCTCATGCTTTTATCCTTTTGGGCAACCATTTTACATCTAATGTACTAAAATTAATTGGATTGGAGAGAAAGAGTATTTTTCCTGCCCTGAAGGAAATGGCAATCAGCCTAGGATTCAATGTTAGCAAGATGCCCCAAAGAAAGTTAGTGATCACTTGTTACTAAGTGATTCACGGAGATTTTCAAACACCAACCTCATTCTAAGAACCATTTCCAAAATAGAGTTCAAATTTTGGGAAAAGAAAATAAGCACATAGCATCACAGGAGAAAAGCTACTCAAATCTGCCAAAAGTCAGAGACTTCCACGGAATGCAAAGACGAAAATATCTTGTCTGACCCCACATGTACGTCTCTGGTCATTTTTTTTTTTTAAATTTTTTTTAATGTTTATTTATTTAAAAAAAATTTTTTTTAACATTTATTTATTTTTGAGACAGAGAGAGAGAGCATGAACAGGGAGGGTCAGAGAAAGAGGGAGACACAGAATCTGAAACAGGCTCCAGGCTCTGAGCTGTCAGCACAGAGCCCGATGCGGGGCTCGAACCCACAGGCTGTGAGATCGTGACCTGAGCCGAAGTCGGACGCTTAACTGACTGAGCCACCCAGGCGCCCCTGATGTTTATTTATTTTTGAGACAGAGAGAGACACAGCATGAGCAGGGAAGGGGCAGAGAGAGAGGGAGACACAGAATGTGAAGCAGGCTCCAGGCTCTGAGCTGTCAGCACAGAGCCCGACGCGGGGCTTGAACTCACGGACGGTGAGATCATGACCTGAGCCGAAGTGGGACGCCTAACCAACTGAGGCACCCAGGCGCCCCTGTCTCTGGTCATTTTTGCAGAAGGCTCCAAACATGTTGATCAAAAGGACTGCCTTTTGGAGAATAACAGAGGCTACTACATCACTCACTGGCAGGCAAATGAAAGAGAGGTCCTTTCTCTGTTGTAGGATGCAAACAATTTTCACAAGATGAATTGGCCTCTGATGAATCTACTGGTGTTTAAACTGGTACTTACATGATTCAACAGAACATAGAAGTCTGGCCTTTTTGACACACATGTAAGAAAACAGCAAGCTGTTTCATATACCTTTTTGTAGAAATCACAAATATGGAGTCTTAACAAAGAAACAAAAACAAACACAAACCAACCAAATCTTATTTGCCTCCCTATAATTGAGAGGGAATAGTTAAAATTGGAGACAGAGGACCTCTCCTTTGGAGTCTTCTAATCAAAATGTGTATGTGTACACACACACACTCATATTTTATTACTGTTTTTGAGTCTGTTTATGATGACTATGAAGACAGAAAGATGGAATTTAGATTTTTATTACTACCGTAACCTATATAAAAATAAAGCAACATGGTGCCCATGAGAAATACAGATTTACATTGTCTGTGCCCTGATTCGTGTAGCTGTTGCTTAGTGCAGTGGTACTTAAAACCTTGCCTATGCTTTAGAAAGAAACAGTAAGATAATCTGCAAGAGCTGTTACGTGGTAGAGTACTACCTACAATAATAGTCAATGTTTTTATAAAAGATAAAACATCACCAAAGGCAAATAGTAAACTACTGTGTTTTATTTTTATTTTATTTTATTTTTTTAATTTTTTTTTAACGTTTTTATTTATTTTTGAGACAGAGAGAGACAGAGCATGAATGGGGGAGGGGCAGAGAGAGAGGGAGACACAGAATCAGAAGCAGGCTCCAGGCTCTGAGCCATCAGCCCAGAGCCCGACGCGGTGCTCGAACTCACAGACCGTGAGATCGTGACCTGAGCTGAAGTCGGACGCATAACCGACTGAGCCACCCAGGCGCCCCTAAACTACTGTGTTTTAAAAAGAGGATGCCAAAGGTATTGACGTTGAAGAAACATTTCATGAATACTTGAAACACAAGGACCATATTTCTTTCTAATTGGCCAGATCTTGAAGCTTGTCTGAGAAGACAAAAGTCCTGGTTAAATGTTTGTCTTCTTAGGATACCGATGTAAGAAAGACTTACATCACATTTTAACAGAAAGTAATTGTTAAATTTCTTTTGAAAGTCAAAAGGCGCTTCCAAATTTGCTTACCTTCTCAGAAAAGCTAATGTTATCAGTAGCTCACAAACTTATGTCAAGGTGTTTTTTTGGGGGGATTGATTAAGAACAAGGTAGGAAGGCTGAGCTGTGTGTCACGTTATATATGGATGGGGTGTGTATGGCTGAGTTGTTATTAATATTGTGTGATGAGCGTCATGGTTAATTCATCACCTGGATCTCCAAAAAAAAGGGGCTCAGTATGTTGCCCACCAGCCTTCTCTCCTCAGCCTGAGGTACAGAATTTGCCAAGAACAGGGTATAAAATTAGCAATTCAATCTAGAATGAGTATTCCTCTGTACTTTTGAAACAGTAATTTGAAAGAAAAAGCACACCCCCACTCAAAGTCATTTGCTTCTCTTTCTTGTTAGAGCTGAAACGGAAAGAGGGCTGTCAAGAAAACATATTATCGAAGGTAGGTACAGCTACTTCCATTTTTTCTTCATTTGTGGGCTGCTGATTCCAGAAAGGTATCAACCAAAAGGGTTCAAAACCCATTGTGGTGGGGGGCGGTGGGGGGGTGGGGGGGGTGGGGGTGTGGGGGGGGTGTGGTGGGAGTGGGAGGAATTTCTATAAAAAGAATCATAATCAACCACAATCTCTCTGGGGTTTAATGTAGGAGTGTGGTGATACAGAGAAGACAATAGAACACAAAGATAAAGGGCAAATTTTCTAGAACTCTTCTCCCTTACAGCCAGGCTGACATTAATAAAACACTTCCCTAAGACTTTCTAAAAGGTTTTAATTGAGATATAATTTATATAACATAAAAGTCCACCCATTTAAAGTGTACAATTCACTGGTTCTGAGCATAACAGAGTTGTGTGATCATCACTGTAAATTCAATTTAAAAAATTTCCTAATTCCTAGTACCCACTTGCAGTCAGTTCCCACCCTCTCTCTACCCTCCTCCACAGCCCCAAGTAACCACTAATCTACTTTTGTCTCTATAAATTTGCCAATTCTCGATATTTTATATGAATGAGATCATATAATGTGTAATAGTTTGTGACTAGCTTTTTTCACTTAGCATAATGCTCATGTTGTAACATGTATCATAACATGTATCATTTTTACTGCCAAATAAAATTCCATTGTATGGGTAGACCCCATTTTGTTTATCCATTCATCAGCTGATGTACATTTGGGTTGTTTTCATTTTTTGACTTATGAATAATACTGCTGTGAATATCTACATACTAGGTTTTGGGTGGATATATGCTAAGGCGATGATAGTTTTACCTTAGTTTAAATTTTTATGTTTTTAATTACAATTCAATTAGCATACAGTGTTATATTGGTTTCAGATGTACAGTATAGTGATTCAGCAAGTCCATACATGACTTGGTGCTTATCACGATAAGTGTATTCTTAATTCCCTTCGCCTATTTTACCTATCCCTCCACCCACCTCTCCTCTAGTAACCACCAGTTTGTTCCCTATATTTAAGAGTGTGTCTCTTGGTTTGCCTTTCTGTGTACATTTGTTTCTTAAATTCCACATATGAATGAAATCATATGGTATTCATCTTTCCCTGACCGACTTATTTCACATAGCATGATGCCCTCTAGATCCATTCATGTTGCAAATGGCAAGATTTCATTCTTTCTTCATAGCTGTGCAGTGTTCTATTGTATATGTATATACAACCTCTCCTTAATCCATTCATCTATGGGAGAATACTCAGAGAACTTCCATATGGTGGCTATTGTAAATTATGCTGCAATAAACATAGCGGTGCATGTATCTTTTCAAATGAGTGTTTTTGTATTCTTTGGGTGAATACCCAGGAGTAGAATTACTAGATGATATGGTAATTCTATTTTTAATTCTTTGAGGAACCTCCATGCTGTTTTCCAGAGTGGCTGCACCAGTTTGCATTCCCACCAACAGTGCAAGAGGGTTCCCCTTTCTTCACATCCTGGGCAGTGCCTGTTGTTTCTTGTGTTGTTGATTTTAGCCATTCTGACAGGTATGAGGTGGTATCTCATTGTGACTTTGATTTGCATTTGCTTGTTGATGAGTGATGTTGAGCATTTTTTCATGTGCCTGTTGGCCATCTACATATATTCTTTGGGGAAATGTCTGTTAATGTCTTCTGCCCATTTTTTAGTTGGAATATTTGTCTTATTTGGTGTTGAATTGTATAAATTCCTTATATATTTTGACTATTAACCCCTTATTGGATATATCATTTGCAAATATCTCCTCCCATCTAGAGAGTTGCCTTTTGTTTTGTTGGCGGTTTTTTCGCTGTGCAAAAGCTTTTTATTTTGGGGTGGTCCTAATAGTTTATTTTTGCTTTTGTTTCCTTTGTCAAAGGTGACATCTGTAGAAAAATGTTTCTGTGGCTGATGTCAAAGAGATTACTGATTACTGCCTACGTGTTCTTCTAAGCATTTTATAGTTTCAGGGCTCACATTTAGGTCTTTAATTCATTTTGAGTTTGTTATTGTGTAAGAAAGTCCAATTTCGTTCCTTCATATGTAGCTGTCCAGTTTTCCCAAACTGGACATTTGTCTAAGAGACTATCTTTTTTCCATTGCGTATTCTTTCCTTCTTGGTCATAGATTAATTGACCATATATTCATGGAATTATTTCTGGGCTCTCTATTCTGTTCTATTGATATCCATGTCTATTTTTGTATCAGTACCATACTGTTTTGATTACTACAGCTTTGTAGTATATCTTGAAATCTGGGATCGTGATACCTCCAGTTTGTCCTTCTCTTTCAAGACGACTTTGGCTATTCAGGATCTTCAGTGGGTCCATACGAGCTTTAGGATTATTTGTTCTAGTTCTGTGAAAAATGCAGTTGGTATTTTGGTAGGGATTGCATTAATGTATAGATTGCTTTGGTGGTGTGGACATTTTAACAAAATTTTCTCCCAATTACTGAGTATGCAGTATGTTTACATTTGTTTGTGTCATCTTCAGTTTTTCTCATCAGTGTATGATGGTTTTTGGAGCATAGGTCTTTACCTCCTTAGTTAACTTTATTCCTAGATACTTTATTATTTTCAGTGCATTTGTAATGGGATTTGTAACTGATTCAGAGAGGCATTGCTTTTGTAATTGTACTAAAAACTTTGTAGAGCCTGGAAATGAACAGGAAATAGTACAGTCTTCTAGAACTCTTATGTAGTAGAGTACTACTCTACTTCATTGGGAAGACTATAAGAATTGTGAGGAATTTTTATGTATTTCTTGTTTGTCTATGTATTACAAAAAATGTTACACTTCTACCTTTTGCAATAAGAGAAAGATGTTAGATGGGGCTGTATAAATACAAGATTTTTATAACTTTAGGCTCCTGATTAATTATTAAGACAGATGATTTTTCTTCTTTTGATAATTAGTTTCATTTATGAAATGCCAAAGTCAATAAAAACATGAAATACTCTCTAATCTCACCATTTTAAAAATAATAAAGAAGTCCTCCTTTTGCTTACCTCATCTTATCTCACAGTGTGACAGTCTGGTACCTGTCCTTCCCAACTTATTCCCACAGTTAAATTGATCTATCTATCTATCTATCTATCTATCCACACTTACTTATAAATACAAAAACATAGGTATGAAACCAGTGGAATCAAGCTATACATATTAACCAAAAGTTTACTTTTTTCTATAATTAAAATACATTTTAGACATATACACACCCACATACACATGCACATGTACACATGATTTGCAGGTTATTTCTTGGTTTTAGTGTTACAAAATATCATACAAATGGCTGTCCTCATGTAAATGTGATCGATACTGGAGACAGCATTATTAGGTCAAAGAAGAATGCGTATTTTAAATTATTTTCTAAAAAGGAATATACCAATCCGATGGATGAGTTCATTTGATTTATTTGTTTAGTTATACATTTATTTATTAATGAATTTGAGCTACTTTTTATAATTTTGTGCTTTCTCTGAGAATTAACTTTTCGTATTCTTAAGCTATTTTTCTTTTGAGTTGTTTGTCTTGATCTTATTTTTAGGAGCTTTTTGTATATTAATAATGTTCACTTCTGTCAGTTACATATGTTGCAAATATTTTCTTCCAGGCTCTCATTTCATTATAAAGTTTTTTCCGTCCCCATGAACCTAATCTGAAGAATAATATCTAATGTGAAGACATTCATCCCAATTTAGAAACTGGAGTTCTTTATTAATGTGTAAAGAGAACTACTTGGAAAGATCTTAGACTTCCACTAGGGGAAAAAAAATAGTTTTGGTATTCAGTCATTTAATTTAAAAAGAAGACTTTTGGAGCGACTGGCTGGCTCATTCGGTAGAGTATGTCCCTCCTGATCTCAGCGTTATGAGTTAGAGCTCCACATTGGATATAGAGATTACTTTAAAAATATAAAAATTAAAAAATTAAAAATTGAATAAAATAGAAAGTTTTTGAAGCCAGATCTTGGAGAATCTATTTATATAATAATAATAATAATAACATATATACATTTATATGCATACAAATTTATATATATACAAATTTTTATATATTTATAATTTATATATAACCCATATATTTATATATAATATATTTATATAAAATTATATATTTATATAAAATTATAAATATATAAAATAAATTTATAATCTATATATTTATATAAATTATATATAAATTTATATATTATATAAATAACACATATATAATTAATATGTATAATTTATATATTAATGACATGTGTATATAGTTAATAAATTATATATATTATTATATATATAATAAATTATATATATATAATTATATACATATATAATTATAAACTGCATATAAATTTGTTAACAGTAATAAATATATCATTCAGTTGTTTCCAAAGTGTTTGTATGACACTTGCAAAGTGTTTGTATGAGTTTGGTATTTCTCACTAACTAATTTTTAATATATTTCTAAGCATTGGGCTTTGAAACCAGACAAACAGTGGTTCAAGTTTCAACTATGTCATTTAGGAGCTAGGGGACTTTGTGCAAGTTATTCAACCTTACTAAGCCTCCATCTTCTTGATTATACAAAGGGCTATAAATATTCCTGCTTTACAACATTACTATACAGAAACTGATTTTAGAGAATTCACATCGAGCACAATATCCATCACATAATAAGCACTTAATAAATGTTATTTTTGTCATTACATCATCATTCTTAACAGTGCCACTGTTAATCTTCATACCATGGTTAAGGGCCCCCTTTACCAAGTAACGTTCTAAGGCTGCCACAAGGAATAAGCACATTCTAGCACTAGAAAAAGCTTTCACATTCCTAAACCAAACTAAATCCCTTCTCAGGCCGTAATGCCCACTTTGACCTTGCAAAGTAAAATCCAGCCTGCCTCTTAAAACTGTTAACTATTCCTGCTCTAGTCTTGCCCCCGTGACTTGAGTCATCTACCGTGAAACCTGTCCATAAGAAATAACTGCCCCCTCCCAAAGAGAAATAACTCGTGTAAGCTTGTTGTACTAAGCGGAAAAACAAGGCAGCAGTGTGCTGCCTGGAGAGTTCTTGTTTCTCTTTTCTTTTTAATCTAATTCAAATCGATTAAAAAAGAGATTCAGAAAATGGTACAGGATGGCAATCAACGAGAATATAAAATCAAGGAAAGAAAGAATGGAGGAAGCTGCTGTGCTTTTTACTGCATCTCCATTGCTTCGGTATTTACCAGTGTGTTCATAATTTCAAAATTCTCTTTTTTAAATCAGTTTTCTGCAAGCCCCAGACAACGTAACAGAAATACCTTAAATTCTCTGTCCCTTTAAAGAAGTCAGGAATTCTCTTAGGAACTAATCTCTCAGGATGGATAAACCAGTTCAGCTGAAAATTCAAAATGACCCAGATTCAAACTTTAACACATTTCAAACTTTTGAGACTGAGAAAGAAATGGGATTATTTATTAGTATGTTGTTACTGTTTATTTTGCAGGTCATAGTTTCAGCCTAAGACAAAGATGTTCATGAGTCCAAAAGAGTCAGCTGAAAGGATATTTCTAGGCAGGCTGATATCAGGGAATTGAGTGAATCTTGCAGAAAAAAAAAAGGGGGGGGGTGGGAGTGGACATTAGATTCCTAGGCCTCAAATAAAATTTGAAGAGGTTTACAAATCATTATCCTTGGATTTCATTGGTATTTGTTTTGTGATGAAAGTGACTTTATTGAACATTGGAGATTCATATGCACATTAAATTTAAAAAGTGTTCTTTGAGCCCAAATGTCCATCAACTGATGAATGGATAAAGACGATGTGGTTTATATATACAATGGAATATTGTGTGACAATGAGAAAGAATGAAATCTTGCCATTTGCAGCAACGTGGATGGAACTGGAGAGTATTATGCTAAGTGAAACAAGTCAGTTAGAAAAAAACAGATACTGTATGTTTTCACTCATATGTGGAATTTGAGAAACTTAACAGAAGCCCATGGGGAAGGGAAGGGGGAAAAATACTTTCAAACAGAGAGGAAGGCAAAACCTAAGAGACTCTTAAATACAGAGAACAAACTGAGGGTTGATGGGGGGGGGGTGCAGAGGGGAGGGGAAAATGGGTGATGGGCATTGAGGAGAACACTTGTTGGGATGAGCACTGAGTGTTGTATGTAAGCGATAAATCATGGGAATCTACTCCCAAAGCCAAGAGCACACTGTATATATTGTTTATTAGCTAACTTGACAATGAATTATATATATATAATTGATATATATTTATAAATTTATATTTATATTGGGGCGCCTGGGTGGCGCAGTCGGTTAAGCGTCCGACTTCAGCCAGGTCACGATCTCGCGGTCCGTGAGTTCGAGCCGCGCGTCAGGCTCTGGGCTGATGGCTCGGAGCCTGGAGCCTGTTTCCGATTCTGTCTCCCTCTCTCTCTGCCCCTCGCCCGTTCATGCTCTGTCTCTCTCTGTCCCAAAAATAAATAAAAAACGTTGAAAAAAAAAAAAATTAAAAAAAAAAAAATTTATATTTATATAAATATTTATATACTTATATATTTATATAATTTATATATATTATATATTATATATTACTGACAATAAATTATATATTATATATAATATATTATTTTTAATATATATAATATAAATATATTTTTAAGTGTTCTTAGAAGACAAGACAGAAGTTCAATTCATGTACAATTCAGGCCACTTGAATGCTGGGTGACTTTGGCCACCTGAGCTGGTTTACAGAGTATATAAAATGAGCTTGTCTCGTACATAATGCAGTTTTTAAAAAATTCATATGAAAGACCGTTTCAGTGAGCTCAAGGTCCTTCACTTAAATCCAATTAGGAACAACATGCTTCTTGGATTCACAAGAAGAAGGTAGAAATTTAACTAATAGGTTTATTACAGCCATTTAGAATCCCAAGGTCTTATTAAGCTTTGAAATTCTATTCATTCAGCCATTCCACAAACACTCTTGAAGCCCCAATTTTTGCCAGTATTAAAATTTAGCAGATCAAATTTTCTTAGTATCTTATATGAAAAAATATGATAGTGTGGTAAGCCAAATGGTAAGATTACATAAACTGTATACTTTTACAGGCAAAGGTTATGTCTTAGTGTATGTTTGTCCTCCAGATGAATGACAGTTTTGTTATATGATTCAAAACACAAACCCACTGTCATTATTTTCGGAGTAGAAGAGGAAAATAATCTGAGAAAGTACTGCTTAAAACTTTTTAATGAATGGCAAATGTTAAACCCAGTTATCTGAACTTTTATTTTAAAAAGATAACTTATGACTTTTTCAATTAAAGATTAAATTTCTTGATGGATTCACCACAAATTCCTTCCCAGTGTTCCATGTTCATACTAAACTGAAATCACCCACTCAGGATAACCATGTTTCATAATGCGAGGTGCAGCCACATGGATTATTCTAATACAGCACAATCCTTATAAAAATAAACAGACATGTCTTAAATTATGACTGAGAGGTCTGCCGATAAGGTGGAAAATTATATAGGGAAAGAGTGGCCATCGTTGAAGGCAACATTTGTTTTTCAAGCTAGAAAGGAAAGCAAGTGTGTGGACACAGCATATTCAAGTAGAACCCTTGAAGAATCTCCAAACTATGGATTTCCTTGTTTCTACACAGTTCAACGGGCAACACCGAACATCTGATCCATGTCTGGCCATGCCAGTCTGCTTAACATCTGGAATGGGCATATTTCTTTAGATGCCTGTGAAATAGGCTTAAATCGAATTAAAGTTTACCTTATGAACCATAGAGTTCCTGTTAATCAGCAGAACCTAAAGGAAAATGAACTTAGATTTCTTTTCTCACTTGAAAGCTATTTTCTTTATATAACATAACTTACTATCCTGTGGACTTTTGAGGAATTGCCAGTTAACTTGTAGACATCTCCAGGACAGGGAGCTTTTCTCCTGCTTCTCCTACATTTGCTCCCACAGACACTGGGTTGGTGCTGAGGGACAGACTAAAGTCAAAAGTGCCTTCAGCAAGTGCATTCGCTGCACTGGTGCACTTATCTCCCTTAAGTTGTGATTAGCTGCCCGGATGTTCCTCGGCAGCCAAGGTTAACGTATTTTTGCACGTCTACTTAAACTTAAAACAATACCTGGCCCCAAGCCAGTGCTCAACAAACATTTCCTAAGTGCAGCTGGAACATGACTATTTGCTTATTAGAGATAAACCCTAAATAGCTTTCAAGGAGACATTTGTTGAGCATGTCTTTATGTTGCTGTAGTTTATTTCTACAAGATTAGAGCATCCAAACAGGAAAGGACAGGAGTGCCTGATTTGGTTTGTAGTCACATGAAGCATTAAAGCAGAAAGGTCGTTTAACTCTATTTTGTCTTTGGACAGATGAGGAAACCAAAGGCCCAAAGAGGCTAAGCGACATCAGCAAGGTCATTCAGGCCAGCCTGAATGAGTACCCTGGATCCCAAACCCCGTGCCTCACCTGCACATAGACCTGGCCTCTGGTTGCCAGGCTGGTCCATCCAGCTGCCAAGAGCTCCATGTGCTTGACTGATGTGCTGCCCAGACTTAAGTGGCTCAGACCACGGCTCCCACCAACCTGCTCTCCCTGACTTCCCCATCTTACTAACAGTCACGTCACTTTTCAGGCCAAAAAGCTAAGAGTCATCCTTGATTCTTTGACCTCCACACTCTGTATCCAGCACAACAGAAAGTCCTCTTATTGCTACTTCCGCAACTTGTCCAGAATTTGCACACTTCTTACCGACTTGGTGACCTGCTCACTGGCCTCCCTCCCTGCTTTCACCCTTGCCTCCGACAGATCGTCCTCAGCAGGCCCGTGACCAGCTCAAATGGAGATCTGATAATGTCATTTCCCCTGCTTAACTCCTATTTCCTCATGTCCCAGCCCCTTACCAATGACTTTCCATCTCACAGACAGTAAAACCCAAAAATGTACACGGTGGATTTCAAGACTTTATATGATTGACATTTTCGAAGCTAGGAGACAGGATCTCTGAAAGACACAATCTCCTCCTACTTCACTTCAAGGTCAGAGTGGGAGTTCAGGTGGATCACTGACGTGATGCAGCACATTATTTCTTTTATTCTCACATGAATACACTTGAATCTCAGCCTATATATCAAGGAAAAAGAAATGCCTTCCAGAGAAAGAATTGAGAGGTGAGGAATGACCAAATACAATGAGACTGACCTTCATATCAAGTGCATGCCGTTATTAGTGGGTACACGTTATTACCCTGACCAATGAACCTCTGCCAACAGATGCTCTCACTATGCACTGCTTGCTCTTTGGAAATAAATACAGTGTCCACGCATCTTTACACCTCCAGAGCCCAGCACAGTTTGAGGATCAAATTGGGATTTAGCACATGCTTAGGGCATGGGAGAGTAAATGACTCAAGTCGCAGCCGATCACATGGCACTGCAAAGTGGCCAAGCCAGCCGTAGCTTTTTCTCCTAGTTCCTCTGCCCACGTTGAGCTGTTTAGAAGAGACACTGAGGGATAGGGCCATTATCAGAAAGGAGGACACTTGTTTCCAGGGCCAAGCATGGGCCAGAACTGTCACTAAATGCCTCCCTCCAGAACCAGGAGGTCCACTGAAAATCTTTAGCATTTAGTCTTTGGCACCTCTGATTCTGAACCTTTCCAGATGTGAGCACCACTGCGATAATCAACACATTTCTACAGACTGTTACGCTAACAAAGTGCTTGATGGCTGGTTTTATTTGCTCTCTGGAGCAGTGATCCTGAAGGTAGTAAGTATTGTTATCTCCGAGGCAGATTAGAGACCTGAGTCACCCCCCTTCCCTCACCAAAAAAAAAAAAAAAAAGGTCAAATAACCCAAGTTGAATCACGCAGCATGCTAGAGCACAGATTTCCAACCTTTCCAACCTGTGATACTCTATTATTTGTTCACTTGGTTATCCTGTCCTCCCTTACTTCCTCCATATGTATAATTGCTTCTAAAAAGTGGCTTATACCATAGTGCTTTTTCCCAACGTTTTTTTTTTATTTATTTTTGGGACAGAGAGAGACAGAGCATGAACGGGGGAGGGGCAGAGAGAAAGGGAGACACAGAATCGGAAACAGGCTCCAGGCTCCGAGCCATCAGCCCAGAGCCTGACGCGGGGCTCGAACTGACGGACCGCGAGATCGTGACCTGGCTGAAGTCGGACGCTTAACCGACTGCGCCACCCAGGCGCCCCCCATAGTGCTTTTTAAGGTAGATTTTATTTCAAGCTGCCCCTTGAGAGAGCTGGTGACCCTCTGGGCCTGAAAGTCACTGCAGTTTTTTGAGAGCAGGCATTGGAACTTATAACACCTGTCTGCCTTAATCTCTTCATCAATCCTTCTTTTAAGAAACCATCAACACAGACAATCCTTTCTCAATGAATGAAAAATATATCCAGAACTATATCCAACAACTTCATTTTCCTGTCAGAAAAGTAATTGCGGCTGGCTGGTAAACCAGTTTGAAAAATCAAATTTAAATGAGCCAAATTTAAATGTATAAGAGCCTCATTTAACATGCAATTAATTTTATGCCTATAATAAAAAGAGAAAAACCACCGGTCTTCCTGAGGAATTAAATAGGCTGATAAGGAAATGCTGTGCCTCATGGAAATGAGATAAAATGATTCTTGAACTGTCCTCCTTTTGGTTGCATAATATTATATACAATGCATTCTATTTCAGGGAAGTATTAATTTTACTGAATTTAAATAATTTTTTTTCTGCATAGTCACAGGAATGTAACCAAATGGCTAGGTTGGAACTTAGATTATTGGTTCCAGATTTTTTTTAAGCTCTCACTCTCTCCTTTATATGCCCTAAGTCTTTATAGCTTCTTGTGTTTTTGTTTCTTCCCCAAAGAAAGGGAATAATAGAAATGGTAGAGCTCAGCTATATTTAACGTTCTTCAAGCTTTGTTCCACTTAGTAAAATGTTGAGCAAAACCTTCATTTGCCAATCCTTTTATTCCTGTCACAACCCATGTGTACATTAAGATGGATTTGGCAGTCACTTATTTCTTATTTATACCATTTTAATGTTTTTGATGTGCAATAAATGTATCCCATCCCACTTTTCAAGAAGAAGTTAAACTCTTAGGCTACTTTTTATTCTAAACTTTGCTTCTAGATACTGCCACAGATGAGTCACTATGAAAGATCATTACTGAGTATGTTTTTTTCTGGTGGGGTAGGAGTACTGAAGTTACTGAGAAAGTTATAAGACTCTTCTTTGTTAAGGACAAAGTCAGCCTTTGAGATATATATCTTTATCTATATCTATATATCTGTTCTAAATGTTTGTTTATTTTGCAAGAGAGCGTGCACATGAGCAGGGGAGGGGCAAAGAGAGAGGGAGAGAGAATCTCAAGCAAGCTCCAGTCTATCAGCAGAGAGCCTGATGCCGGGCTCTAGCCCACAAACTGTGACATTATGACCTGAGCAGAAATCAAGAGTCGGACACTTAGCCAACTGAGCCACCCAGGTGCCCCAATATATTCTTTAAAGGTTCTAGGGGCCAATTAATACCTCATTGTATCCCATGTCTTTTTGAAATTAATTCAGTGCTTTTTTTTTAAGTTTATTTTTTTATGCTGAAAGAGAGAGAAGAGAGGGAGCAGGCACACGAGCAGGGAAGGGGCAGAGAGAGAGGGAGAGAGAGAATCCCAAGCAAGCTCCATGCTGTCAGTGCAGAGCCCGACGTGGGGCTTGATCTAACAAACTGTGAGATCATGACCTGAGCTGAAATCAAGAGTCAGACGCTCAACAGACTGAGCCATCCAGGTGCCCCAGTGCTTTTTTTTTTTTAAGTAAATTTTTTAAAGGAAACCAAACTTCAACTACTTCTAATAGTGCTTATTACACTTAACATTTTTTGGATTTTTCCTGCCTCTGTTCCCAGGATTGAAGGGCTCCCTCCAGAGGCTGCAGCTCGAGTATGTGGATGTAGTCTTTGCAAATCGACCAGACAGTAACACCCCCATGGAAGGTGAGTGACAAAATTTGATAAGTGACTCTTGAGTTATTGATTCTAGCTTGACGACTTCTTTCACTAACGGCAGGAAATGAAATCTATTCAGACTTAGTTGATTGCATATGGAAAATTAAAACCTTTCCAGGGGATGCCTTTTGGCCTCAGTATTTACCCTCAAAGCAAAGCTCTGCATCCTGCATTTTCATTCATTTTGTACGCAGTCCCAGGCATTGGGGTTGTGGCTCCTGCCGGGTACAGTGCTCACTTTTTCCAGGTTCATTTCCCTTCTGCTATTTCATCAACTAAACCAATAAAATTAATTGGAAGGGGAGTTTATAACCCAGCCATCATTATTTTGGAGGAAGTCCCTCGATGATCTTTCTCTTTTGTAATGACTGGGTCTGATTAGCTTCCAATCTGTGGTAACAAGTGCTCAGTGGTGCCATGAGCAGAGGTTTTATAAGAATGACTACTTCAAAATGAGGCTCTTCATTGCAATTTGGGTTTTGATTCTCAAGGAGCTACAACATTTTATCGCCTTCCTGTTACAACTAATTTAAGACAATAGGCATCTCCCCAAGGAAACTTAGAAAATGTTCCTAAAACTAAATTTTCTTCAATTTGCATTTATTTATGGAGCTTACCTAAGATGAATGAGGAAGAAAATAGTTTGGGAGGACAAATTAATAACAATGTCCTAGTTAATTGAGATTTGCAGGCATGGATTAGACTTACCTGAGTGAATGAGAACAAAGATTTTTGGGGGGGAAAGGGCAAAAAGTCATTTGAGGTTTACAATATGACATACATTTACACAGTTTCAAGGACTTAGAATATAGTAATCAACAAAAAATTATACTGATGATAAATTTGTCCTTGATGATTCAAAAGGTAGTCCAGGGTCTTGGAATAAATCAGGTTCTATAAAGGTTTATTCTTGCTATAGGGTTATAGAAGTTACAGAAGTTCCAAATGATTGTAGATACGAAAGTACATCTGAGTTTTTTGGTAGGTTGCATTTCTGACAAAAAAATATCATAGAAATTATTTTCCTTGCCGTTTATCTCTTGTGCGACTACAGAGAAATGTTAAAATATAAATATTTATACGTGTAATTTTCTCCTAGAGTTTTCTGCTTTTTTAATTCTGAGAAAATCAGTTTATTATAAAGCGATAGCAGTGTTAGAAATTCATAAATGCCTGGGTGGCTCAGTCAGTTCAGTGTCCAACTTCAGCGCAGCTCAGCTCAGGTCACTTCAACTCATTCGTGGTTTGAGCCCCTGTCGGGCTTTGTGCTGACAGCTCAGAGCCTGGAGCCTACTTTGATTCTGTGTCTTTATCTCTCTGTCCCTCCCCCCCCCCCCCACCCCAATACACACACACACTCTCTCTCTCTCTCTCTCTCTCTCTCAAAAATAAACATTTAAAAAAAAAGAACTATCTCTGGAAATAATCTAGAAATACATATTTTTATCAAAGCAAAAAAGAGGTTTTAAAGCAATCATAAACATCTTATTAGTGTAAGAAGTGCTCATCGCAAGGATAACATGATGTCACCCTCTTCCCAATGACACATAAAAAGAGAACACTAAAACTATCTGATGAACAAAAGTGTCAAATAAAATACTATTTAGTGGGAACTGTGAAAAACTGAAATTGCTTCCCATTTTAAGTGCTTGTGGCATTGTCTTCCTCCTTGGGAAAGAGTCCTTTGCAATTAAATTACATCACGTATAGGATTTTTCAGGTTTTTTTTTTTTTTTTCCCATTTTGCCCCCGCCCCACCCTCATGTCTAATTGTAGAGATAGAATGCGGGAGTCTCTCAAGCAGAAAACATTATAATTTGCATTATATACCTCTAGAAGGGAGAAGTTCTCAATTAGGATCTAAGCTATGTGATACCAATATGATAATGGTGTCTGCAGTATGAACACTGATTATGTGTTGAAATTTACTAGAGGGGAGCTTCAGAGTGTTAACATTAAACACACAAGATTGCTACCCCGTAGAATTTGTAATTACAACATTGTCCGGCCTTTGCTAGAATCAGAGAACATTTTAATTTTCCCTGAGTTTCTCATAGAAAATTCCACAGAGCAGAATATTTTGTCAACCATTTTATCAAGAGTCAGTGTCCAAGTTCAGAAGTCTAAGGAAGGATGTCAGACCATAGAAATTTGCATTTGTTGATGATTAGGTCAAGGAACGTGGAATTTTGTAGCCCTGCAGCCATCAACCACTTGATGCTGGAATGTAGTCAGCTCTCCCCACGCTCCCCCAAGAAGGGATCCATTCTTAGCTGGTCCCTCAGGCTCTGAGGCTTATTTCTCTGGGAGGATTTAGTAGGAATGTACCACAGAAATTCCTCAAGTAGGACTTGTTCCAGATTGAAAGAGCTTCCCTATAATTTCTCCCTGGCTTTCAGAAAATGTGTATCCTCAAACTTGGTACGCTTACTTGTTCCAAGGTCGGCCTGATGGAAATGCCAGTTTGATACTAGTCTTTGGAAACCCATTCTCAGCATGTAGTGTCTTCTACTTTACTGTAGCAGAGGACAGGGCTGATCCGGCCAACGGAAGAAGAAATAGGAAATAAGAAGAAAATGAGAAATAGGGATTGCCAGGAGGCCTTGGGTGCATTTGCTCCCCTAAAAACGGGGGGGGTGGGGGGGGAGGTGTCTAACCCATTTCTGGCTTCCATGTTATTAAGATTCATTTTTGCAATGATTTTATAAAGTCACAAGTGTGTATGTGAGTGAAAGTTACACGTATACGATGGGGTCTACCTTAGAGAGCTATTAGTGTTTCTAAAAACACTACAGAAAGTAAATGTTATATATAATCAAAATTACCCTTAAAGGCCCCACAGTAGTTCTTTGTTAGCCAACGTTACTCTATAGTCTTTTAATCATTCAATTTCTTCTGCAAATATAATGACAAAACCGTCATTGGATACCTGCCAGTCCCCAGCCCTTTTTTTTTTTTTTTTTTTTTTTTTGTAACGGCCAGAAAATCCTTAATATGATTCACACAGTTGTCTTTATTTCAGCAACTCAGATTGGTGATTTTAGGCTTGATTGCTTCCATTCCTATCTAATATAAGTGATGCAACAGTGGTTGCCAAGTGCCTATTGATGAATTTTCCTATATTAAATCTACGTATGTTGGCACTGTGCTGTATGTGTGTGTCTGGGTATCTCATATTAGACCCTTAGCATTTGAAAATCATTTTTATTGGTTTCAACCATTCCTATCAACTCCATGGGGCCACAACACATGCTAACAAGATTTTTATAGGCACCTGTTTTAAACCCCAAGGACGTAATGAAAGAGCCCAGCCCAGCTTTCTAAGACATGTTTTTAAAAAATTTATTAAAATGCCAACCCCTTTGATTTGCACCTTGAAAGGATGTTAATTGGGAACATTTCTAGAATAAACCAAGACGAGTTTCATCCGGGTTCTACATATCACACAGCAACCAACTGAGCCAAGAAAGGTTAGCAGTAGCATCTTCTTCATAATATGTAGGCATCGTATATCCAATTTGTTGTTGTCTTCGCTTCTTCCTTGAAAAACCAATAGACAGAAAGTGAGTCCTCTCAAAAGAATAGCTGTAAATTCCAAATGCGCAATCAGTGGAGAAAGTAGTAAGACACTTACTTTGCAATCTGCAACCCTATGGGATGCGATTATATTTTATAGCCATGGGAAGATGTTGCTGACAACAGAGGGGAACTTGTGGACTTTTTCCTCTGTCCTTCTTGTTTATTTTTTCTGGTTCACCTAGTAGTAAGTCATTTTTCTTTCACAGCATCTGCCATGCCATCTGTCTCTGCTACGATATCTGGCATCGATGGCATGTGTTCCAGTCCCAGAAAAAATCAGCCCCACATCCCATTTCTTCTTTCTTTATGCCGCTGTGTTCTTACCAGTAGAGTCCCTGACAGTTCCTTGTGCTCGGTGCCACTCATATTCTTAATTGTCTCATTTCCATAAATCCCAGCATGTATTGCATGTATTTCAAAACCTTCTCTTGAGGGGCACCTGGGTGGCTCAGTCGGTTAAGCGGCCGACTTTGGCTCAGGTCACGATCTCGCGGTCCGTGAGTTCAAGCCCCGCGTTGGGCTCTGGGCTGACAGCTCAGAGCCTGGAGCCTGTTTCAGATTCTGTGTCTCCCTCTCTCTCTGCCCCTCCCCTGTTCATGCTCTGTCTCTCTCTGTCTCAAAAATAAATAAACGTTAAAAAAATTTTTTTTTAATTAAAAAAAAACAAACCTTCTCTTGAGCTTATTAGACAAAAGAAAGCTCATTCCAACATGAGTCATGCCAGACAGGGATAGACACAGAGCATTTGTGTGTCTGAGGACCTACACTAGGAGTTTTTTGGTTTGGCTTTCTGTCATTCCCAAGTGCTAGGCTAATTTGTCTCTCTATATTCTTCTCATTGCTCCAGTGAGGAAGTGATTGAATATGACTGAGGGCAGGAGAGGAGTCTACAAACCATGTACTACTTGTGAATAACAGAAGAGAGAGAGGACCCCTTTTTGTATACATAGCTTTTTAAAAAGGAAAGAGGAAATCCCATTAATTTGTTGATCTGAGAGAATATGATGATTTTTAAATTAAATCATATTTTAATTTAAAAAACATTTGGAATTGAGCTCTAACTTTTATTTAGAGCTTTTTGCCAAAACTAGTTAATCTCACAGACTCCCTTAGTCATTAGATGTTACTCCCAACCTAATTACAGTTCAAATTATTTATTTTTTTCCTGCTAGCGGGTTAATGCAGACATAAACAACACAGGATATCTTTTTTACATAAGAGAGGCAAGATCAATGTTAGCTTCACTTAGTCCCCACAGTATCATCACGTCAAACAAACCATTCCATAAGTATTTACTTCCTTCTAAGCCATTTTATTTAGTGTTGCCATAGGCAAGCAGGAATCCATGGATATTCAGGTTTCTAGGATGTCCAGTTACAGCTCAGAAAATACCAGAAAGTAGCAAGTATTGCAGCATCCCAAATTTTCTACATGTTCTTCAATTCCTAGATAATTCCTATCCAAAGCACAGTTTTCAGAACAAAAATTTAATGACATAAAACCTAGAAATATCATCTAAGCACAACGGATCATCTCTTCTGCCTTTGTATTTTATTATCTTCCCGGAAAGACACTCTCTCAATCTTTCCTCCAAACCATAATAATAGCAGGAAGAAATCTTCTGCAAATAGTCACTAGCAGCGCTGTCCAATCGAAATATTATGCAACCCACACATATATTTCGAATTTTCTGTTAGCTACATTCAAAAGTTAAAAAAAAAAAAAACAGACAAGAATAATTATAGAAATATATTTTAGGGGCACCTGGCTGGCTTAGTTGATAGAGCATGTGACTCTTGATTTCAGGGTTGTGAGTTTAAGCCCCATGTTGGGTGCAGAGATTACTTAAAAATAAAATCTTTAGCATAAGAGAGTCTTAAAAACTGAGAACAAACTGAGGGTTGATGGGGGGTGGGAGGGAGGGGAAAATGGGTGATGGGTACTGAGGAGGGCACCTTTTGGGATGAGCACTGGGTGTTGTATGGAAACCAATTTGACAATAAATTTCATATATTGGAAAAAAATAAAATAAATAAAAATAAAATAAAATCTTTAGGGGTGCTGGGTGGCTCAGTTGGTTGAGTGACTGACTTGATTTCAGGTCAGATCATGACCCCAGGGTCATAGAACTGAGCCCTGCACTGGGTTCTGAGCTGAGCTTGGAGCCTACTTAAGATTTTCTCTCTCTTTCCCTCTGTCCCTCCCCTCTGCTCACACTCTCTCTCTCTAAAGTAAAATTAAAAAAAAAGAAAGAAACTAAATACATAGTTTTAAAAAATAGTAAAATAAAATCTTTAAAAAATACATATATATGTATTTTTAATTTTATTTTTTAAAAGTGTTTATTTAATCACGGGAGTCTACCCCCAAAACCAAGAGCATACTATAGACACTGTTTGTTAGACAGCTTGACAATAAATATATTTTAAAAATGAATAAAATAAAATAAAAACGTTTATTTATTTTGAGGGAGAGAGAGAGCATGTGCACAGGGGAGGAGCAGAGAGGGAGAGAAAGAGAGAATCCAAAGCAGGCTCCACATTGTCAGTACAGAGCCTGACACAGAGCCTGATCTCATGAACCATGAATGAGATCATGACCTGAGCCAAAATCAAGAGTCAGATGCTTAACTGATTGAGCCACCCAGGTGCCCCAGTAAACAAATAAATAAATATATATTTTAAATTTAACCCAACATGGGGCACCTGGGTGGCTCAGTTCAAGTGTCCAACTTCAGCTCAGGTCATGATCTTACAGTTTGTGAGTTTGAGCCCCACGTTGGGCTCTGTGCTGACAGTTCAAAGCCTGGAGCCCGTTTCAGATTCTGTGTCTCTGCACCTCCACTGCTCACACTCTCTCTCTCAAAAATAGATACACATTTAAAAAATTAAAAAATTTAACCCAATATGTAAAATCATCGTCTCAACATGCAATCAATACAAAAATTTTTAATGAGATTTTTCTTTCACACTAAGCCTTTGAAATCTGTTGTGTTTTTCACTTTTACGGCATGTCTTAATTTGGGTCAGCCACATTTCACATGTTTAGTAGCCACATGTGGCTGCTGAGAACTAAATTTGACCACACAGTTCTATAAACTCTATTTCCAGGCTAGCAGAGCACAAGACACAGAGTAGGAGCTCAATAAATATTTACTGTGTGGATGGATGGATGGATGGATGGATGGATGAATGGATGAATGGATGGATGGATGGATGGATGAATGGATAAACGATTGGATGAATAAGTGAACAAGTGTTTGAAGATGAATGAGTGAAGCTCTAAAGTTAAATAGATCCAACTTTATTTTTCTCTACTTAAAACCTATTTTGGTTTCCTAACATCTATAAGCATTCTGGTGTCTGATCTGGTTCAACATTTCAGGATGATGCTAAGGACAGATTGCTGGTAAACATCCCCAGGACACTCTTACTTTCCATTTTTCCTCATCAGCAACAGCAGCCACATCCAGATGCCAGGTCTTTCTCTAGAAATCTGATTGATACCTAAATGAGCAGAAATGAATGGAAGGTGATTCTTTGGCAGTTCAGTTGCTCCTGAGGATTACTATATCAAATTAAAATTATCTAATGCATTTCATTTATGACCCCTGACCAGGATGCTCCTGAGAGCCTTGCGTGCCGATCAGATCAGTTTAACATTTTGGTTTGAAAGGTTGGGACAGCTGAGTTTTCAAGATAGTGATTTGGAGAAAATTATTTTCATATCCAAGAAGATGAGCCAAACCCTACCAACTCTATGGCGGGAAAAAAAAAGTGTTCCAATTTTACTAAATCAGTTTTATTTCCATTTTAACTACAAATTCACCAAAAATTGGACTGCTACCTTAGACCTATTCAGCTGATGTTTTATCCTTTATAAAACAATACATTTAATAAAAAAATAAATTGTTTAAAAATCTTTTTAATGTTCATTTATTTTTGAGAGAGAGAGAGAGAGAGAGCGAGCATGAGTGAGGGAGGGGCAGAGAGAGAGGAAGACACAGAATCTGAAGCAGGCTCCAGGCTCTGAGCTGTCAGCACAGAGCCTGATGCAGGGCTTGAACTCGTGAACCACGAGATCATGACCTGAGCTGAAGTTGGACACTTAACTGACTGAGCCACCCAGGCACCCCTAATAAAAAGAGAAATTTATTTCATTCATTCTAAGAAACAGCATTAGAGCTGGATGGGTTCACGTGGGTTCTTTCAGTCTCTGGTATGGCTTTTTAGAAAATCTCATGTTTCTTCTCACTGTACTTCTCCTTCCTATTAGGACAGTATTTCTGCAAAGTGGACTGCAGGACATTAGATGGGGAACACAGCTTCTGGCCTCACCACTTGTTAGAGTGTATACCCAGGGCAATTTACAGCCCCACTGAGGCTCAGTGTCCTTACCTGGAAATGGAGACAACACAGACAGTGACTTCTGAATGAGTTAATAATGTGGGTATAGGAGAGCAAGCAAGCATAAGCCCCTTTTCTAGAATGTCCCATATAATTTACATACGTATAAAAATCCACTTTTTCTGGATTCCTTCTCAGAGGTAACCATAGGAGAAGTCCAAGGCCCTGAAATTATAATGTGATGAAAATCACATAAAGGTGGCCAGGCTGCAGAAACAACTAGGGTCTTCAGGGAGGCCACGTAGAAATTAACATACAGAGTTGGCAATGGAATTTTCTTCTAGCCCGTTGTTTCTCCCTGGAGTTTTGTTCTGAAATGCTCCATGCCCTTTACAGTTAATGTAATCATAGGTTTTCTGGGGTTAATATATTCAGTCAAAAGGTAATCTTGAGACTGTGATTTTATTTTCAAAAATATATCTAGAAAAAAGTCAGTAACAGGATTTACTTATTCAGTTGATATTCATTGACTAGCACTTTTCATGCACTAGAAGAAGCAGAAGTTAATAAATTAGGCAAACATCCTGCCTCTATAGAAATTACATTCTTGTGGGGGAGACAGGCAATAAGTTACTAATTGAGTTACAATAGATGGTGATCATAGTATGAAGAAAAAATAAATCCTGGGAGGAGGATAGAAAGACAGACACCATATGTTTTCACTCTTATGTGGATCCTGAGAAACTTAACAGAAGACCATGGGGGAGGGGAAGGAAAAAAAAAAAAAAGGTTAGAGAAGGAGGGAGCCAAAACATAAGAGACTCTTAAAAACTGAGAGCAAACTGAGGGCTGATGGGGGGTGGGAGGGCGGGGAGGGTTGGTGATGGGTATTGAGGAGGGCACCTGTTGGGATGAGCACTGGCTGTTGTATGGAAACCAATTTGACAATAAATTTCATTAAAAAAAAAAAGAAAAGAAAGTATGAGGGGTAGATAAGGTGTCCAAGGGAAGTCTAAGAAGGATATGGGGGGGGGGGGGGGCGGGGGGGAATAGCTTGGCCTCCTACAAAATGGGAAGGACATAACTTTGGAATAAGACCCTAATTTTGATCATCTTTCCATTTCTTCCTAGTTGTGTCATTTTAGACACATTATTTAACCTCTCTTTTCCTTAGTTTCCTTATCTATAAAATTTAAGTATTAATATCTCCTTTATAGGGTAATTAGGATTTTTTGGAATGATATATACAAAATGCTTAGAATGTTGCTTAGTACATGGTAATTACTTAAAAAGTTAAAGCTGTGTCTTTTGTTGTTGTGTTGTTATTGTGTGTGTGGTCCTGCTGTGAATTTGTCATGTGGGAAGTGACCTTGATGCATTAGTAGCCTCCAAGTCCACCACCAGGCAATCCTGAAGGTCCCAAAACAGAAAGGCTCACCCAACCAATTAAGATGCATGCATCACATGGTTTATTAAATCAAGTAAAAAGCATAGTGAGAAGCAAGAGGGGAGAGATGGGGCAATTGAAACAATTAGGATTGAGTATAAGCAGGTAGAGGGACCCAACTATCTAAATCCTACGGCACGCAGTGGTCATATGGCCTGTCCTCTCTCTATGCCACAGTGTCCTTCCCTATGAGGGTGTATTATAATGATCATATTTGAGATTTGGGCAAGACAGCTCAGTAGACAGGAGGTGCCTGGGTCAATCATACACTTGCTTTCTTGCTCTCAGGGACAAATTCACCTGGCCGTTAGCTGTAGCTCACCTGATAGCTGTAGCCTGACGTACAGCCGTGGACTCTGCATTTCTTGTGCACAGGATTTTTGAAGCCAGAAGGGGATCACCAAACGGGGCTGATTTAAGACCTTATTTGAATCCTCGTATATTTCATGTATATTTAGTATATCTTGAACGTTGGGTGTCATGTGCATACTACATGCATTGTGAACATCACATTTTTCCATCCTTCCACCTCTCTGCTCAGCACACACGTTTCCTACTTTGTCTATGTCTCTGCCATGACTCAGAGGTTGCTAATCCACTTAGTCATACCATATACATTATGTGAATTCTTCCTGTGTCTCACAAGCTACTTGTTTCTCTACATGGTTTCATTTATCCCTCCTTATTTCTCTTGCTCTCTTGAGCAGAACTGATCTTAAGTAACATAGCAAAGGCACATTACAGAGTTCACCACTCTTAGTAGGTGACATGCTGCTTCAGATGTGCAGCCTTCTAGGGCCATTGAAAACCTGTCCAGAGTTAACGGAGGCCCCAGAAGTCCTGAAGGTGGATCACTCTGATAGGCGTCAGAGCCGTGGCTAACAAATTATCTTGTTCCAACTGGGTTCCATAGAGAGGACAGGAGCTTTCCTAAAACTACCTTTACTAGAGCATACTAAGAAATTAAGATTGCCAAGGCTGCAGAAAAAATGTGATGAGCTGGCTTTAAAGAAAATTATGTTCCAAACAATTTGTAATCATCTAGTACTGTATCTTGTGCTCTCTTTGGATGTTGAAGATTCCCAACCTCATTTCATAATGTCCTGGTTAGAATGGAAGATGCTGGAGAAGAATATGCTTATATTCTATGCAATTTAGCTACTCCCTCTATTGTCTCCCCCTCCTTTCCCTCTCTTCACATCTGAAGTCAACAGTGAAGGCAGAAGAGACGTAACCCCTACCAGTAAGATACAAAAAAGGAAATGTGGGCCATGTGTCTGGGGCCTATGGTACTTCCTCGCCACAAATCTGTGGCCCTCACCAAGCTCAGAAAGGATGGTTTTTTGGTTTTCTTTTTTTCTTAAGTTGTTCTCAGTCAAGAAAAAGAGAGAGTGAGAGAACACGAACGAACAGAGATGGCTTCTGCTCACCCCAGCTGTCAGGTGGAGACAGAGCCACTTAGTATTCTGAAGCTGTGGGTCTGTGACTCATGTGAACTTCCTTCTGTGTGCTTTGTCATTTCCCTGGAGTTGTGACAAGAATTACCGCCATATTCTGAGGGGATGTCAACTCAGTCTCAGGGGAATTAATCTCGGTAAATTTCTTATTGTGCTGCAGCTGATCTGCAGTGACACGGGTAGGAATTGGAGACACATTATCCAACACCCTAGCCCAGGCAGGTGGGGCTGGGGATGTTAGCAGCCTGTCACTTTGCAGCATCTCACTCAGGGTTTCCCAGCATGCTGATTCACTAGGGTGAGCAGAGCCACCTCTGTCATTGCTAATCTGGAATTCTCAGATAGTGGGGATAAACAAACACACGTAAGTCTCTTTCTGGGGGAAAAAAAAAATGAAGCAATGAGAAAACAAATGCCATTGTTAACCCACTTCCCCCCTTGGGGTGCTTAATATGTGTTGTGAAAAACTACAGGGTCTGCAATCAGAGGAAGACGGTGCTAGTCTTGGGTGTGTGAATTTGACTGAGTTGCTCAGACTTTCTGCTTCTCGGTTTTTCACCCGGAAAATGGCAAGAATAAAAACATTACCTTGCCTAGCTATTTCTAAGATTGTTGTGAGATAACAAGAAGTAGTATAAGAGAAGATGTTTTGTAAATTTTAATGCCCTGTACAAATATTTTGAGGTTGTTATTGCTGTTACGTATATTTACAGTGTCAGGAATATAGGTGCATAACAAGGTGTAATAACTGAAGTTTGAGCCAGGCACCAAGACAGGATTGAAAAGAAATTTCAAAGAGAGATGCCAAATCTTTATTTGTATATTTGCAGAGGAAATGAGCAAGAGCTGGGTCCCTGTTTTTCCTTCCCTCAATGTTTTATTTTGAGAACTTAAAAACCTACAGAAACGTTGAAAAAATAAACACCTAATATTATTCTCCTATATTTACCAAATTGTGCTGTGTTTTGCCTCTATTTTGCCCTCTCCTGCTGTCATTGTGACATTTGCCCATAAATACTTTCTTCTATCTCCTGAGAACGAGGCATTCTTCTATATAACCGTTACACAATTATTAACTTGTACATGGATGCATAGGGACACTTGTACCCCAATGTTTATAGCAGCACTCTCAACAATAGCCAAAGTATGGAAAGAGCCTAAATGTCCATCAACTGACGAATGGATAAAGAAACTGTGGTTTATATACACAATGGAGTACTACATGGCAATGAGAAAGAATGAAATATGGCCTTTTGTAGCAACGTGGATGGAACTGGAGAGTGTGATGCTAAGTGAAATAAGCCATACAGAGAAAGACAGATACCATATGGTTTCACTCTTATGTGGATCCTGAGAAACTTAACAGAAACCCATGGGGGAGGGGAAGGAAAAAAAAAAAAAAAGAGGTTAGAGTGGGAGAGAGCCAAAGCATAAGAGACTTAAAAACTGAGAACAAACTGAGGGTTGATGGGGGGTGGGAGGGAGGGGAGGGTGGGTGATGGGTATTGAGGAGGGCACCTTTTGGGATGAGCACTGGGTGTTGTATGGAAACCAATTTGACAATAAATTTCATATATTGAAAAAAAAAAACTTGTACATGGATACACCACTGTTATCTAATATGCAAGCCATATTCATCGTTCCTAAAATGTCCTTTATAGGATTTAGTTGTTTTTGTCTTTATTTTTGAAAGGGAAGTGGATCCATGATTTTTTTCAAATTCATGTTTTATTTCAAAATTAAAACTAACGTTTTTTCTACTACATCAACAAAATCCAAATCATTTTATCAGTTCTGGTAGTATTACATCCTATTACAACTTTTGATACAGTCAAGATTTTAAGACCAAAGCCTCTTGTACATATAACATTGAAAAAGAGCATTGAAATAGATCATAAGTCAACATGGTATACTGAACAATGCAAGGACTCTGAAAATGGATAGATAGTTCTATGTCCTGACAGTAACTCTTACAAACCCTGTGCTTTAAGAAAGTTAATTTGAATTTCTCCTTCTGTGTGTCCTCATCTCTAACTCGAAATGAAGATGAACACCTCAATATGTGTTAGTGCAGATTGAATATTATAATAATTAGAAAGCATTGTAGATAGTACATAAAGATGTTCAATATATACTAGTTATTATTTTTAAAGTTTTTATTTTAATCCCCATCACCTATTTCACCCATGGTAACCATCAGTTCTCTATAGTTAAGAATCTGTTTCTTGATTTGTCTCTCTCTCACTCTTTTTTTTTTTTTACCTTTGTTCACTTGTTTTGTTTCTTAAATTACACATATAAGTGAAATCATATGATATTTGGCTTTCTCTGACTTATTTCACTTTAGCATTATACTCTAGCTCCATCCATTTCATTGCAAATGACAAGATTTCATTATTTTTTATGGCTGAGTAATATTCTATTTCGCACACACACCCCACATCCCACATCTTTATCCATTCATCAATGGACACTTGGGCTGCTTCCATATTTTGGCTATTGCTAACAATGCTGCTATGAACATAAGGATGTATGTATCCCTTTGAATTAGTTTTTTTGTATTCTTTGGGTCAATGCCCAGTAGTGCAATTGTGGGATCACAGCACAATTTGGTAAATATAGGAGAATAATATTGGGTGTTTATTTTTTCAAGTTCTATTTTTAAATTTTCGAGAAACCTCCGTACTGTTTTCCTAAGTGGCTGCACCAGTTTGCATTCCCACCAACAGTGCATGAGAGTTCCTTTTTCTCCACATCCTCACCAACACTTGTTGTTTCTTACATTGTTTAACCATTCTGACAGGTGTGAGGTGATATCTTATTGTGGTTTTGATTTGCCTTCCCTGATGATAAGTGATGATGAGCATTTTTTCATGTGTCTGGTGGCCATCTGGATGTCTACTTTGGAGAAATGTCTATTCATGTCTTCTGTCCATTTTTTAATTGGATTAATTGTTTTTGGGATGCTGAGTTTTATTTTGAGAGAGAGAGAGAGAGAGTGCGAGCATGAGTAGGAGAGGGGCAAAGGGAGAGAACCTTAAGCAAGTTCCACATGCAGCACGGAGCCCATTGCAGTGTTTGATCTCATGACATGAGACCATGACCTGAGCAGAAATCAAGAGTTGGAGGCTTAACCGGCAGAGCCACCCAGGCACCCCTGTGATGGTGAGTTTTATAAGTTCTTTATATATTTTGGATACTATCCTCTTATTGGATATGTCATTTGCAAATATCTTCTCCTGTTCCATAGGTTGCCTTTTAGTTTTGTTGATTGTTTCCTTCACTGTGCAGAAGCTTTGTATTTTGATACAGTCCCAATAGTTTATTTTTGTTTCTGTTTCCCTTGCCAAAGAAGTTACTGCCTGTGTTCTCTTCTGGGACTTTTATGGTTTCAGATTTCACATTTAGGTCTTTAGTCCATTTTGAATTTATTTTTGTGTATGGATTAAGAGTGTGGTCCAGTTTCATTCTTGTGCACATCGCTGTCCAGTTCTCCCAATACATTTGTTGAAGAGACTGTCTTTTTCCCATTGAATATTTTTTTCCTGCTTTGTTGGAGATTAATTGACCATATAATTGTGGGTTTATTTCTGGATTTTCTATTGTGTTCCATTGATGTATATATCTATTTTTGTACCACACCGTCTTGTACCACACTGTCTTGATTACTACAGTTTTGTAACATAACTTGAAGTCCAGAACTGTGATGCCTCCAGCTTTGCTTTTCTTTTTCCAGATTGCTTTGGCTATTCAGGGTCTTTGGTGTTCCCATACAAATTTTAGGATTGTTTGTTCTAGTTCTGTGAAAAATGCTGTTGATATTTTTATAGGGATTGCACTAAAAGTGTACATGGCTTTGGGTAGCATAGACATTTTAACAATATTTTTTCTTCCAATCTGTGAGCATGGAACATCTTTCCATTTCTTGGTGTTCTGTGCAATTTCTTTTCTCAGTATTTTAGTTTCCAGGGTACAGGTCTTTTACCTCTTTGGTTAGGTTTATTCCTACAAATCTTATTATTTTGGGTGCAGTTGTAAATGGGATTGTTTTCTTAATTTCTCTTTTTGCTGCTTCATTTTTGGTGTGTAGAAATGCAACCAATTTCGGGGCACCTGGGTGGCTCAGTCAGTTAAGCGTCCTACTTTGGCTCAGGTTATGACCTCACAGTTCATGGTTCTAGCCCCGCATCAGACTCTGTGCTAAGAGGTCAGAGCCTGGAGTCTGCTTCAGATTCTATGTCTCCCTCTCTCTCTGCCCCTCCCCTGCTCACTCTAAAAAAAAAAAAAAAAAATTTAAGGAAAAAAAAAAAAAGAAATGCAACATTTCTCTACATTGGTTTTGTATCCTGTGGCTTTACTGAATTTATCAGTTCTAGCAGCTCTTTGGTGGAGTCTTTCAGGTTTTCTATATATAGTATCATGTCATCTGCCAATAGTGAAATTTTTACTTCTTCATACTGATTTGGATGCCTTTTATTTCTTTTTTGTTATCTGACTGGTGTGGCTAGGACTTCCAGTACTATGATGAATAAAGGTAGTGAGAGTGGACATCTTTGTCTTGTTCCTGACTTTAGGGGAAAGGCTCTGTTTTTCTGCATTGAGATGATGTTTGCTGTAGGTTTTTCATATATGGCCTTTAATTATGTTGAGGTATGTTCCCTCTAAACCTACTTTGTTGTACTTTGTCAAATGCTTTTTCTTCACCTATTGAAATGATCATATGGATCTTACCCTTTCTCTTATTTTTTTTTTAATATTTTTTTTAACGTTTATTTATTTTTGAGACAGAGAGAGACAGAGCATGAACGGGGGAGGGGCAGAGAGAGAGGGAGACACAGAATGGGAAGCAGGCTCCAGGCTCTGAGCCATCAGCCCAGAGCCCGACGCAGGGCTCGAACTCATGGACCGTGAGATCGTGACCTGAGCTGAAGTCGGATGCTTAACCGACTGAGCCACCCAGGCGCCCCTTATCCTTTCTCTTATTGATGTGATGTATCATGCTGATTGATTTACAAATACTGAACCACTCCTGCAACCCGGGAATAAATCCCACTTGATCATAGTAAATGATTTTTTTAATGTATTGGTGGATTTGGTTTACTGGTATTTTGTGGAGGATTTTTGCATCTATGTCCATTAGAGTTACTGGCCTATAGTTCTCTTTTTGTGTGTCTTTATCTTGTTTTGGTATCAGAGTAATTACTGGCCTCATAGGATGAATTTGGAAGTTTTCCTTCCTCTTCTGTTTTTTGTTTGTTTGTTTTGTTTTTGTTTTGGAATAGTTTGGGAAGAATAAGTATTAACTCTTCTTTAAATATTTGATAGAATTCACTTGTGAAGGCATCTGGCTTTTGTTCATTGGGAGTTTTTTGATTACCGATTCAATTTTTTGGTGGTAATCAATGTGCTCAAATTTTCTTTCTTCCAGTTTCAATTTTGGGGGGTTGGATGTTCTTAGGAATTTATTCATTTCTTCTAGGTTTTCCAATTTATTTGGCATATAGTTTTTCATAATATTGTCTTATAATTATTGTCTTATAATTTGTATATCTGGGGTGTTGGTTGTTATTTCTCCTCTCTCATTTGTGATTTTATTTATTTGAGTCCTTTCTCTTGTTTTCTTGAGAAGTCTGGCTAGAGGTTATCATTTTTACTGATCTTTTCCAAGAACTGGCTCCTGGTTTCATTGATCTGTTCTATTGTTTTTAGTTCCTTTATCATTTATTTCTGCTTTCATCTTTATTATTTTCTTCCTTCTGCTGGCTTTAGGCTCTACTTGTTGTTCTTTTTCTAGCTCCTTTACACATTAGATTAGGTTGTAAATGTGAGATTTGTCTTGCTTCTTGAGGCTATAAACTTCCCTCTTAGAACTACTTTTGCTGTGTTGCAAAGGTTTTGAACCATTGTGTTTTCATTTTCATTTGTTTCCATGTACTTTATAATAAGAAATTTAATATTTATTTATTTTTGAGAGAGAGACAGAGACAGAACGCAAGCATGGGAGGGCCAGAGAGAGAGGGAGACACAGAATCCAGAGCAGGCTCCAGGCTCTGAGCTGTCAGCACAGAGCCCAAGGTGGGGCTTAAACTCACAAACCATGAGATCATGAACTAAGTCAAACTCAGACGCCTGACTGACTGAGCCACCCAGGTGCTCCTGTTTCCATGTACTTTTTAATTTATACTTTGATATCCTGGTTGACCCATTCATTGTTTAGCAGCGTATTATTTAACCTCCATGTATTTGTGGTCTTTGCAGATTTTTTCTTGTGATTGACTTACGGTTTCATAGCATTGTGGTCAGTAAAGATGGCATGGTATGACTTCAATCTTTTGGAATTTAAGTCTTGTTTTGTGGTCTAATATGTGATCTGTTCTGGAGAATGTTCCATGTGCACTTGAAAAGAATGTGTATTCTGCTGTTTTAGGATGGAATGTTCTGACTATATCTGTTAAATCCATCTGGTCCAATATGTCATTAAAAGTATTGTTTCCTTGTTTTCTGTTTAGATGATCTGTCTATTGATGTAAGTGGGGTGTTAAAGTCCCCTACTATTATTGTATTAATATCAGTTACTTCCTTTATGTTTGTTATTAGCTGCTTTATGTATTTGGGTGCTCCGATGTTGGGTGCATAAATATTTACAATTGTTATATCTTTTTATTGAATTGTCCCCTTTATTATGATATAGTGCCTTTCTTCACCCCCTTGTTACCATCGTTGTTTTAAAGTCTATTTTGCCCAGCAGCACCTAGGTGGCTCAGTTGGTTAAGTGTCAGTTGATTAAGAGACTTCAGCTCAGCTCATGATCTCACAGTTTGTGAGTTCGAGCCCTGCATCAGGCTCTCTACTGTTAGCACAGAGCCCACTTCCAATCCTCTGTCCCCTCTCTTTCTCTGCCCCCACCCTGCTCATTCTATTTGTCAAAATAAATAAACTTTAGGGGGCACCTGGGTGGCTCAGTTGATGAAGCGTCCTACTTTGGCTCAGGTGATGATCTCACAGTTCATGAATTTGAGCTCCACATTGGGCTCACTGCTGTCAGCACAGAGCCTGCTTTGGATCCTCTGTCTCCCTCTCTCCCCTGCTGGTGAGCTCTCTCTCTCTCTCAAAAAAATAAAATAATAAATAAATAGACTTTAAAACTAATAAAAATAAAGTATTTTGTTCAGTATAAGTAGTGCTACTCCACCTTTCTTTTGACATCCATTTGCATAATAAATGTTTCTCCACCTTCTCACTTTCAAAGTGCAGGTGCCTTTGGGTCTCAAATGAGTCTCTTTTAGGGGCACCTGGGTGGCTCAGTTGGTTAAGCAGAGTCCGACTTCGGCTCAGGTCATGATCTCACGTGAGAGAGATCATGAGTTCAAGTTCGTGAGTTCAAGCCCTACATCGGGCTCTGTGCTGACAGCTCAGAGCCTGGAGCCTGCTTTGGATTCGGTGTCTTCCTCTCTCTCTGCACCCACCCCCTTCCCCCCACATACACACGCACTCTCTCTTTCTCAAAAACAAATAAACATTAAAAAAATAATAAATAAAAACAAATAAAATGAGTCTCTTTTAGGCAGAATATAGATGGGTTTTTTTTAAAACCATTTCGTCACCGTCTATCTTTTGATTGGAGCATTTAGTTCATTTACATTCAAAGTAATTATTGATAGGTGTTTATTCCCATTTTATTAATTGTGTTGTGGTTGTTCTGAAGATTTTCTCTGATCCTTTCTTGTCTTTCTCTCTTTCATGGTTTGCTGGTTTTCTTTAGTGATATATTTGGGCTTCTTTCCCTCTATTCTTTGCATGTTTATTAGTGGTTTTGATTTGTGGTTACCATTAGGTTTGTATGTAACATCTGCTGCAGATAGCAATCTGTATCGAGTTGATGGTCATTTATATTTGAACCCATTCTTTACTTCTCTCCTCCCTACATTTTAGGGATATGGTGTTATCTTTTTTTTTTTAAATATTTATTTTTTTTGAGAGACAGAGCACTAGCAGGGGAGGGGCAGAGGGAGTGGGAGACACAGGATCTGAAGCAGGGTCCACATTGACAGCAGCGAGCCCAATGCAGGGCTCAAACTCATGAATCATGAGATCACAACCTGAGCCAAAGTCAGACACTCAACCCACTAAGCCACCCAGGTGCCCCTGTGGTGTCATCTTTTACATCCTTTTATTTTGTGAGCTCCTTGACTGAACCTTTACCAAAATATTCACTTTTACTGCTTTTGTTTTTTCTACATTCCTACTGTCATTTTTGGTCTTTTCTTTCAACCCCAGGAGTCCCCTTTAATATTTCCTGCAGGGCTGGTGTAGTGGTTGTGAACTCTTTTAGTTTTTGTTTGTCTAGAACACTCTTTATTTCTCCTATTCTGAATGATAGCCTTGCTGGGTAGAGTATTCTTGGCTGCAAGTTTTTCCCATTCAGCACTTTGACTATATCATGCCACTCCTTTCTGGCTTGGAAACTTTCTACTGAAAAATACATTGATAGCCTTACAGTGTTTCCTTTCTTTATAACTGTCTTCTTTTGTTCTGTTGCTTATATTTTTTCCTTTATCACTATATTTTGCCATTTTAATTATAATATACTTTGGTGTGGATCTGCTTTTGTTGATTTTGTTGGGGGTGCTGTGCCTCTTGGATCTGGTTATCTGTTTCCTTCCCTAGATTAGGGAAACTTTCAGCTATTATTTCTTCAAATAAATTCTCTGCCTCCTTTCCTTTCTCTTCTTCTGGGACTCCTAGAATACAAACGTTATTATATTTGACGCAGACAATGACTTCCCTAAGTCTATTATTATTTTACATAATTCTTTTTCTCTCTTTTGTTCAGCTTGATTACTTTCCACTACTGTCTTCTAGGTCATTAATTCATTTCTCTGCTTCTTCCATCCTGCTGTTCATTCCATCAAGCGTATTTTTCATTTCACCTCAGTCCTTTATCTCTGCTATGTTATTCCTTATCTCTGTGTTAATTATCTGATGTCTTCCCCTCTTTTCTCCGGTCTAGTGAGTATCTTCATGATCAGTGCTTTAACTCTTCAACAGTCATGTTATTTATATTTATTTCACTTAGATCGCCAGCCATGGCCTTGCCCTGTTCTTTCTTATGGGACAAATTCCTCTGTCTTCTCATTTTGTCTAATCCTCTATGCCTGCTTCTCTGTGTTAGGAAAGTCAGCTATGTCTCCTGTTCTTCAGGGTAATGGCTTTATAAAGATGAGGTCCTTTAGTATCCTACGGTGTAGTATCCCTTGTTCCCCAGGGCCTGGTGCTTCCAAAGTGTCTTCAAAGCATGCCACATGTGCTCTGCTGTTATGTCTTGGTTGCTTTATCCTTAAGGCTGGTTGTCTGCAGAGGCTCTTTGCCTGTTTGGCAGTGTTTGGTCCCTGGCCTGAATGTGGCATGTTTTAACTACATGTGCTCTGGTCTGCTTGTGAAATGAGACCTGTCGCCACAGTTACTGGAACTGGAGCCTTCCAAAACTCCTGGTTTGAGAGACATAGTGTTGGCAGGGATTTGGGATGGTCTTCTGGGGTAGAGTGCCTATTGGTGGAACTGAGGTAAGAGTGACTTGGAAGGGCAGTTCTTCCAGAACACAGGGGTATGGGGCTTGGTATAAACAAGTTAGATAGTGGGTATCAGTGCTACGTTGGTTTCTGCAGGTGGCTCTGTGCTTATGCTGAGGGGCAGGGAAGGAAATGGCATCTGCCAGTTCCTTTGTTCCTAGAGAGGTCTCTCCATGAATGCTGCTCTCTAGGACACCCTCCAAGATGAGCAAATAGCCTTCCCTCTTTGTGCCCCAGTCGCTCTTCAGATCACTGTTTCATGCTATATGTCTTTGGGCTGTTTGCCCTGCCTTTTCTCTAAGAGCAGCCCCAATGTCCTCCAAGCTCTCCAAGAGCCAAGCACACTGAGCTTTAAAACTCCAGGCTTCAAGCCCTACTGGTTGCAAGAACTCACAAATTCTGGGCCCTCTCACTCTCCAGGCAATTGCTATAGGGATTCATTTTCTCTGAGCATTCCCATGTGTTAGTCTTTCACCCTTCTCTGTGACCATGGCTCCCTCCTCACCACAGTGTCCACAATCTGTTTCTCTTCTAAGCTGCATCTCCACACTTCCTACTACCTTCTTCAATGTGGCCTCTTCTCTACCTTTAGCTGCGGGATTTGTTCTTCCAGTCTTCAGATAAATTTCTGGGATATTTAGGATGATGTGATAGTTACCTAATTGTATTCATAGGATGAGGCGAGCCTAGGATTCTCCTACTCCACTGCCATCTTCTCTTACTCTAACTGGATCCATGATTTAATTAAGAAGACCAGCTTGTATTTAGTTTCATGGCTTTTTAATCTCTTTTAGTCTAAAATGGTTCCTCCACCATTTTTTTTTTCTCTCTAATGATATTGACGTTAAAAAAAATTCCAAGTCAATTGTTTTGGAGAATGTCTCTCAGTCTGGATTGTCTGATCATTTTTTCATGATTAGATCAAGAGTAAAAATTTTTGGCAAGAAAACTACACAGATGATGCTAGGTCCTTCTCAGTGTGTCCTTCAGAGAACCCAGGAGTGTCCCTTTGTCCCACTATGGGCCATGGTTAGGTCAATCACTTAGTTGAGATGACATCTGCCAGGTTTTCCCAGCATGATGGTACTTCTTTGTCTTGGTAGTTAATAAATAACCTGAGTATGTGATTCTGAGACAACATGAATAGCCTCGTCCTCCACAACCTGGTTTTAGCATCTACTGAAGATTCCTGACCACACCAGTGGTTGGAATAGGGTTGCAACCTTTCTCCATTTATAAGTGGACCTTCTTCAGTAAAGATGAGACTTCCATTCTCCTCCCCAAATCTCAGTGCCATAACTCTGGAGCCCACTCACTTGCTTCAAGAATATAAAGGTTGAGTGAGAGGAGGAGAGAGGATCTCGTGAGAAGGGCATACCTGGAGAAAACTATGCTGTGAGAACCATCCCACCTTAGGAGGAAAGGACTGCCCCTTCACTTCAACCCTGGCTGAGGGTGGAGAATTGCAAGGCTACTCAGATTGTTTAAAATGTGAGCCCCACAGTTAAGGAGTATAGCAGCTTGGGAGCTGACTCGTGTCCTGGCAAACCTAGACATGGAAAAGTGGGCTGGTTCTCTCCTTTAGTGGTACAGTAAAAGGGTATGCCTCCTCTGGGGGTGACAGAGAGGGCATCTCTGAATGTTTCCTGTATGGGCTTCTTTGGAGGTCGATCCTCTAGGACAGCCTCCTAGAATCTTGGGGGCTGGAGGTGAACACCCCTATGTGGTAGGAGGAGGGCACAGAGGCGAAGAAGGAAGTAGAGAAATAGACCAGCCACGTCCCATCTCACTGCCCCTTCCTGTAGCCTGCTCCTCTAAGCAGGTCCCAGCTAGGAAAAGGAAAAGTATTTGAGTTTGGACTTTCGATTGAGATCTATGGAGGCTGTATTTATGATTTTAAATGATATTAGGAATGTCCATTACCCAGGTCTGCAGGCAAGGTCCTGCCTTTCACCTCCAATGAAGGAAGCAAGGGGTACATAAACTAGAGCAAATAGCTGAGGGGGCTATAGTCTAGCAGATACCAGATGGGAAGTTGGGGCTAGGCCGGGGAAAAACAAAAATTAAAAAAAGATTATGAAGTTAGACCTCAGACGTCTCCTCTCACTTACTGCCAGGTCACTCTAGCCAGGTTACACTTGCCCCAGGCAGAAGTTGAGAGAATACTTCTCTAGAGAGTATTCTTTTTTTTTTTCAAGAAAAAATATCTAACAGATACAGACACCGTTGGGGAAAATAACCCCCGTGGGGAAAAGTGGCAAATCCCCTCATTGTTTTCACAGTGACTTGCACCAGTTGATAAGTGCCAACCAAACACAGTTTTAGTGCTTTACTCGTAAACATGAACAGAAACCCAAGGATTACCCAACATTCAAAGAGAGCCCACAGCATGAATTTTTTTTTTTAAAAAAGCCCAAATAGAAGAAAACAGAATAATTAACCGAAAATTCCAAAGAAAATACAGTTAATATGCTTGGTAAGATAAGAAAAGATACTGCATTGACGGAACAAGAACAGAATGAAAGATCAACAACACAGAATTGGGAAAAATATTTACACAGATTAGAAAATATAATGGCAAAAAATCTGAAAAATTGTAAAAGTCAATAAACATGTTGGACATTAAAGTTGAGGAAATATTTCAGAATGCAGGGGGAAGGAAAGATATGGATGCTAGGAGTGAAAAAATAACAAAATTAAGATTTTTGTCCAGGAAGTCCAACAGCTATTTAACTAAAAGATTTCTAGAGAGAACATATAAAATGGAGGAGAGGCAGTTATCAATAATAATAATAATAATAATACAAGAAAATCTCCAGATTTGAAGAGCATTAGTCTCCAGATTGCCAGTGCCTGTCAGGTACCCAGGACAACGAATGAATAAAGATTCACACAAAGGAACATCATAATGAAATTTCACAACTGAAAAGATGAGGGAAAACATCCGAGAATATTCCAGAGACTATGAAGGACTGAGAATAAGGATTGTATAGGGTTCTCGGCAGCACAACTGAGACCCAGAACACCATGCGGCAAGACTTCAAAATCCTAGTCAAAGCGATGGTGGGCAAACCACCAGCCAAGGCTGAGGAAATCATAACATTTTGACTTTCTCCTCTCCCAAACACAACTCCTCAAAAGCTACTTGGAAACTGCTCCACCAAAATGAGAGAATAACACCACAAAGAGGAAGCCATCGGATCCAACTCATTTAAAGGAAGAAGGGAATTTCCAGGGTGACAGGAAGAGAGGTGACAGCACGACAGCTGTGCAGCGGCACAGAGAGCAAGCAGCGTAGGCTGGAGCAGGAGGATGGCAGGCTCTCGGTGGGACGTTGCCAGGAAAAAGAAAAAAGGAACTCAGTTTCTCACAGGCTTGACCATGTGCAAAACTGTATGGAGAGACATTTGCACAAAGTATGGGGAGATTTAGTAAAGCTCCAAATAAAACTGTTAATGAAGAAAATGTCAACTAAAGGAGAAATGAAAAGTTATAGAGGGAAGAAAATATAATCATTGTAAACCACTTTGCTCACTAGTGGATGTTAAGTAGGTAGTCATTAAAAAGAAAACAGAATTGGGGCATCGGGGTGGCTCAGTCGGTTAAGCGTCCAACTCTTGATTTCGGCTCAGGTCATGATTTGGCTCAGGCTCACAGTTTGTGGGATCAAGTCCCATATCAGGCTGTGTGCTGACAGCATGGAGCCTGCTTGGGATTCTCTCTCTCTGTCTCTGTCTCTCTCTCTCTCTGTCTCTGTCTCTCTCTCTCTCTGTCTCTGTCTCTCTCTCTCTCTCTCTTTCTGCCCCTCTCCTGCTTGTGCACTCTCTCTCTCTCTCTCTCAAAATAAATAAACGTTTAAAAAAATGTCTCTTAAAAAAATGAAAACATAGAATATGAACTTGACCCTAAACTGAGATGTGAATATATTGAGAAGATAGGATAGAACAGTGTATGAACGGGAGCTACAACTCTGACCTCCACTAGAGGTCAACTGATAATGTCTAAAAAAGCAGGACCAAGGGAGTAATGCGTAAATATTATTGAGAAATGTAGAGATTAATACTAGAATAAAGAACGTATGTTGTAAGTGGTTACCTCTGGGGTACAAGCAGAGTCAAAGGTCTGCGGCTTTTGGTTACAAGCCTTTTAGCACGGACTCTGTACGTGATGTGCACGTATTACTTTGACACAGCCGAGGAGTCAATCAATAACCACACACGTACACACACAGATGAGATAAAAATGCCAGGGGTATTGAGTTGTCAGTATTAACTATGATCTCGTGGCTGTCAAGGTCCAGGCACAGTCCTTGGGGTTTATAAATACACAATCAAGTTCTCCTACTCCTGATTCCATGATCAGAAGCCAACCCATCTCTCACTGCCTCCCTCCAGAAACATGCCAGCACCAGAGACCTACCCGCCATCTCCCAAACAAGCTGTGCTGAGCCAGACTTCTTTCCTCAGAAACCTCTAAAGCAGGCTGTGCTATATAATCTGTTGCAGGATGAGAAGAACACATAATTTCCATTTATTTTACATCTTACTATTTTTAAAGTTTCTATTTATTGAATATATTTTATTTTGCTATTTTAAACCATCCACTGATAGAATTTCAAACATTAAAAAGTAAAAACGGTACAAAAGATTCCTACGTACCCCTCACCCAGATGCCTTCAAGTGTTAACATCTTATATAACCAGAGTACAATTATTAATATCTAGAAATTAGCATTGACACAATAATAATACATAATCTACAGACCTTGTTTGTAGATTCTGATTGTCTCACTAATATTCCTTTCTGGTCCATTTCTACTTTAAGATCACACATTGCAGCTCGTCTTCGTGGGTCTTTGGTCTCCTTTAAGCTGGATCCATTCCTTGGTCTTTCTCAATCTTGACAGTTTAGAAAGTATTAACCAGTTCTTTTGTAGAATGTCCCTCAGTTGACGTTTTTCAGATGTTTGCTAGTGATGAAGACATTTTGGGTCGTTGTACCACACAAGTGATGTTGTGTCCTTTCTGGTGCTTCATATTGGTGGTAGGGTGCACATAATGTTCATTTTCCCTGTTACTGAAGATGTTAATTTTGATCGTGTGGTTAAGATGATGTCTACCAGATTTCTCCTCTGTAAAGTTACTCTTTTTCCTGTAGTATGTCCTGTATTGCCTAATATAAAGTATGTATATGGTTATATACCTAATGAGTATGTTTGGGGAAAATACTTAGGAACTGTGCAAATATCCTGTTTCTCATCACACTTTTGCCTACTTAATTTTAGCATTCCTCAATGATTCCTGCCTGAAAAAAAGTACTGTGGTGTTTGCCAAATGGTGATTTTCTATTTCTATCATACTTACATTTTTTAGGTTGGCATTCTACGGTAACGAAGTGCTTTCCCTTCTCCCCTTGTATTTATTTATTCAATTATTGAATAGTTACTCAATTGTTTCAATTATTTATATCAATATGAACTCATAGATTCTGATGTTATTCTATGATTTCTAATTCATTACTATCATTATCTATTTTGTTACTCCAGCTGTCCCCAACATGTACATCCGAAGTGTCTTGGCCATGTCTTCCATGATCACCTGACGTGCCTCCATGTTTGTTTGTTTTTCGAGGACTTTTGCTTTCCCAGCACAAAATGTTCCAAGCTCACCTGTGCTTTCCCCAGCCCTGTAACCAGCCATTTCTCCAAGGAGCCCTGGCCCTTTTAATGGAGTATAGTATTTTGCAGCCAGGATCTGAGTTCTATTACATATTTTTTTTTTTTTTTTATAACATAACAGCTTTGCAGTACAGGTACTTATTTTACCCAATATACTTTAAAAAAAAAAAAAAAAACATGTTGGGAAGCAAAAACATTTTTGAAATCAAGAAGCACTGCTCATTGTTTCCTTGGCCTGAAATGTCCCCTAGGAAGACATCCTGATCCCCTTAGCTGGAATTAGGCACTCCTCCTTTTTCACGTGTACAGCATGATGCTTCTTCCTCCATTTCGCACTTCCTTTTTGCTGCCTTACGTTGTCGATGGTAGTTCAAGAGAGAAGAACAATTCGGGAACTAATGATCTCCTTCTCCATGGTTCTGTGTATCCTGTCAACTTCCCACGTTGAAAGAGGTTCATGTGTAAAAGGCAATGAAGGCCAAGTAGGGAAGAGAAATGGTCCATGTCGCTGTGTCACAGAGAAGCGCCATGTGGTTGCACATACACACTGGGCAGGCACCCGTATGAAATGAGCGATCTCAGGAAACAAAACGGTTCCTGTCAGCTCCCGAAGGAGTTATGTAGTTAGCATTTCATCCCTTTAGTGTAACCTGTCATGCTCTATCAGGGCTTCTGGTCTACTCTGCCCATACAAATCTGTCAGTGTCTGAAATTTCTAAAATACTGAAATGTCCTGCTTAAAAGCAGACTAGAGCCAGACTGCTTGCTTCCACCTACTAGTTGAGTATCCTTGAGCCATTTATTCACCTTCTTTGTGCCTCAGTTTTCTCATGTGCAAAATAAGAAATAAGAGTACAATCACAGTCCTTTTTTGTAAGATCTTTGTTGTGATGGTTGCATTAATATATGTAAAGTGTTTCGAAAAAGTCCAGGTGCATTTTTAAAAAAAAATTTTAATATTTATTCATTTTAGAGAGTGAGAGAGAGAGAGAGAGAATGAGCAGGGGAGGGGCAGAGAGAGGGAGACAGAGAATCGGAAGCAGGTTCCTCACTGTCAACACAAAACCTGATGCGGGGCTTGAACTCATGAACCATAAGATAATTAATTACCTGGGCTGAAGTTGGATGCTCAACCGACTGAGCCACCCAGACGCCCCAGTTTAGGTGCATTATAAGTGCTAAATTACTGTTCATTGTTATTCTTAATACTCCAGAAGACTGAAGACCCTTATATTTATGTGAGGGAGCCTCACAAAATGTGGCATGGACATATACAAAAGTTCACAGCAAAAAGGACTAGGTCAAACTAGGGTTTTGTGTCTAATTAAAGACCAGCCCCCAAGAGGGACAATTCATTATAACTTTTCAGTCACTGACCCCATTCTTGCCACTCTTTGCCTTACAACTAGGCAAGCCTTTCCCCTGAAGCACAAGGAAGTTGGCTATGTGTGGAAAAGATGGATATGGGAGGGTGACGGGAGCTGGAAAAGCCACAGACTAAACATAAGACATTTTCCTTCCATGTCAGTTTTACTCAAAGACGTGTAAAGAAAAATATTCTTATTGCTTTAAAGCAAATACTTTATAGCATGGTGTAGAATAGCCATTTGCATAAATTTTTATGGTAAAGCCAAATCTAATAACATTTGCCGTTGTGGCCACTTTGGTGGCTCATGTGTTAGAAGCGTTTAAGAAGCATTGTCTTACCCTAAAAAACCTTGGTAAATTCTCTCTTAGCAGAAGATTCTAATAAGGAAAGTCAGGGGAAACATCCATCCTTGAGTGGGGAATGGGGAAGAAGGTGAAAAACAGGAAAGAAAGCCTGAAAGAAAGAGATTAAGGGCTTCGGATACAGACAGACAACATGTGGAACAGTGAAACAGACACAAGGAAAAGAACATGAGCATCCCAGGGCAGACCCAGGGGGACAGACTAGCCTCTTGCCACATGGCTCTTGCAGTGAAAGTGGCCCAGCCACCACTGAGCCGGCCTTATGTTTTAACACACAGAGCAGCAGGTGCCTCGCTTTAAACATGAACAGAGTGAGTTTTCCCTCTTTACCAGGTAGTTCACTGTTGAAGAGCTGAGAAAAATCATCCCACTCCACCGTATCAAGTTTAAAAGTTGCCTTTTAGTTAGTTGTCTTTGGTTAGTTACCAGATACCTGCCAAATATAGATAAGCTCTGCAGAGCCAACAGGGATTTGGGGTTCCAGTAAGTGGCATCTGCCGTTGGAATGGAGGCTTTGGCATCACTGAGATTAAGATAGCATCTTCTCTCAGATGTCTCCCGTGGTGGAACCAGGAAGTAAGGCCAGCTCTACATCTTTAAAGAAGCAGTAAAGATTGCTTCCTGTTACAGCATAAAATGGATTTGCCAGTAGAAAATCTCATTAGGATAAATATTTTTTTTACTCTTATCGATCCTCTGCCAACCTGCTTGCTTTATTCTTACATCGACAAGATAGAATTCCTTTCAGAATAAAGTTAAAAGCGTGTCCCAAGGAGCTGACACTCAGCTGTACACACACAAAGCTCCAGACGGGATAATAGAATAAGCAGCTACAGGTCGGGATTCCACATCTGTGTGGCCAATGACGGTGACATCTCGCAACCGAGAAGATCAGAAATTCAAGGCTTGAGTCAGATATCTACAACGCAATGGCAGAGGCTCCCTGCTATAAAAAGATTCCACTAATAATGAATATACAAATATCAGGCACCATGTAGGATGGGTGGGGGTTAAATTTATTTTTTAGTATCTCAATGAACATTTGGAAACTGTTTCTTAGTGAGTTTTTTGATAGTACATACCTAAAGGCCTATTTAGGCCAGTTATTAACCCTCTATGTGCTTCAAATAGCAAAGCCAAAGGAATGGGCATGGAATATATAAACATGGATGAGGAGAAAGGGAAAGAGAGATTTTGCTTCATTTTGTTTGAGTATGAGGATCAGTGGGTGAGGCTGGCTTTGGCGAAAAAGTGGAAACTTGGTTTCATCAAGTTTTTCATCTTTCTGAGCCTCCATTTCTTCAACTGTGAAATCGAAATGTAGTAATACCACCTCAGAGGGCTGTAGTAGAATTTAGATGCAATAATGTTGATAAACATGTCCAGGATAGAGACCAGCGAATTATAAGTACTCAATAGAGTTAGCCTTCTTCCTGTCCCTCTGTTTTTGTCATGCCCAACCAGTCCTGATCAGAGCACAGTGGAAATTGTGGGTTGTCTGCTAAGTAATCATCTCTCTTTTCTCAGATACCTAGGTTTTCATGTAGGTGGTGACCCTGCCCCCAAACCACCAAGTGACCCATAGGAAAGCCGCTTCGTCTCCCCTTGCTGGTCCTTGGTTCCGATGTGGGTTCTGGGTTATGGTAAACCAATGAGTCCCTTTTTTACCTTTGGTCAGAGTCAGTGGTTCACGTGACCAAAACAGACTAATCAGAGTGAATCTCAGGAGTCGGAACACTGAGGCAAAAGGGCCCTGCTAAGTATGGACAGGGAAGCACAAGGCCATAGACACTGCTGAGAGCCACATTAATGCTACAGAGGAAACCAGTATGGGGATAGCAGAGTGAGAAAAAAGTTGGTCCTCAGTGATTTGTTGGAACAATCAATCTGAAGCATATATAACCTCTACACTTCCAGTGACAAGAGCTGGTAAATCTTTTACAATTTAAAAACTTTCCATTGAGATTTTAATAATTTGCTTATATATTAAAAAAAAAAAAAAACAAACCAGAATCTCATACATCAAGAAGCTAGATACATCCTCATTTATCAGTAAGTAAAATTGCAACCTAAAGCAGATCACGAAATACAAAGACGATCATTCTCAAAGATATCATCTTTAGATCTTTTGTATATTATGGCTAAATGAGGGGGTCTCTATAACATCTATCTTATCTTTCTATGTGTTGCTGATTAGGTTTTATTGTCATATGCCAGAATTATCTTCTACCATAATTATTCCTGATATATAAGAAAGTTTTCACTTAGCTGGTTTTAAATTAGAATAAGTTGGTTCTACCAAATAAATCTACATGGCAGGTTAATTTTTTTTTTTTTTCATTTCTGCATACATTTCATAGATCACTCATTCTGTTACATTGACTGGGGGAAAAAAACCAGGTTATTTAAAGTCAGGTGTTCACAGGCATGTCACCTATGGCAGTAATGAGCAGCTGGTAACACCTGCTTTAGAATTTTCTAGACCAAAATTATCTTGGCGTTTGCTGTAAACTAAGGTTTGTGTTACCCTAAAATTCATATGTTGAAACGTAATTCCCAACGTGATGGTATTAGGAGGTAGGACCTTTGGTAGGTAATTAGGTCATGAGGGTAAAGTCCTCATGAATGGGATCAATTCCCTTATAAATAAGACCCCAGCAATCTCCCTCATGCCTGTGAGGACATGGCAAAAAGATGGCTGTCTATGGACCGGGAAGTGAGATTTCACCAGACACTGAATCTGTCAGAGCCCTGATACTATATTTCTTAGCCCCAGACTATAAGAAGTGAATGTTGTTTAAGCCACCTGTGGTATTTTTGTTATATGTTTATGGTATTTTTGTTATAACAACCTGAACAGACTAAGACAGCCATGTTCTCTGATAAAATATGTGGGGCTTAATTGGCAAAAGCAAAACTTTAGAAGTTTTGGCAGAAGGAAAGAAAATCTTTTCTCTAATTTTAACGTTTTCATTTGTATCAGAGAGATATCCCACGTCAGAAAAAGACCCATGTTCAAACTATAAAAATTCCTTTTTTAAAGATTGACTAGTAACATTGTCAAAGGGAACTTAGGCTGTAGGCTAGTTTCCTACAATCCACTGATGGTATAACTTTTAGCTTTACAGATGAAGATATAAGTTAGGTATTTAGGAAATTTGCACAACCCTGGAATTTCAGTTAACTTAAATGTTTAAAAGTCTGTTTATTCGTTGCCTTGCTCCAAACCAAATTTAAGGCAATGGGTTTATTTACTCTCATTTTTAATTATTTTTAAGTGAATTGGAATTCATTCCACTGTTCACAAATCTGTAGAATTTGACATATATAAGCACAGCACTGTACTCATTGTGGAAGCTACCTCCTTTTCATCAGGACAGAAATCATCTCTTTACTATCATTTACTATTAGCCAAATATAGGTATTACAAACTGATAGTTTGGAATAACTTCATTTTAGTAGGAAATAGTAGGGCCATATTTAGATTATGTTGAAGGAAGAGGTAGGATTTTATGAACCACATTCTACATAATTATTTCTTGGAGAGTATCATCAGGCTGTAGTGGCTAGGTGAAAAGCTGGAAAGATTGGAGGTGGTGATAAGAGAATTACAGGGAAATAATGAGGATTTAGCAGCACCGAAAGAAAGTTCTGTCATTGCCTTAGGCAAGTCGCTTGGCCATATTTATCTAAGTGTAAAATGAACAGTTGCTCCTTTGCTAGGGTTAAAGGGCACATGTCTGGTGGAGGAAGAAATAATATTAAAAGCATACAGCATCGCATAGTTTCCCCGCTCTGTAGGGGGAGCTGAAAAAGAATGAGGAGACCCCAGAACAGCAGTGTCTGTTCTGGAAAAGTCACAGCAATTTCAGGCTCTTACTTCAGGGAGCTGCTCTTATTTGCAAGTTCTGCAAATGGGAATTTTTGGTTCTGGAGTTTTATTTCGTTTGAGAGGAGGTGAAAGGTCGAAGGGGAGAGAGGCATCACAGAAGGAGGTGGGGAGATGCCATGGAACTCAAATCCAACTAAATTATCTCTCAGCCTCCATCCATTTATTCTTTCAAGGTGGATGTTAGGCTAAAGATGGCCAGGCCTGTTTACCAGTCCTACATAGGTGGTCCAGTGACTCACTTTGGAACTTACAGGTACTTACCAACTACGGTTTTTGTTCGAGTCCTTTGGACTTCAGGTCAAAGTGAGACTAAAAGTGTCCCATGTCGGTAACTTATTCCACATTTCAGAATAAGACCCAGAAATCACATCTGGGCAATATCAGAGGCCCAGTTCTAAGTGTCCAGGAAATACAGTATTTGGTTGAGGACCATGTGCCCTTTAGGGACAGGGTAGCTACAGGGTAAGAACAATGCATTGTCCTCAGAGAGATACAGCTCCATTCTGGGGTCAGAGTTTTGAACAAGGTTTAATTTGAAAGGTTTTACTGACTTGGCTCAGTCCATGTATCGCTTTCTAGTCTCTTGAATCTTGTCTATTCTGATCATTTTGGCCTATGTCCTGACCCAGAATGCTATTCTTTATAAGCTATCTTGTGAAGATCACTTTTTTTCTGAGTTTCAACAGGTCAGATGCAGACACAATCCCTTTTTTGGCTCTTTTTTCAAAGAGCCCTCAAATTGGAAGTCTTTCTTCAAGGAAGCAAAAAGAGCTTACATTTCCCAAGTCATTCATACACATCACGCAAGAATGATAGTCATCATGTATTAAGTGCAAAGGGCTGGATATAACCACACACAAGGCATTTCATGTTCACAGATACACAGTGGAATTAAGCAAACACCCTATTATTTTTCGGTCCCCAGCCCACCTTCTCCCACAGTGCACTATACACAAAGCCTTCTAGAACTTCAAAGCTAGAAGTGTCCTCATAGACTCTCTGCTAAGAACTTGCCCAAGTGACTCTTTCTGAGCCTCAGCTTCTTCACCAGTGAAATGGAAGTTAACGTATTATCCACCAAAACAGGTTTAAGAAACATTACCTGTGTGCTCAGTTAATATCAGTCTGCTCACCTGTGTTGAAGAAACTGAGATCCAGCAAGGTCAAGGGATATTCCCAAGGTAGTGACAGTGATGGGACAAAACCATGTCTCCTGAATCCTGGTGTGTGCTCTGTGAGGCAAAAAAAAAGTCAGGCTTTCCTCAGTCAGCAAAGCTTCAAGGCTGAACGTGATGTACTCCATTGTTTCCATTCCTATAAGAAAGGATAGTTCTCTGTCTCCAGACACTCAGTTGGGCGCTGAGGGAGGATTCTCCACAGCCAGGAAGATAAAAGATTGATAAAGCAAAGAGAAATCTCTAAGCCACAAAAAGGCACCACTATAAACCCTCCACTGGAAGTTTCTGAAATTAAATACGCAAATAAACAACAGTAGTTAAATAAACAAACAGCTGGTTTGGAGTAAAAAGTGTGCCCAGGTTTAGACCTATTTTTTTTTTTTTTATTAGTGTCTATTACTCCTTGGATGAAACCAAGCCTCCACCATGGTCCTCTCCTCTGAAAAAAGACAGGATCAGGTTGAACCATATGAATGAGACTATCAATAGTGAACCATTTCTGAATTCTAACAATGGCAATCTCATTCGGTTGAAAATATTTGTGAATTAATCTACAACATTGGTGTTTTAAAGCGGTACCTTTGTTTGCTAGGGAATATCCTTTTTGTCTTTTTTATATTGTAAAAGTATGACAACACGTTTCCAGAAATTTCCAGGAATCTTGGAAAATGGAGAACAAAATTATGTAGAGTTCCACCATATAGTACAATTATTATTTTGTGTATTTCACTCTTAGCATTTTTGTAAGCATTTTTGAAATATTTTAAATATACCTTAATACAATGAGCTTCTAGCCTGTTTCCTCATCTAGGGTAAGAGGAAACTGCACTGGATTATCTCTGAGGTTTCTTTTGTTTTTATTATTCCATGTCATTGTGGCCAGATTAACTTGAGTCCATTTTATTTGATCAAAACACTAATTTCTGCATATTTTTATCTGTAGTTCTTATGGTTTATTGTTCATGCAGTATAACTATTTGCTTACAACTTTCAAAGCTATTGGGTACATTTCCCATGAAAAACAGTTTAATGTAAACAACTATTTTGTTGTATAAGGACCAATTAAAAAACATGTTTATCAACAGATGTTTTGCACTCAAAATAAACAATTTTATGAAGTCCTTTACCATAAAATACATATTTTAAAATACAGATGACCTACATTACTGCAAGAAGAATGTCAACATTTTAATTTTTTTGTAACTAAAATTTTGTAATTGAAATCTGAGCCTATTTGAGAAGAAAAAACGGGGGCCACATCCTGCTTGCTTGTTTCTCATTTGTGTTACAATTTTAGATTTCACAAATTGATCTACACACATTATCTCAGGTCAAACTTTGAAGAATGCCATGGGATCAATATCGTCCTCACTTTACAAATGATGAAATGGAATACCCCCAGGAACAAAACTGACTTGCAGCATTTATAGAGGGCCAGCTGCGTGCTAAGGATAAAGAGAATAAGAGAGAGCTGTCTGTGGCCCTTGGGTCAAAGAATAATGAATGTTTCAACCTGGAAAGGAGTACACGGGGAACATTTAACAACGTTTTTCAATAGCTTAGAGAGAGTTTTTTCAATAAGCTTAGAGTTTCTCAAACTTTGAGGTTTTAGAGCCAATGAAAATAACACAAAGTCCTAGGCACACGGAAGTAGGCTAGGATCTGGACCTCTGCCTTTTCATCAAATTCCTTGGGTGACTTCAATGTATACCAAAATGTGTGTGTGTGTGTGTGTGTGTGTGTGTGTGTGTGTGTGTGTGCGCGCGCGCATGCGTGTGCGCATGGATGTCATAGTGACTGTTTGCATGTGTACTACAGCAAATAATTAAAGGTTAAATTACAGTATGAAGCATTTAGATGAAAGAGCAGAAGAGGAAATGTGGGAGGAAGTTTATACACCCTGTAATGGCTTACTTAGGAATGGGATGAAGCAGTGATTCTCAAAACACACCAGAATTGCTTGCAGGGCTGCTTAAAACACGGACTGCTGGGCCCCACCCACCCCAGTAAGTGTAATTCAGTAGGTCTAGAGTAAGACCCTAGAATTTGCATTTCTAACGAGTTTCCAGATGCTGTTGATGCTGCTGGGGGGGCCGGGGGGGGGGGGGGGAGGGGGGCGCGGGGCAGGGAGTACACTTAGCTAAGATTGGTATAGACTAGCACAGTGGTTCTAAACCCTGGCTGCACTCTAGAATCACCTGGGATGAGTTTTTAAACTGCTGATGCTGGGGCCTCACATCTAAAGATTCTGATATAAAAGAACTTCAGTGGAGGTCCGATAGTATAGTTTTCATGTTGTAGTGTGTTTTAATGTGCAGTCCCTGATGAAAACCACCACTTTCTGGAAAAGCAGAGGGAGTTGCATTCTGTCCTGGGTTGCCAGATTTAATCATGTTTGTCTGCATATCCTTTCCCAGAGGCAGGTGCATTACAATGCACATAAAAACCTTCCTAACATCCTTTTCCCACCTGGAATGCATGCTGTGACAGGGGTGCTTTTAAACCGCATCTCCAGGAGACAGGAGTAAAACCACCTAGACTCAGTTGATTTTTTTCTTTCAACAATGCTGCCCTCTTGTGTCCTTAAACAGTAGAATTGTGTAAAAGCCCCCTTCAGCCATATTAGTATGGCAAGTTCTTGCTACATGGCTAAACAACTTGGGGGATTTTTCTCTGATGTTAGAAAGAAAGGAAAGAAGGAAGGAAGGAAGGAAGGAAGGAAGGAAGGAAGGAAGGAAGGAAGGAAAACAAATTTAACATTCATTAAGTTTAATTTTTAATCTGTGGCAACATGAATCTCCAACTGCGGCCCCTCAGTTCTCCCGCCATTTTTGCCTGCATTCATTGCTGCAGCCTCCTGCAAGGATAAGAAGTACCAAGAGTTCCTCATTCCGCCAGAGTCAGAAGCCCAACAAATCTGGGAGGAGCAAGAAATTACCAGCAACTAAAAGATTTGGGGCATTAGAAAGTCTTGCATCGGCTTGTCCATACTCTGAACCATTCACGCTTACCTTGTCCTCACACCCACCTCTTTTTCACTTGATTGATAGCTTATTGGGAATAGAATTCGTCGGGAGCTCCCATGTCTTCCCCCAGTGAATTTTACAAACTTGTTGGGGTTCCACCATCTGGAAGAAGTGTCCTCTGCACCTCACGGGTACTTTGCCCGTCCTTTATCTCACTGTAACAAGTCTTTCTCTCCCTTCTGGCCCAGCCCCCAGCAGGGATCATCAACAATCCCTCCCCCCCACCCCCCGCCCTTTTACATCACTCCAATGGGACACAGGCTTACTTTTAACATCTCCCATCTTCACAATAAATCTCTCCTTTGACCCTCAGTACCCTTTCAGCCATTGAGCCATTTCTGTGTTTCATTCACTTCCAAACTTGAAAGAGTCCACTCAGGTTATGCCGAAAGCCTGTCTTCCCCACACCCCTTTCTTCCATCTGCTCCAGCCTGGCTGTGGTCCCATCGCACAACTGACACTGCAACAGTTCTTCTCATAACCTACAAGGACCTCCCTACTGTTTGGCCAAACCCAGCAGGCACTGTTTTAGTGACCTCTGATCTGAACGCTCACAGTGTTCCACTCTGTGGGCACAGGTCCTTCTCAGAGCACTGTCTGCTCTTGACTCTGAAACATCCCATACCCTGGCTTCCTTCCCACTCCTCTGGCAGCTGATAAACTGGAACCCTGCAGTGTCCCCTTTGACTCCTGGGCTGGCTTATAGAACCTTTTCTGTTTTCTTGACAGACTCCCGGTATGTAGGCTCATCCACTTCTGTGAATTTAAATACAACTAACAGACTGATCACTGATAAACATATCTTCTCCTGCCCAGGTTGCTGACCATGTTGTTCGTCCACTGATTTCTACCTGATATTTCCCCTTTAGGATCTCACAGGCATTTCCATATGTTGCACGTCCAAAGAGGAACTCTTGGGGTGCCTGGTTGGCTGGGTCAGTTGAGCGTCTGACTCTTGATTTCGGCTCAGGTCATGATCCCAGGGTTGTGGGATTGAGTCCCGTGTCAGGCTCAGCACTCAGCATGGAGCCTGCTTGGGATTCCCTCTCTCTCTTTGCCCCCTCTCCCCCACTCACTCACTCTCTCTCTTAAAAAAAAAAAAAAAAGAAAGAAAAAAAAAGAGAACCCTTAATTTTTCTCTCTAAACCTGTTGCCCCCTCAGTCTTCCTCATCCCTGTAAATGGCCAGATATCTGGGAGATTGCCTTGATTCCTTCCTTTCCCTCATTTGCTACATTCAGTCCATCCTCAAGTCTGGTGGATTCTACCTCCAAAATATATTTTGAATCCATCCATGTTTTGCTGTCTTTACTACCACCACCCTCATCTCCTGCCTGGAACACTGCATTCCTTCCTGAAGATCTTCCTGCAATCCCTCCCCCTCGCAACAGATTCCCTATAGCAGAGGCAGAAATAGCGTTCAAAAATGTAAACTACATCCTCTCATTTCCTTACCTAGAGAATGCTAACTTCCCATTAAACTTTGAATAACATACAAACAACATGGTTTGCCCTCTGCCAACTGTACCTTCTACCCCGTCCTCCTTCCTTCCTAAGTAAGCTCCTGCCACAATGGCTAGATTACTTTTTTGCTAGAACTCACTAAGCTCTGTCCTGTGCATGCTGTTCCATCTGCCTAGAATGTTCTTTCCTTGCGCTTCACATGGCTGGCTCCTTTTTTATTCTTGATGCCTACACCTTCCTCCTTGGGGAGACCCTCCTTGACCTCATTCCTTATCTCAGCCCCCTGTTTGTTTTCTTCATAACACTTCACATTTTGTAATTACTTACTTGTGCATGTCCCCATTCTTTCTCCTCTCAACTCTAAACTCCCTGAGTCCAGGAGCTCTGTATGTGTTTTGCTCACAGATGAACCCAGCAGCTGGCCCAGTCTCTGGCAAATAATTAGGTTTTCAATACGTGTATGGTGAATAAGTGAATGAAGGTACAGGAAGTCACAACCGCCACTTGACTTTAACTGCTCTTGTCAAAGCCTCAGTGACAACGATGTGGCCAAGCCATTAAACTGTCCTATGCTCATTTTACTGATTATAGAATAGAGATAGGGGAGTGTCTTGGGTTCAATTTATTCCCTGTTAACCTCATCCGTATTTACCAACATGATTGATTCACCACAATATCCCCAGCACCCGGCGCTACAGACACTTAATGAATACTGCTGATGGAATGAACTCCTGAGCTCTGAATGAAACAGGATGTGAAAGGAAGGGGGCCGGTGCAACCGTGGAAGTGTCTGAGCAGAGTGAAAACTTCTGGGGAGAGATTTAAATGATGGCTTTCTACTTCTAGAAATGTTCATCAAAAGCGCTCATTTCCATTTGTATAATAAGAGGAAAATGTTTCAAGTAGCTTTTTTTTGTATCTCATTTGCTTTATAAGAGAGAAGGAACTTAGAGTTTTAGTTGCTGGGTGATTACTGAGTTATTACCTGATACGTAGGAGTCTCTCTCCAAGAAAGAAAAATATTTTTCTTATCAGCCAAATTCCACCTCTGTTGGGAAGACGATGGTGAATAAAAGCATTCCCATCGTCCAAACAAATAAACCAAAGGCAATTTAAAAGCCAAACAAGCAAGAAAGCCAAGTCTCTAACCCTGGCTGTTTCACTCCATATCCTGTCCCCTACCAATTTAGATACCAATTTGCTTCTGACAAATAAAATGAGAATATATCCACTTCAACTCAACTTTGAGACAAGGATTTGATTTTTCTGAAAGACATGTACCCTACGGGTATTAGTAGGACACAGAGAAGTATGAGGCCTGCAACCCCTTGAAAATTGTCAAATAACCTGGCATCCTAGGTGTTTTGACCCGCTTTGTAAAAGAAATCCAGCCATGTCTTTGACTTTCCACGCCATTGAGCGTGAGGTTCTCCATGGTCTCTGGTTTTGTATCACATCTGGCTGGTGCCAGGAGAATTAGCTCAACTCTAGCTCTCTGGGGAAAGGATTCATTCTCCTGTTTAGGAAATGTGATGTCAAGCTGAAAGAAGCTGATGAGCAAACTCAGTGGGGCCACAAACAGGCCCTGGTGAAATGCATCACATGGATGTCTTAGAATAAAGTTTAGTTCAAAGTGGTCAAGGACAGGGTGTGCCATTGTGGGCTGGGAGCCACTGTGGCTCAGCTGTTTGTTCAGCATTTAATATGTTTATCTTTCTGCTAAACACATTGTTGTTGAGTCATCTCTATTAAACAGACACCCTGTGTGAGGCCCAGCTCTGCAAGTCCAACACACGAAGACAGGCCTTCTATCCTCAGTGACCTTACATTCTACATAGTCAAGATAAATGCTTCCTCTTCTTATTTTGGTGAACAAGGTACCCAGGTTTTGAGACAGGTTTAATCATATGCTCTTTAATCAGGCCAGCAACCATGAAGTAATAAAAGTAAAGGAAGAACTTAAAGTGGTCATTATGTTTTTAATATCATTTAGTGGTATTGCTGCAAACCGAAAATGGAAAGTCGAATTATCCAAAAGTACCAGCAGCCTCCACACCGTCAATATTTCATGTTAGACTATTATGTTGTCACCAGTGTCAAAGTAATTCTATTAATAAAACAAATAATTGCATTAAGCTTCTAACATTTGGGCAGGCGGAAAAAAAAAAAAAGATCACATAACTCTGAGAATTAGAGAAACTAATGAAATGCTGTTTGGGCTTCTACAGAAATTGTTCGAGCCATGACACATGTGATAAACCAAGGAATGGCAATGTACTGGGGGACCTCCCGGTGGAGTGCTATGGAGATCATGGTAATTTCATTTCTGTTTTTAAACGGCCATTAAATACCTTATTATTATTTTTCAGATACAATGTGTAAATTGCAAGACCTTTCGCAAACGTTCTTAACAATCACCCTGGCACTAGAATGCTATGATCAATTCTGTCGTTACAGAGGTGGATATGGGGCCGGATCTCAACAGGTCAGAATACAACAGTGAAGGTGCAGGTCTCTAACAAGAATCATATTCTGTCATGTTCTTCAGTGGCAAGAGGATACAATGGATTCCCCAGCTAGTGACATGCATGAACAAAATAGTCTGGCTTCCTTTTTAAAAACTGTATTAAATGACTATACTGTTTATAACATGCTAATCTTTATATGTTAGTGTGAGTTATTTCTTTAGGAACTTAAATTACGGGTTTTATCATGAACTATTACGATTCACACTTTGACTTATTTGCCCTGGACTTTACTCGGTCCAGACCCTCCCAAAGAATAAGGATTTCTTGCATTTGATATTGCTCTTAGTGAGATTGATGGCCATAACATCGCTTATTATTTGGCATCCTACATGTTTCTTGGTTTCTATTGATTTCACTAAAATGAAGTTTGCTCATGCATACGAATCACAGGGCAGCCTTATTTCTCATCAGTATCAATTCAGCTGCAATCTTATTTCTCCCCAGGAAGCCTATTCTGTAGCAAGGCAGTTCAATATGATCCCACCGGTCTGTGAACAAGCTGAGTACCATCTTTTTCAGAGAGAGAAAGTGGAGGTTCAGCTACCAGAGCTCTACCATAAAATAGGTAATCTTCACAATCAAATTTACTGATTATTTTTAACAATAGAAGTATCAGTGATCTGGAAAAAAAGTATTACTGAAATGCTTTCCTTAATGTTCCTAATTAACATAGAGATTGTAAGAACTCTCCATTTCAGAGACTGTAAAGACATCAGAAGTCCCTAAAGGGTAGTCTATAGGGTATTACTGATGAAATCTAATCAGTTGTAAATTGTGACTGGCGTATAAGCTGTACTCTGTAGGTGTTCCAAAAACTGCGTATAGAAAGAAGGGCAGAAACAAGGAATGAACTCATTTTTTCGTAGGGTGCTTCTCTAGTCAAGGCAGGCATCTTTGAGTAGATTATAACTGCCTTTCCAAAAAAAAAAAAAAAAATTATGGATATATACATCTAAATCTTCAACTCCGTGCCTGTTAGAAGTTAGACACGGGGAATTCTAGAATACCTGACAAGCCTAGCCCTGCATATCTATGAAGGTAGATGTCATAATTTCAAAGAAAGAAATATATATGCAACATATACATAAGAATTTTGGATTATCAGAAAAATATGAATAAGCCGTGTCCAGACTTATTTATGAAAACATTGTTCAGAGATAACTTTCTTCCTAAAAAATAGAGGTTCCTAAACTATAGAGCAGGAAAAGTACTGGCTGAGGGGAAAAAAAAGAATAAAAAATTCAACAGCAATAACGGTTACAATTGCTGGCACTTGCTGTGTGTCTACCATGCAGCAGGCACGGGGCTTCTATGTACCAGGCACTATTCGGGCAGAGTGGACCAGAGAAGCACTGAAGCATCCTCCTGTGCAAGTCATAGTGTTTGTCTCTGAGTATAAAAAGAGACGTCAATTTTGGACATCAGGAAATTATGAATGAGCCACAGTTTCAGGCTTGTTTGGCCTGAAGACAAGGCCTGCTCCCTACAACTGACAGGACGTGTTCAACTGGTTTATAAAAATGAAGCACGACCGGGGCGCCTGGGTGGCCCGGTGAGTTAAGCGTCCCACTTCGGCTCAGGCCATGATCTCATGGTGCATGGGTTTGAGCCCTGCATTGGACTCTGTACTGAGAGCTCAGAGCCCGGAGCCTGGTTCAGATTGTGCCTCCCTCACTCTCTCCCCCTCCCCTGCTCAGGCCCTGTTCCTCTCTCTCTCCCTCTCAAAAATAAATAAACATTAAAAGAAATTTTAAAATGAAGCACAACTTGTAAATAACTAAAATGTAATGGAAAGAAGTATACTGACTTATCTGACTAGCTGTTTTCCTATAACTACCCAAGTCCTGTTTAAGTACTCCCACACTTTTGCTCTCAGTTTGCACAAGCACCATATTCAGTTTCCTTCTTCTGCAGGAGTTGGAGCAATGACGTGGTCTCCACTTGCCTGTGGAATCATCTCAGGAAAATACGGAAATGGAGTGCCTGAAAGTTCTAGGGCTTCGCTGAAGGTACTTTCCTCCACTTCTAGAAAGAGAGTCTGGGGATGGGAGAGAGGGAAGAAGACTGAACACAGCAGCTCGGCAGCAGCCTGTGGCTTCCTGGCTCAGGCACAGCGCGGCCTCGGCCGGCCGGGCCACTGTCTTTAGGCAGGCTCTCCTGAGCCGCGGGGAGGCCTCTGCTCCTGGCTGGGCATCAGTCAGGCGTTCAGAATCTGTCAGCACAGAAAATTCTCTGGGGACGAGGAGGAAATGCCCAATGACCTGGTTGCACTTATGGGGGATCAAATCCCTAGCTGTTATTCTTAGGTTAAAGAAGGCATTTCATTCCTGCTTTGAAACTGATGAAATGTAAAATCCCTTTTCTTTATAAGAGGATCTATTTTTACTTTATTTGACCAAACAGTTGGGGCTGACCAATTGTAGCTGAGTATGGCCTGAGGTTGGTTGATGTTGTTTACTGTGGGGGGGGGGGGGGGGGGGGGGGCAGGTTAAGGAGGGAGGCTTTGGGAAGCCAATGCATAGCCAAGCAAGGATCTGACACTCAGGCTCAAGGCTGGTATTTTTCACAGGGTCAACTGGCCACTGAGTCTTACAGTTTAAATTCTTCTCTGAAGCATAAAGGTATTCAACATCAGTGACATAAAATTACCTCCATTCAGAATATCTGGATGATTAATTCATTGTAGAGTACTCCATACATCCCTCATTATTATTATTATCATTAACATGTCTGTTTTTAAAAACTTGAGACAATGTATAATAACATTAGAATCACAAATGGTAATGTCAATGGAGAGAGAATAAAGACATTTTTACAACTGACACACCAAAGGCCCCTAAGAGAAAGCAGAAGTCTGACACTGCCTCTTGCCTCCAAAGTTAGCAGGGGAACAGCTCAAGTCAGGCTCAAACCACCAACCCTGTAATCAATTGTCTGGGACCACTATGTGCTTCGCTAATCAGAACAGTCTCAAGGTTCTGCGTCTCCCGCTCTCCTTTTTGCTTGTTACAGTTGACCTATTAGCTAGTTTGTTCTCTAAAATAATACACTATAAATATCTCCTAAAGCATGGTGACAGGGCTGTTCCTAGCTTGGCATTGTCACAAGATGTAATTATCCTAGAATATTAATTGTGGTCTTGCTTCTGAAAACTGCAGATTGTTCTGAACCAAGTTTAAATAAATTAGCAAGGAAAGACTAAAAGCATCTTAGGGAAGGTATGAAACAAAAATGGTGAGGAATGAGTGAAGATGGAAGGGAAGCACTGAAAAGTGCGATTTTACTGAGCACCTACTGTGTGCCACGCCCAGGGCTGTCTTTCCTCATCTCCTTTTATCCGCGCAAACGTGAATGGATACAGATGACTCTTGATCAGTTGTAGACAGGCATGTTGCCTTACATTCTTTCAGAGATGTTTTAAAACACTCAAAGTACTTCCACGTATGCCATACAAGAGGGTAAACCTTTTCAGATGTAGAAACTGAGCCAGCACAGAGGTCAGATAACAATTTGAGAGCACAAAGTCAGAGAGAGTTTATACTAGAATCCGGGTCTCTTGGCTCTCGGTTTATCTGCCCCTAAGACATTTTTGTTTCCCTGCAAACCCAGGTTTTTAATGAAGGAAGAAGTAGCTACACTGTATTTGGAGTGTTGATTGGTTGACCTCCATCATTGTTTGGGAAAAGCTTACAAACAGCTAAAAAAAAAAAAAAAAGAAAAAAAACACTAACAAAAGAAGAAATTAAATAAATAAATAATAAAAAGAGAGACGAAGTACTTGAAGATGGCTAAGTCCAAAAGCAACTCAGAAAAATATTTCTACTGTTGACGTTGATAAAGCCAACATCTATTGAAACATCCTTAACAATAAACGTGAAAGGCTTTCAACAGGTGAAAGGCATCTATCTGATCACAAAGCAGCTTCTTTACAGCTCCAGACTCTCAAGGCTTCCTAAATCATTAGCCTGAGTGTTTTCCATAGTGCTATATGTGCGCTTAGAAAGCCCACTTGAATAGAGTAACTGAAGCAAAAAAAATTAAAAATAAAATAAAGATAGAGCGCTAGGCAAGTAGATAAGTCAGTGAGCAACTTTCACCTCCCCCCACCCCCAATAGAATGGCTGGCGTTTCACATCAGCTATTGTAAGTCATACCAATAAAATAGACACTGATATTTCTTGCCGTTGTAAGTACTGAACTTGTATTTGAAGGTAAATTAACACAGTGAGAACAAAACCTATCTAGGGGTCTTTTAGAAAGCAGTATTACCCAGGGGTTTTCTGGAGGCTGCACCTGGCCCAATGCTCTAACAATGACTTCTAGATCTTTTGTCATCAGCTCTGTCTCCACTGCTGAGCTGTACACTCCTACTTCTTCACGTCTGTTAGACATCTCCCATGGGCATTAGTCATGCCTAGTGGAATCTATTGTCTCCCCTCACCCCCCCACCCCCGCCCCCAGAACCTGACCTTCCTTCGTAGTAACAGTGCCTCCACCCTCCATCTGGCCGTCTCAGTCAGAAGCCAAGGGTTATGTCAGACTCTTCTCCCTCCCTTCTCTTGTCCAGTGGGGTACCCACTCTTCCAGGTCACATCCTGACTTTCTATGGCCCATCCCCTGCACAGCCCTTGTTCAGATTGTCATTTCTTACCTATTTTGCTGCAGTAACCTCCTATCTACACTCTCTGATTTTTTTTCCCCTTTTGCCAACTGCCCATCATGGTGACCAATTATCTTTCTAAAAGACTAATCTGGGGCGCCTGGGTGGCTCAGTCAGTTAAGCGTCTGACTCTTGATTTCGATTCACATCATGATCTCGCGGTTTGCGAGTTTGAGCCCCACATTGCCCTATCAGCGCAGAGCCTGCTTGGGTTTCTGTCTCCCTCTCTCTCTGCCCCTCCTCCACTTGCTCTCTGTCTCTCACTGAAAGTAAATAAAAATTTAAAAAAATAAAATAAAATAATAAAAGACTAATCTGACCATATCATAGCTCTGCTTAAAATCTGTTACTCACTTCCCACTTATTGCTTATAAGACAAAACCCAAATTCAACAGAAAAGCATTCAAGGAAGTACCCTTGGGATCTAAGTTGTGCACACTCTTCTATTGTCTCTCCCTATATTGTATTACTATATTGTTCACCCAAAACGCACTGTTCTCTGCCTCCTAGAAATGCCCTTCTTTTCATTCTGCTGCAGAAGCCCTCATCTCTAAAGACAAAGCTTGGTATTCTTCACCTCTAGGAAGCCTGTCCTCACTTTATAAAACTGAATCATTTGCATCTTCCTCTATTATCCCATTAACACTTCTTACAGAGTCAGAATTCCCCATTTGCAAGCCACAGAACTTAATTCCAACTAATTTAATCAAGGAAGGAGGACAGACAGACACTCACTGGGAAGAGCGGGATGGGGACGGTCTCAGGGTTGACTCCATCCATAAACTTGTACAGTGTCAGGACTCCCCATCTCCTCTATTTCTCTCTGCATGTGTGCATCATCTTCTGCAAATGGGTCCTCCCTATGAGGCCAGGAGCAGGAAAGCTGCATCTGTACCTACAGATGCAGGTTTACATCTGTAAAGGTACATAACATGAGAGGATAGCGATCTATCTTTTCTTTATGACTTCAGAGAAGACTGGCCAAGCCTGAGTCATGTGCCAACCTGTTAGACCAATGACAGCCCAAAGGGTAAAGTGCTATGACCGGCTCACATTATGCACCATTGTTAGGAGCATTTTCCCCAAGGAGGCAGTATAAGCATGGCTTCTGAGGCAATCACGGAGGGAGACACCCCAACTACAAAACACTTCTCAAGTTACTGGACAGTGATTTGTGAATACCTCTGGGACGGACAGTGAAACTCAGGTAACGTCACAGAGCCTGGCACATGATAGGTACTCAATAAGTGTTTGTTGAATGAGTGCAATGAGCCATAAGGGAAGATCAACAAAGTCTGATCAGCAGACCAGGTATGTAGTTTTTAAATAGAAATTGTAAACAGAAATGAAAAGTACAATAAAATTTATGGGCAGCTCTTTCCTGTTGCTGGCGAAATGCCTTATAGAAAAATCGTAAAGGTATATACCCCTCTGTCAAATGAAAATGGGAACATGCAAACTTAGGTGCGTCAAGATGGGGGAAAAGAGGCAGTTCCAATACTCCAGGTGTTCACATTAAGAAACTGAGAGTATTGGGACGCCTGAGTGGCTCAGTCAGTTAACATCCGACTTCAGCTCAGGTCATGATCTCACAGCTCATGAGTCCAAGTCCTGCGTCAGGCTCTGTGCTGACAGCTCAGAGCCTAGAGCCTACTTTGGATTCTGTGTCTCCCCTCTCTCTGCCCCTCCCCCATTTGTGCTCTCTCCCTCTCTCAAACATGAAAAAATTTTTTTAAAGAAAGAAGCTAAGGATAGTGCACATCATGGTGTAATTTCAAAAGGAAATTTTTTTAGCTTCAGCATTTTACCTAGAGATTTCAATCTTAATATCAAAGACTTTGCTGCTCTTTTGAGCCAGAGATTTTGAAGTTTTAATGACAACAGTCAGTGATCTTGGATGCTAAATTATTCTAGACAAGGTCCAGAGATGACATGTGGCTGATTCTGTCCATGGCTTTACAGCTGCTGCCTTTCAATCCATTATTAACAAACAGCCAACTGGTGGCTTCAGGGCCAGTCCCAGATTACTCCTACCCATCACCGCCCCCCCCCCCGCCCCCCATCATTACCTGTAAAATGGTCACAGCATTGGGAGATGGCAAAGAAATGGGCTTTTGGAAAATTTAGAGAAGTTTGTGACTTATGTATAAAAGTAACAGCCCACTAATCTGCACAGAAAAGCTCTATTTTTCCCCCCTTTGGCAAACAATCTACTCAGTGCTGGGCTGTGCTGAGTGCTGAGGATACGGGGAAGAAGGGTCAGTCTCCACCTTCAAAGGGTAACTTGGGGACTTGTTAGAGATGCGAAGGAGTGAATTATGAAACGATGTGGAATCGATCCACAGGCATTGTGGAGTCACACAGGACTATCGGCAGAGTTGCACTGGAACGAGGAAGGGGTGCCTGTGCCTGATCTGAAACATTGGAGAGATCTGGTTTTACCCCGTGGAGCCCTGGTTGCTCAGATTCCTCCCTCACTGTACTATCGGCTGAGCCCCTCCTCTATGGCAAGCACTGTGTCAGGACTGCGGAGGCTGCGATGAACAAAAAGCCCATCCTTGCCTCCCATTCAGTTAGGTCAACATATAACCACATCACTACAGCACTGGGGTAAGCAGTAGAATAGGGTTGGAAGAAAAAGCCTCAGCTTTTGATTCATAGATTGCTGCCTAGTCAACAAACTGGGTTTATTATTGCACACAACCACACCCACCACCAGTCTTCTTAGAAAAAAACACTGGTTCGCTTCCATATTTATATTTTAATTAAGCCTCATCTCCTCCCTATGCTAACATTTTCCCACTTGTAAAGCAGTTAGAGCTATTTATTTCCAAAAACACTTTTGTTTCTCTTAGTGTGAGGAAAGCAGTATAAATACTATGCGTCTAGTTTTTAAAAATCCTAGCCTGCTTATGTTTTCCAATGATTAAAGCAACGAGATTTATAGTGTTTTGAGTGTAGGGAGAGAGTGACTCAATAAATGAATGTTTGATGTTTGCTACTTTTAGAAGTCTGCCTCGATTATTTTGTGTGTGCGGGTGTGTGCATGGGTGGAATCAATCCACACACACACACACACACTCACAAAACTTGTACCTCAATCCTGAGGGTACAAAATGCATTCCACACGATAAAGATTTCAAAACTGGAGTTCCATAAGTGATAAATAAAACAATCATTCCTTACGTGTGGCATATACTGAAACTCAAGAATGCTCCTAGTTATGATAAAACAAACAAACAAACAATCATTTGGCTATTGGTTTTCAACCTTTTTTTTCCCCTTTGAATGAACACTCAGAGATACTGGTTCCCTGAAAGATGTTATGAAACTAAAGCAAGGATTGGTAATGTCTTCCCATTGAGGACAGCAAAAGTAAGTTCAGGGGCTCTCTGACCCAGCACGCGGGTCTGGCCAGGGAAGCCCCTGGGCCCCAATGGTGGTGCTCGTCTCACCACTGGCACCAGCTGTCCCCTCTGGAGAACTGCTGCAGGCGGCCCTTCGTCCTGGAAGACGCTGAGGTTTCCCAGAGCTGAGACTGAGAGACCTCTTGGCCATCTCCCTAAGCAAACTCTCGAGTGAGGAGCCAGACCGTAAGCCTTTGACATCTAGGAAGCAAATAGAACTGGGGCAGCTTGCCCTTTCTCTTTTTTACATCTGCAAAATTATTCCAAAAATCATAATAAAACATAATGTGGTTACCCTTTTCTTTGGAAATACTGTCTTCCAGTGAGGAAAAAAATACTTCAAAAACAAAAGCAAGCAGCCTTATTGAAATCATGTGGGTGGCGTGTCTGTGACCATTATTGCCTTTGGGAAGGTAAAGGTCTGTTGTGGCAATTATTTCGCAAACACGGGCAGCGGAGAAAGTCCACATTGCCACACAGGGGGATGGTTGCTGTTATTTTCACTAAAACAGACTAACGCATTCTTACAAATATTCTTTACCTTTGGGTGTTGCTGCTTAGTGTAAGTTTTGCATAGAACAGTCTATTGTCCCTCATTTCTTAAGAGCAGAACCTTCTGGAAAGTAAGGCATTGAGAAGTTGTAAAAGATTTTTCTCCTATCGGGGAAATTAGCTCACTTTTACAGGCTACGGATCAGAGTCAATCTCTTCTCACAGGTTTTAAAGAACAGTTTCCCATTTTGAGCCTCCTTACCTTTTTAAGTTTCAATCGCTATACAAAAGGTAATTCACATGTGGGATAGTCTTTATCCACTTAAAAATTTTAAAAATGTACTTGGTACCTATCAGTTATGCCTTGTCTGCTTCTAGGAAGATGAGAGAGCTCATAATAAAGCCCTGCTGTGAGAAGAGGAGACTGGGAGTAAATAGAAGGCAAGAGGCATAAAGATAGTTATAACAGAATGTAAGATAATGGCTTTCTTTGCGCAGAAAGCTTGGCACCTGGCCTTCTTGACAAAAAGGAAACATAACAGACCTTGGCGAAACGTCCATTTCTTTTCTACATTCTAAAATTGGGCTATTGCAATGAGAAACATCATTTCCTCCACTTAGCAGACTATGTATAATCGATTATAGGTCAGGATTCTAACAACTTTTGTGCATGTTGATGGATTTGAATGGTGATTATTAGTCAAAAATCAATCTATGTTGAACCAGTAAACAAGGAGACCGTGGGGAACATTTCTTTGCCTAAAAGCACAGGCATCCTTGTCACCATGGTACAAAGTGACATAACATGTTACTAACATGTCACATAACACGACACTAACATGAAGGTTAGTGAAGAAGACTCAGGAATTCATCATGAGGGCTCTCCTATTTTACGGACTTAATAATCTTTGCCTCCAGCCCTTACCAGAGGTTAACCTTTAAACGCTCTTCGTCTCCCTAGTGCTACCAGTGGCTGAAGGAAAGAATTGTAAGTGAAGAGGGACGAAAACAGCAGAACAAACTAAAAGACCTCTCCCCAATTGCTGAGCGCCTCGGGTGCACACTACCTCAGCTGGCTGTCGGTAAGAAAATTACCTGGGAGGGGAAGCCCTTCTAGGTCACAGAAAATAGAGTTTTCACCACCCTGTCACGATAAAACATCTAGTGTAGGGGCAGACTGACGTCAGGAGCACAGACTCCCAGTTAATACTATCTAAAATGTTTTCAGAGTTCCCCAGAATTTTCTAGATGCTAAGAATACGTATTTCCTTCCTCTGTCCCTTATAACACAGTTCAAAGGAGAACAAGTCAGTGAACACACACACACACACATCCTCACGGTGTCAGGGGTGAGCGCCCCTCAATTATGGAGGGATATCCATGTCTTCTGGCTCAAATTTCCCTCCTTGTGGAAGCTGAGGCAGGGCCGCTGAGAGGCCGGAAGCAGGGCTGTGCCAGGGGCCCAAGGCTACTGCCACAGGGAAATGTGTTTGCCCTGAAACCTCCTGAGGGGCCATGAAGAAAAGTCCTCTTATTAACACCGTGGAGCCGATGAAAGGTCACGGTCACTCATACAGTTGAAAACCACATGTACCCGTGCTGTCCAATAGAAATATAATGTGAACCACATTCTTAAAATTTTCTAGTGACCATACTAAAAAATTAAAAAGGAAACAGGCGAACTTAGTTTTAATAATGTATTCTTTTTAACCCAATATAGCCAAAACATTATCTTTTTTTTTTTTTTTTTTTTCAATGTTTTTTTTTTTTAATTTATTTTTGGGACAGAGAGAGACAGAGCATGAACGGGGGAGGGGCAGAGAGAGAGGGAGACACAGAATCGGAAACAGGCTCCAGGCTCCGAGCCATCAGCCCAGAGCCTGACGCGGGGCTCGAACTCACGGACCGCGAGATCGTGACCTGGCTGAAGTCGGACGCTCAACCGACTGCGCCACCCAGGCGCCCCCAAAACATTATCTTAATATGTAATAAGAAAAAAAGTTGAGATAGTTTACATTTTTTCATACTAAGTCTTCAAAATCCAGAATGTATTTTATACCCACAGCACGTCTCGATTCAGGCCAAACACCCCTCATGTTGCCAACAGCTGCCACATGTGGCTTAGAGGCAAAGTATTAAAAAGACAAGACTGGAGACTTTCAGCTCCTTGCTCTACAGTAGCACTTTCTACACGCTGTTGTCTCCTTAATCATCAAAACACTCCCATGGGATGTATGCTATCACTAGCCCTACTTTACAGATGTTACCAGAGTATCTGCTGTCATTATCTCCCCTTTACAAAAGAAACTGAAGGTAAAAAAACAAAAAATCCACGGGGTAGTTATGAGAAAAGAATAAAATGGGTGTAGAGTCTAGAAAAAAAAAATCCTAAAGATTAAGAAATAGCAGGAATTGGGGCTAATCTGATAGTGAAATGAGATAAAAAGCTCAAGATAAGTTTTATGAAAATAAAATGACCTGATAGAATATTTGTTAGATGCGTGATCTGTCTGTGGTTGCAAGGCAGGAAAAAAATGGCTGCCATCAGAGACAGAAAGGGGAGGTGGTTGGGGAGGAGGGGACTATCATTTAACCTAAGTATATATACAGGCCTTGTTTTAATCTTTTCTTTCAAAAAACAAAAAAGCCAAAGAATGATATGATTATTAGCATTCCTGTAACTTTAATAAGCACAGTAAAAAGTATTAGCTATTTGACCATGAGCAAGTTATTTAACTTATTAATTTTCTCATCTATAAAAGGGGTATCATAGATACCTTATAAATTTGTTGAGTAGAGCAAAATTATAGATATAAAGCAAAGAGTAGGTACCCAGGAAGTGGTAACAATGATGCTGCTGTTTTTGCAAAGAATTAGACACCCTGGACCTAAAACTCTGTCCATTCCTAGCCTCGGCATGTGGTCAAAGTGACAGGCACAGAGAGAAACATCTATTCTTCAAATATGGTCGTAAATATGGTTTTAGGCAGTACGTGACAGTGAGTACTGAATTTATCTCTGAAAGACAGAACACGGTCTTTCTAAAGAGGAAACCTTTACCAGATTTAGACTTTCACTAGATGTTAGATACACATGAAAGATGCTCTTTACAGTCTAAAACATGCTCTGATTCTCCCTTTCCTCCCTCTGTGCCCCTAGATGTCTTGCTTGTCATTTTTTTTCTTTCTTTATAAACAAGTAGTTTTGCTTTCAAGCACAGAACTCTCAAACCAAGAGGGAAATGATTTCCAGGCATGTTACCTTTGATCTGCTAGAAGGGGTGTAGGGGGAAGGGAATCCTTTGGCAGGAAACAAACTCCTTGAACCCGGCCGTGGGCTAGCTCCCGCGGCACACACCTGCACGGGAGCCAGCTTTCTCACCCTGATCATAGGCATTCTGGATAGGACGGTTAAGGACACTTGGTTAGATGCTAATTATCTTGAATCATCTGTGTGTGTTACCTATCACACTGGTCAGCTCGGCCCAGTGGGTCCTCCTATGTCCTACAGCCCATGAGGAAAACTGGCTGTTGCTGGCATCAGGTAGTTTATGGGCAATAATCTTCCCAGTGCCCTGCTTTGACCTCAGAACTTCCATTAGGGCCAAAAGGAGTTCTCTAAGTGCAAAGCAGGAAACAATGCAGCCAAGGGAAAAAAAAAAAAAAGTCCTGGATCTCTTGGCCTGTTGCCTTCACAGTTTTATTTTGTCCACGTGGAAAGATTTAGTGATTGCCTTAAAAGGCCTGAGCATGTTAACTGCTTAAGAGTATGTGTTGCAGGGCCTGAGCAGATGGGGACAGAAGAAATGCTTCCGGACAGCCACCCATCAGTGTTTATTCAACAAACATGTAATAAGCACCTACTATGTACAGGTACTGGGCTGGGTGCTGAGCATCCCAGTGCAAATAACAAATATCTCACAGCCTGGTGGGCAAGAGAATGGATTAATACAGTGTTGTAATAAAATAATTGAGAAAGGCACAGAGGATCATGGAAGTCTTAAGTGCAGGGGCTAACCCCACCTGGGATTCAAAGGGAAGGACTCTGGGAGAAAGCAGTGAAGCATCTATGAAGAGTTTCAAATGATGAGTAGGTGTTAGTGAGGCACAGGGACATTCCAGGTCGAGGGCACACTTGAGCCGAGGGCTTGAGGGGCAGGAAAACAGCATGATGTTTGGGGATGGAAAGGATTTACAAACAGTTCAGTGCTACTGCACCCCGAATTTCAAGGCAGGGAATGAGAAGACCTGAAGCTGGAGAGACAGCGTTCTAGTAAGTTTGCCAGGGTGAGAAATGAGAGCTTCGTCTCACAGGACAATGATTATATTGAAGAACTTTTGACCAGGCAAGTGACATGATGAGATTTACATCTGGAAACATTGCTGGTTGACGTGTGACAGATGTATGGGGGAAAAGGAGAGAAAATCCAGTCAAGAGGTGGGAAAAACAGTTGTGCAGGAGAGAGAAGGTGAGGTCCTGAATAAGGACAGTAGGCAGTGGAACCAAAGCAGTGATTCTCAAAGTATAGTCCTACATCCACATGATGGAATTCTGTTCAGCAATAAAAGAAATATTTATTAATACGTGCTAGAACATGGTGAACCTTATAAACATTATGTTAAGTGAAAGAAGTCAGACTTAAAGATCCAGGTTATAGGATTCCATTTAAATGAAATGTCTGGAAGTAATAAAAAGTTATAGGGGTACAAAATAGATTAGAGGTTTGCTAGGAGTGGAGGTACAAACGGGATTAACTATCAATGGTGATGGTTGCACATGATAAACTTATACACTTTAACTGGGTAAATTTTACATCAAGTTTTTACAATAAGCCTGATCCCTGAACCAGCAGCAGCACCTGGAACCTTGCAGAAATGCAGATCCCCAGACCCCACTCCAGACCTTCCGAGTCACCAACTCCAGGATGGCACCCAGTAACTGTTTCACAAGCCCTCTCGGTGATTCTGATGCATGCTGCAGTGCAAGAGCTACTGCATTAAAAGGGAATGAGGGGTCAGAAAAGTTCCTAAGGGTAGCTCCCTGGTTTGGGGATTGGAAGGCCCAGTTGCTGGGAAGGCCACTAAATGAGGCTGGGAACACAAGAAAGGCTTAGTAGTTAAGTAGCAAGGAGTGTGCAGTGCCTGCGGGACACCTAGCAGGATGTACAGCAGACACTGCATCTGTGACTCTCCAGAAACTTCTAGTTCCAGACGTCTATGAATGGAGACATCTACTGTAACCACAAGGAGGTTCCCAGGGAACTTGGCTTCTGACACAGTTAAGAAGGGGACTAGGAGGCAAGGAAGGCATTTTATATGCCTTTTAGAAGCTTACGGGGAAAAGGGTGAGGCAGTAGCTAGTCAAGTTATGAAGGGTCAGAGGAGGCTAATTTTAGAATGGGACAAATTTGATAAAGAGGAAGAAGACAGTAAGAGACTTAAGATTCAGGAGAGAAAGCCAGAAACAATAATGAAACAAGTCTAAGAAAAGGCAAAAGGAGTCAGATCCAGGGCAGACTTTGGTCTTGGACAGAAACCAGACACCTCATCTGAAAACAGAGGGTATATATATATATGTGCTTGTAGGTTACTGAAGAATATCCCACAGAACGGACTTTTCTACATAAAGTAGGATACCAGGTCATCTGCTGAGAGAGGAGACAGGGGCTAGAGGGTTTAAGGGCGGAGGTTGCTAGAGATGCAGAGGAGGAAGTGGAAGGTTGGTGAGAAGCAGATAATCAACATAGGTTGAATCTTAGACTAGGGAGATCCAGAGAAGTTTGACAGGTAGAAGGAAACAAAGGAAGAAGACACCCAGGGTCTACAGGACTCTACATAACAGATGAGAAAAAAGAGCACGAGTAAGATGGAAAGACAGGAGACTGTGCGCCAAGATGGAAACAGAAACACAGGGATCTGCCAGGAAGCAGGATCTGGTGTTTTCAGGAGCAAGAGTGTGTTCCTGGGGTGGACAGCCGGATTGGATATCCCAGCCATTTCTACTCATGTAGAAAATGTACAAGCCCTAAGCCCTCAGCTCAAATGCAGAGATTGTACTAAACCCTCTCCATGACAGCTGTTGCTGCTGAGGTATTTCATCCTGGAAAGCACGGTCTGTCCTCCCCCAAAAGTTTTGGTTGCAACAACTGGGGTTACAGGTGGTGTTTATAAGCTAATTGATAAGCAGAAGTGTTTTGACATCCTGACCAAGTGTTCTTTCTTCCCAGCATGGTGCCTGAGAAATGAGGGTGTGAGTTCCGTGCTCCTGGGATCATCCACTCCTGAACAACTCATTGAAAACCTCGGTGCCATTCAGGCAAGTACTACAGCCCTTTCCGGTAAACTCCAGAGACTATCATGGTCCGTTGAAGATGTCCCCAGGCAGTGTCCCATCTCTTTCCACCTCTGTCCTTTATTGTGTCACAGCTGCATGAAGGCCTCTAATAGAGGGAAAGGCCATCTGTTTCTAGCTGGGGGGTGCTTAGCATAAGGGGGGTACACAAAGGCCCAAGAAGCAACAGAACTTTTACAGGACATGGATCCAGGGGTGTCCTCTTATGAACAGGCAATACTGTCAAAGCACATTCTTCAGGATGGTATGTGGGACAGTGCATTCCAAGACCCAAGCAATGTTACACTGGGCGACTGAATTCCCAAACCTGACCATAAAAACCTGCTTAATAACCTACCTGAAATTATGCATTACTCCTTTCCCCAAATAGTTGCCAATCTACGTTGTGCCAAGCCCCCCACCCCTTTCTGCTCCCATAGCATCCTGTATTCCTCCTCCCCACCACAGTATTTGTGATCATGTAGTAGGATTACCTGTCTCACCACTGGAATGTGAGCTCCCGGAGGTCAGAGATTTTCTGGCATCTCCACCGATTTTCCAGTTCCTAGCATACTGTGTCTCTTAGTCAACAATCAAATACCTGTTGAATGAATGTTTCCCACATTTTAAGAGGATATAGGCTCAAAATTCTATTTTGGATTTCCAGGATCACATCTTTCTAGCAGCAAATTCAGGACTAACCACCTTCCCCGGGGAAGAAGTGGATTGGATTTGGTAGGAGCCTGCATCGGTAGTGAGAGAGAAAGTGGGAGAGAGATGTTCCTGGGGGCTCTATGTGTGGACAGGGTGAGGTTAATGGCTGCTGTGACCATCCCGTGCCCCAAAGGCCATACCTCAGTCCTGAGCCTGCCCCATGCTCAGCCCTGAGGGTCCTAAGGACCCTGCCCACTACTCTTGCCACAGCCAGCACCTGCCACAACAGGTATGGTTGTCTATTTTCCTACTGCTCACTGGGGAACAGAAAGGTCTCCCCTGCCTGCCCATCCCTGAAACAAGCCCCATTAACCCTTCCAAAAGGAAACCCATGGAGGTGTGAACGAACTTGATTAAACTTAAAACATTTTTTAAAAACCCTTTTGGCAAATAGCCCAGAATATGCTGGGAGATAAATGGTGCCAACCTCCTTCCCATCATCACTTTCTTAGGGCTGTGCAGCTGCCCCTGCTATGAAGAACCTCTCCTGCCCCCCAACTCCTCCCAGAATTCTATGGGGTTCCATCCCGTATGGGGAAGGCTCCTTCTTATGAAAGCTACCCCTACCTTATTTTCACTGATGTTCTGGGAAAAGATAAGACTACACGGTGACAAGGAGGAAATAGAGGAACAGTCTGTACACAACTGAAATTCAATGATTTCAATTCCATTAACAGCTATTTAGTATGTATTGTATGTTTGGCACCACACTAGGCATGGAAGGTACAAAGAACTGGCCTCTGCCCTCATGAGATCACAGGCTGGCTAAGAGTGAATCAGATAAAAAAAAAACAACCAATCTATCCCTTAGTTCATTCAGATCTTTGAGAGCCTACTATGCACCAGGCACTGGAGACACCTTAACAGACAAAGATACTGTCCAGGCTTTAAGGAGTTTACATTCCAGTGGGAGAAGCACATAATAAACATGAAATAATTTCAAAATGTGAGGACTATTAGGTAACTAAAGAGGGTTCTGTAACAGAGACTGAGAAATGGGTGGGCCTACTTCAGATAATGTTTGTGCCAAAGGCCCCTCTGGGATAGGTGTATCCTGAAGTCCAAAAGAGGAGAACGCAGCATATGAAAAACCCAAGCAAGAGCATTCCAGACACAGTGGAGAACAGTGCAAAGGCCTGGAGATCATTAGGAACTTGGCTTTTTCCAGGAACTGCCAGCCTAAGGCTAACGTGGCCAACATGTAGTGAGCAAAAGGGACAGTGGATGCATTAAAGTGGAGTCAGGCAGGAGATGGATTTCAAAGGACACTAAAAAGGTTAGTTTTGTTGTATGTGCAACAAATCCTTCGGAGCGTTTTAAGGACATGCTGTTATTTGAATTTTTAAAGACTGTGCTGGCTGCTCTGTAGAAAGTGGAATGAAGAAAGGCAAAGGCAGTTGTCCAGGTGATGAGAGATGCTGGCTTGGATTAGCTAGGATGGCGGCTATAGAGGTGAAGTGGATGGATTCCACAGGCTTTGGACACAGACATGACTTGCTGATGGCTCAGCCAGAAAAGGGAGGAACTGAGATTCCTATCATGCGAATAGTGACCACTGCCATCCCAGGGGGAGTTAATACTGCCTGGGAACGGTAAAAAGAGGTAACTCCTGGGCTGTGGGAGTACTCCAGGTAGCAAAAGATGTATTTCAGAGGAAAACTCCGGAGTCCATCATCTTCTCAAAGCATTTCCTCCCTAGCAAGGCTCAGGCTGATAGCAGGATGCAGTAAGAGATACTCAAAAGGTAAGATAATAGGGATGCTACCCAAGCTGGGAGGCTGCTTACCTTGGAGGCTCCATCATCCCCTCCCTCTTTCCACTCCCACCTCCGGCCAGCCCAGCAAACTTCCACCCGTTGTGACTGGGCAGCTGGGGGCACCCAGCCATGGTGGGACTGGCGGCAGGACAGGAAGTGTGCGGTGCCAACAGTGGTTAAAGGAAAGTTCTAATGGGCACGAGAAGCCAGCTGCTCTAAGGGATGGAATGTGCCTCAGCCACGCGTAAACTGGAGGGACATGAAGTCAGAGCCTCAATAAATGGCCGACTGGAGAGGATAAACCACAGCTGCAGACAGGCAGCCATCACCTGCACAGGCCCCCATCCGCCCCACTTCCACCTAGAAGGTGGAGAGAAGCAATGTTCTCCCTTCTGAGGCTCCCCATCACCTCCTCAGAGAAATCCAGGCTTCTCAGCAGGCAGGCCCTTCACATCCAGGGCTCATCTCCCCTCACTGCTCTCCTTCCTTGGTATCCTCAATCCACCAATTATTCCAGTCAGAACAGCAAGGTTGCCAAACTGGTAGCCTGTGGGATGTTTGTGTCATCTGTAGTGGATGAAAATGTTTTACAACAGTTGCCAACATTAAAAAATCGGGCGACTTCACATAAAATTCTGGAGGTATGGCTTCTCTTAAGTCTTACAAAAGGCTATATATACATTTTTTCATGTTTTATTCAAGTACTTTTATGGTTTCTTTTTTTAATGTTTAAATCTCTATCTGAAATTTATTTTCGTGTAATGGAAGAATTTTTTTTTCCCTCACATGGCTAACCCATTATATTTTAGACAAAACTTCCCACAAATCTAGTTTCTAGATTTGGGTCTCTTTATTGTAGTCTCGTTTGAAAGAACACACTAGTTTCAATTCTGAGGTTCCAAAGCTGGTGGGAAATGAAACTCTCCCTTTAGCTTCAGACAGGAAAACGTTAACCAGAACTAGTTTCTTAGGCGGAGTAGCTCTACTCTTCTGCCAAACCCTAAGGCTTTTGAGAACAGCACTTGAGTGGAGACAAGGTCACCCGGGCCAGCATGATTGCAGCAGAGGAAGGGTGAGGCTGAAACCTCAGAACTGGCCATCATGCTTGTATTTTGCCAGAGTCTCCACACAGGGTCAGTCTATTCCTGTGAAAAAGTCTGCCTTTGTCCCTCTTCTTATGGTGTAATGCGTGCCCTTGGTCCCCCTCTCATGATAAACGCTAGCCTTGGGTGATCTCATCCTCTCCCAGGGCTTCAGTCAGCAGGTCTACACAAATGACTCACAAACCCTCAACTCCAATCCTCCTGCCAGCACTAACCCACAGCTGCACTCGGCTGCCTACGGAGCTATGCCTCTGTGGATCTCCCCTAGACACCTTAAACTCAACACCTCCTACTTCAAACTTCTCATATTCCAAACCACTCCTGTGGCTCTCTGTCTCCATAATCTACACCTCTATCCTTCTAGTGTTAAAACCATCATCATCCTCCAAAATGTCCTTCTGATCCAGTCTTTTTCTACTTCACTGCCACCCGTTAGTTCATGCTTTTATCATCTCTGGCTCCAAGAAATTTCTAGCATCTGCATTCCCTTTCAATCTCCTTCAAACTACCTCCAGGTGCCTGACAGGGTCACTCCCAGCTCAGAAGTCCTGAGAGGTTCCCCACTGACCACAGAATCAAGTCCCAACTCCAAAAAAGTGGCATTTGAGGGCTTCCACGCTGTTTACCCCAATTTCCCCTTTCCTATCCCTACCATCACCACCCACTCTACACTTTCTTCATCTCACAGACTTCTCTCTCATGAGCCATTCCATCTACGAGGGATGCCTGTTAACCCCTGCCCATCCTTCACCAGGGTTGTGACCACCAGTGGCAAAAAATCTCTCTCAGTCTCTACATCTGTGCTGTCCACAACCCTAGCCTCTAGCCACACGTGGCTTTTTAGTGCACAAAACCAGCTTGTCAGAATGCAGATGTGCTCTAAGTGTTACATGTACTAGATTTGAAAGACTTCGTACTTAAAAAACGTACAGCATCTTATTTTCTATACCAACTACATGTTGAAATGTTTTAGATAAAATGGGGTAGAACTATGAACTTCACATGTTTCTTTTCACTTTTATGTGGCCATGAGAAAATCTAAAATCATGTGACTCGTATTTCCATGTGTATTTCATTTACACAGCATGCCTTTATTCAGTTAAGCAATACTTAGAAGCACCAACTATAAGCCAAGCACTCTTATCATAGGAGATTCAGTGACAGAAAAAAACAAGGTCCCTGACCTCAAGGAGCTTACAGTCTGCCAGGGACCTTAGATTCTAGTTGTGGTTTATAAATGTACGTAAGTCTAGACAACTTTGCTTAATATTAAGCACAAAGAACAAATGATCAGGTACTAACCAACCGTATCCTTTGTACTTCTCATGCTCTAGGTTCTCCCAAAGATGACATCACACGTGGTAAATGAGATTGATAACATATTGCGAAACAAGCCCTACAGCAAAAAGGACTATAGATCATAAAGCAGTGCATGAGCCATAGGACCTGCATGGTTAAAACTGCGGTCTACACTGGTACAGAATGGTGTTACTAGCCAGTCTTTTGAGTCACTTAGCAGCCTGCTGCTCAACCTCTAGTATTCCTGGATTCTGAGGTACCTGCTGTCGCTACCACTGTGCACCTGAATAACGAGCACATCTGAAAACTCACAACCAAGAAAATCCATTCTATTTTCTTACCTTGGACTGGAGTCACCTGTTCTTGCATTGCTCTGTACGCCTCATGCTTATGCCATAGAAAGGATATGAGGGGAAGACCTAGTGCCTTCAGGCATTTAGTAACTTACAGTAGGCTGTACAGATCTATTTTTTCAAATGAATAAAATCCACAGATGCAATGTGGATTGCATCAGAAAGAGGAGGCTACGTTCACTCAGAAGTCTTACTTGGGAGAACAAACAATTTTACCTTTCCCCCCCCCCCCCCTATTTTCACATGAAGGTTATCAAAGGTTGTCTCACTTGTCATTAAACAAAACTAAAATTCCTAGGTATTTGCTTTCATTACCTTTTAAAAATATTCACTGTTGCTTGGCCCCGACAATGACCCTGTATTGTAACTGACCCAAAGCGTCTCTATTAAGATTCTATTAACGTTCTGTCCATTCACATACAGAGATAATTAAAGGATGAACACCCAATCTTTAACTTGAGACAGGATGGCTAATTTACGAAAGGGAGGATTACACTGCTAAGGAAGCTTAGCTTTGAATAAAATGTAATGTATATGCAACTGAAGTGTTCACTTTTGACTACATTTTATTAAAACCTGCTTTATACTTCTGACTGCTTGTAGGCACAGCTTCTGCAAGTTTAAATATTTGAGCTTTAAAAATAAATACACAAATGCTCAGTTTTGTAAGTAAACCTGTAAAATATCCACAAAGGCAAATGTTTGCTGTTTAATTAGCACTGGGATTTTACAATATAATGCTTGTTTTTGAGCAGTCATCATGAAAGTGAATCATGGACTTTGTGAAAAATGCTATCACTACTCAGAATACACTGGGTGAATTAACTTGCCTAGTGAAAAACAAATGTTAAAGAATTTCCTCATTCTATAAACCACATTATATATGCACTAAACTAAATGCATGGAAGCTCTCTGCATGGATTAAAGGGGCCTAGCCTTGTTGCACACAGAAGCAGAAGTCTAACCTTGCCATTACTGGTTACCTACCCTCATGAGTATGTCACTTTGGAAAAATTGTGAGACTATATTGTGTGTACCTGGAAGGAAGGAAAACTTTGGGGGGTGGGATCCTAGCTCTCTATTTGGACACATGAGCATGTACAAAATTCTAATTTTCTGGCTAGCCAGTACCCCGTATAGAAATCACTTTGACGTTTAAAGATTATACCATCAGCTTAAAATGCTATTTTCTGCCACCATTTCCAAATATGTATTTCATGATTAAGTTCTAAATCTTACAGCGTTAGTGTGAAATACCAATGAATTTTCTTTTTTGTTACTACTACCTGTATTCTAATAAGGAAACAGTTGGGTTTTTGCCCAGGAGTACCAGATTAATGATGGAAATGGATCATCTTTCAGTTGTTCATTGTGTATTCAATCCAGTGAACTACTACATGCATAAATGAGCTGAAGTTGGCTAATTGGACCTGCAATTTAACTTCTTTGCTTAGAGTAATAAAAGCATTTTGTGCACTTAATCTCAATTAGTTTGTCTCTGATCTTTCATTATAAGAGTGTGCGTGTGTGTATATATGTATATATATATCCACCTCCATAAGATAGGAAGAATCATCTGAATAAAAATTATGTTGGCAAGTAAGCAGCACTGAATGATACCCAACAGAAACAGGATTAAAAGATTTCAATAACAATCCAAAATTTTTCCTCCTCTTAATGAAGAAAATGATTAACTGCTAACAATATCATCTCTCATTGGATTTTAGAAATACTCTGCACTAAAGCTAAAGCTTCTCAAACTCTTTTAAAAACACCTGCAATTAAAACCAAATACAAACATTATTGCTTAGCCATTAGTTTTCTGACCGACAAATCGTCTGCCATGGTAAATATACATTAGAAATGTCAGTTATATCCTTAAGAAAAATTTCCATGCACCCCCATATTCTTTTCTGGAAAGAATGTCTTGGCAGAGAACATACCATTCCGAAGGGTAACCTGGCTAGCAGTCATCTGCATACTGAAATCTCAGCCAGCGGAAATGCAAACTAGACGCTGTGTGCCTGGCTGCCCACTTTAAGAACTATCACTTCATCAATAGTGCACCATCTGTCAGCAGATGTCAGATCCTCACTCCAGCCAGCTTCCAGGCCACAACTCCCTGGCAAATGAGGAAACCAGGCCTAAAACCCAAGTATTCAGTGTTCCAGTCCTGTGCTCTTTTAAGGATGAATTTTATGAAAAATTCTGTAGGGAAAATTTTAAGTTAAAAAAAGCTTAAGAATCCAAATTCAGAATCCATTAAAAAGAGGCAAAAGTGAGAGAAGAGATGCAATGAACACTCATAAGAGCCAATGAGAAGTGAGTCTCTAACCACATCCATGAAAATCTAAACAAACCACCCCAAAAACCCTAATCTTCAATTAATTCCCCTGCCTGAGAGTCCCAAGAGGTAGGAGATAATCCCCTAGAGCCTAAATAGATAGATCTGTAGATCAGTTCTCTATCGGTCTAGGTCTATGCATCCTTTGTGTCTCCAGAAACGGCAGTGACTGGCACGCATGCTGAAAACACAGAAATTGGGTGGGCAGGACAACACGGCAGGCACATGCTGGCAGAGGCCTGACATGCTGCTCTGTAAGAGAACCACACTATGCCCATCACTGCCGCACAGACATTTAATTACTATCTCAGAAACTACAAAGATGCACTTGTACATGTGTGAAAAATTTAAACAGTAATGTCGAATAATGTAATAAAGATTATGTACTTATTCATATGGCTCTCAAAGATGTCAAGGGCAAATATAAGTTTTAAAAAGCAAAGTTTAATCATACTTGACAAATAAAACCTTTCACAAGAATTCTGGGTGTGAATCCAACCTCCATATTCTGGTTAACTTCAAACCTTGTACATTATTCTTTCCAATTTAGAATAATTTACCAAAGAGGACAACTGGTAGATTTTTACCGGCTTATAAGAATAATTTCTAGCTAAGATTTTTATTAAGTTGTAAATGAGAAACTAAAAATAGGAAAATGTAAAATGAGCCAACATTTTAAGCCTCTACTTACCACAAGGAGTGTAGGGGGAGGGGCTATTTAATCGATTTTAATCTCAATTACAGCAGAATCCTTTTTATTTTACTGGTATTGGACATGGGGTCTTTTAAAATACAAATTCTACAGCAGGTTTTTATGAACTAAACCAGATACAGCCCATCATGATTCTATGTGCCACATAGCCATTTTAGAGATGAGGAAAAGTTCTGTAATTCCCAAGAGTAAAGTACTTGTACAGTAAATCCTGAACGAAAATTGGCAATGTGAGCATATACCTTACAAACTTATGCATAGAAATTTAACAGTATAGAAAGTCAGAAATCATTATCAGCACCAAAAAATGCTATAGGTAAAATGCAAGACAAAACCAAATTTTGCTTATATGCTTTTCTACAAATTACTCAGTTTATGAACTCAAGAAACATTCTATTAAGAATATTAAGCCGATGCCCTTTTTCACCACCCTATTGTAAGTACAGCACACGGTATTGTAAGAATGGTGGCAATTTCCCCCCCTTCTACACAGACACTGACATCTAGTGGCAATTCTCTACCAGCAATTAAAGAAAAAAAAATACTTGACCCAGCTGATAGTAGACCCTGATGGTTTGTCAAATAAGCAAATGCATTTAGTACACAAATTCCATGCCACCAAACTACTGACCCCTTATTTATCTACAAGAAAAGTTAACATAGTAAGAAAAATAAACCTCCTACGTCTTTCACTACTTTGCAAATGACTCTCTGGTAACTTCCCTGTTCGTTCCATATTATCCAGTGACGGTACTATGGATAATAATGCACCAAAGAAAAATAAATTGCAAACTTCTAGAAGCAATGAGGAAATATAATCCTCAATGAAGACAATGATGATGTAAGTCACTAAGCAAATGTGCTCCTGCCCCTGTCCTCCTTCCAAGTTCTTAGATGTGGGCCTACCAAAAATATCCAATAGCACAGAAGATGAACTTCTGAGGAACACTTTTCTATAAAGTTATAACAAAACAGTAAATATTTACAACATTCACCTTAAACTTACAAATGGAAACTAAAGATTAAAAGTAAGGTTAGAAATTAGGGATAGGGTATTTCTTTTGAAGTACTGTTTGTTCTTTTGAAATTACTGGGTGTGGTCAAAGTTATAAGAATATGAACCTGTATCACTTGTGATTCTGTAACCTTTCAAGTATTACAGGTTAAAAAGCTTCCCAAACTTCTTCAAATCATGGCACGCACCAGAAAAATTGTAATTATCCCTACACACACTGGTTAAAAAGTGCAAGAGACTGCTCTTGGCTAGACCCAGGGGTGAAGAGGTTAATGTGAAGAGGTTCTGCTCACAATCGATAGGAACCTGTGGACCAAGAGGTCAAATTTATCAAGGTCCTAATGGAAAAATGCTGACAAGCACTAAAACCACCGCAATTCCTTGGAGAGTTCTTAGAATTCTGGAACTAAGACCATCAACATTACTTTGGCCTTTCACACATCAATATTCAGGAAAGTAGTTCTCTACTGAACATTCCTCTAGTGGTATGAGACCCTAGTCAAGGAACACAATGACTCCAGTCTCTTAACAAGTCAAACCAACATGGTAGTGTTGAGCTGACCTCCCTGGCCACCCAAGACCAAAACTATACAGTGAACAGTATATGCTTTAATCCCACAGGACTACCCTCGTATGCCTGTCCACTATTTTTAGCCTATTGCCTTGGCTGCCTTTCTTCTGTAAGAAAGACAGAAAGAAAAAGACAGAAAGAAAGAGAGAGAGGGAGAAAGAGAGAAAGAGAGAAAGAGAGAGAGAGAAAGAGAGAGAGAGAAAGAGAGAGAGAGAGAGAGAGAGAGAAAGAAGCAAACAAATTTTTCCACAAGTTTCTCTTCCCCAAGTTGGAGACACCTTGTTTTTAACTTTGAGTTATTTCGAATCACAAATTCAGAGACTGGTAAACATGAGGCTTCTGTTCAATCCCCAGGGGAAAGGATTCATTCTGATATTTATGGTTCAAAAAAAGTTGTAATATTGTGGTTAGAACACAGAGAACCAGTTATTAACTTCTTGCTACTATTATAAATAACAGCTCAGTCCAGGTTACTGTGACCTCTGACAGATCAAGGAAACAAGTTATTTTCTCCTCTTGTGATTACAGCACACTGCATGACACTTTTTACCTTTTAATAAATGTCCTGGTACTCGGAGTTTCCTTTCCAATTCCTTTAATTTCAACAATCTGTCAAAAAAGAGCCAATACACAAATACTGAATTACATTTTGTTGGGTTTTTCAAACCCTCAAACTGCAGACTATAAAAACATCTTGTGTGTCTCTCACTCTGACCACCCTGCTACTTTTCCATATACCACAGGCCACCCGTAGATATGAAGCCAGGGGGCAAAGCTGACATGGTCTACTTGGAGCCAGTAGACAGGAGGGCGATGAGGCCTGATGAAGCACTTATGGACAAAATATAGTTCCTGTAAAAATTTAATGTTAAGGAAAAATTAAAAGCCCAAAAGCAGTTCAACACAACAAAAAGAGCCCATCTCTATGGAATGCAGTTTCCCTCCTGACACTATGAAATGACAATGATGTGCAGTCCCATTGTCTGCAAATACAATTTACAGAAGACTATAAAGAATGAAGAGCATTCACGGGAAATGTGTCCCAATTTTAAAAAGAGAACACTTGAGCCAGAAACCTAGAACACATGATCACAAAGAAAACATCTGAATTCCATTTAACCTAAAGGAGAAGAGCTAATCAAAGAGTATGAGCAGGAAGAAGAAACTTATCCTTTTTCCCCCCAAGAGCAAAGGAAAAAGAAGTCTCCCCCGCCCAGCAGTGTTTTGGCTACAGCTGGCGTGTGGAAGCAAAGAGGCTGTGAAAGTTCAGAGCTACTCTCAGTCACAGAACTGGACTGTTCGGGGAAAACCACTCTAGTATTCCCAGAAGATTCAAGTTGGAAGTGTCTGCTGTTTTATTACATCAAAAATTCCACCTGTTGGGGCGCCTGGGTGGTTCAGTCGGTTAAGCATCTGACTCGGTCTCGGCTGAGGTCACAATCTCATGAGTTCGAGCTATTTAGTGGACTGATTGCCTAGACAGTTTTTGTTTATAGTAAAATACTCAGGCAAATCAAAACCAAAATGAACTACTGCTTCTAGACTTCGAAAAATGCTAAGCAACCTTTAAAAGGATACACTGTGGGGTTGAAGTTCTTCAATATAAAGAAGGAGGCAACAATGACCAAGACCAGGAATAGGGTGTTGTTATAGAAGATGGAAAATGTTGTAGCTTCATAATCGGCAACTTCATTCTTCTTCCACAAGATTCTGCAGACAAACAAATCAAGTTTATAAATATGTATTATAATATTTTATATGCCACATGGCTCTAGTTCACTGTAAGTTTTTCCTTAAGCATTCTGAACAGAATGTGTTTTTAATATTTAATTTAATCAGCACTGTGCCCCTTTTCCTACTGAAAAAGGTATTTTACTCTTAATGAAAATAGCTGCTGGGTGTATTACCTTTTCTCCCAGGCAGTCAGAGCTTTGCAGGAAGGGACAGATTAATTATAATTGGCCTGGTTTCATCAACAGCCTAAAGAGACATCTTTCTCTAGGTCCTCACCTAAAACAAACTCCATGATCAGTAGCCAGATGAAGCTTTCCTGGCTGTTTGCTGGCTTGAGACTCTCAATAGCCTACAGATTTCAGCCTTCAATATTACAACCAGCTGTGGCTCACAGAAGCCGACTTCTTTGCAAATGCCGTCAGCCACCTTTAGATAATTCAAACAAGTAATCTGCTTGATCATTAGGAGGATTTTTAAATTTTTTTATTTAATCCACTTTATTATAGTTTATTAATTTACTAAAATTTTATCAACCTTTTCATTTACTTCTTCACACAGGCAGCAGGAAATTCCAGGTGGCCTGTGAATAAGGGAGCCTTTATTCCACCTGGTTAGTTAACTTTGTAAATTAATTTTTAAAAGGATAGGCTGTGACTAGTAGGATGTGAAATCAACAGGGTGGATTCAACACTCAGGGACAACAAATGAGTGGGCTGAGACCCACATTAAAAAAAAAACATAGAAAAATATCAAGTATACGGATAATTAGATAATTATCTTAGCTAATTATCATTTTTTGAAATATTTGCATATGTGCATGTTTGAGTGTATTTGGTCAAAAGATAAAGTATTTTACTGTGGATCATTATCAAAAAGGCTGAAAGCCATCACCACTGACACTTTATCCTCCCAAAAGATATATACTATTCCGGGGCCAGATGATCCCCTCCACCAATCCTAAGGACAGCACTATGGCTAATGTCCCTGGCAACTCCTACATTTTATTCACCAAATGTTCTAATACAAAGTCAACAAGCTTGACAGTAAAGGAGTTAAATGAGATAAACTATCTTCATCACAACAAGTTTGTGGTCTCAAACATAAATGCCATAGTTCCTTAATTCTATGGATAGAGTCAACCTAGTAAAACTTCTATTTAAGTTTGGGAGAAGTGAAAGACACTATATTAAATGCACAGCCATCAACTCTAATACACTTCCTGATTTCAGAGAGGTTTAAATATAAGTTTAAAAATATATAGGACTTGGAACTGGGAGGAAATACATTATACTATTTTAACAATGATCAAAGAAAACACCACCTCAGAAAGATGCAAAGGCCCAACGTGGTTTAATTCTAGAAAACACTCGAACAATTGCCTGTTTTCAAGACTGTGGCATAAGACCCAAAAAAGACAGGTTCCTTAAATAGGTTACTAGCATGCCTTCACTATGGTTGCTTAGATTATCCTACCTCCATCAGAGCACCTCTCCCTACCTCCCTGCCACGCCCTGACTCAAACCCATCTTCAAAAACAGTCTGGATGAAAGAAAGGGCTCGATCCTTCAGGTTGCCCCTGCTCCCAATATGACCAGGCATGACCAATACGCACTGTATATCAGTGTATACACAGGATTGTCTTGGACAGCCTTCAGAACTTTTTCTACCCCATCCATATCCTGGTTCATTTTGAAAAAAAATGAAGACCCTCAAATGCTGTCATCAGCAATAGTTCTGCCAAAACTTCACTGGTAAGAAATCTAGTTTGGGAGAGCACTTCCAAAGACTCATTTTTCCAAGGAACACTTCCTACAAGAGGAAGACTGAGAACTCAAGAACTGTTATCATCACATAATGATAAATGACAGACCAAGAAAAAAATAACACTCACATCCTGGGATAAATGTCAATGAACCTCTGATTCTCCTCAGCTGATCTCCAACCTTGAATGGATGGCAAAGCAGTTTCAAAGTGGCATGGAGTACCCATTCCAAATGACTGTAGATGGTACCTTTGAGGCATACACATCTTAGGCAAAGAGGTGCTAATAGGCCTTCTCTTGAAACAACTTACTTTTGAGGGAGAAAAATGCTAGCTCCTTTTTTTTTTTTTTTTTTTGAAAAACACTAGATCTTAGTGAGAGCCTTAGTCCCAGGTATCAGCGTCAATTTTGAGGAGAGACCTGGGTACAATTTTATCCACTGTGGTTTCTAAGAGATGAATAGTAACAGCACAAATTTCCACTGATGACAGGAACAGAAACTTTATAATCCTCTGACACTCTGCATTTTATGTATCCACAAAACCTACCCTTCATTCTACTTTGAAATATCTGATCCAGCGAATGGCAAAGATATTTCATTTCCACTTCCAACTCTTCTTCACTCATAGTGACTATCTGACTACCATGCTGAGAAAAATTCTGAGACATATCCCAGGATCAAGAACACGTGCCAGACCAAATCAGGCAAGAGGAGACCCATTTGCCACCTCTGATATAATTCATCACCTAAAACGTACAGAGCTGTAACAAGCACTTTGAAAATGGGTAACTATGATGTATACTCCAATTTAAGAACCACTTTTCTAATAAATACTATAAATTCAGTAAAAAGATTAAAAAAAAAAAACCTAGATTCTCTAACCTCTAACGTTATGCAAAAATTTACAATCAGAAAGCTATGCAGCCAGACCAAATTAAAGCTGCTCCCTGAAAAAAGGCCTTCATTGTCACTATTTTAATATTGTACCCTTTGGAGGGCACATGGCTGGCTCAGTCAGTAGAGCATTCAACTCTTGATCTTGGGGTTGTGAGTTCAAGCCCCATGTTGGGTGTAGAGATTACTTAAATGATTAAAAACACACATATATATCGTACCCTTCAATTTTTACAAAGGATCTAGGAGATAACCATTTCTATAATGTTTTAGTGGCTTTTCAAAACCACTGTAAAAGACATTGTTCGTTCAAGTTACTCAGCGTCCCTTAAATAAGGACCAACTTGATAAAGTCCTTCCAAGATTCAGTGCCAAGAAAGTTTCTTTTCAGAAGGACTTACATGCTGCTTCTCATCAGAAAATGAAAGTGTAGGACCTCGGACGCTAACCCCGACACTTGGAAGCTCAGAGCGAAGTTTAATGCTCAACTGCTGTAACTAACTCTGAGGTCCTTATTCACCCATCTTTACTTTTAAATGGTTTCTGATCTTTCAAAATTGTACTGTTCTGTTTCATATGCACTTTAATATTCCAAGTCTCCACAAGGTCTTTCTGGAGCAAGGTGGGTTAAAAATTCCATTTCACAACGCACTTTGCAGACACTAAAATTTAAGATCTATGAAAACCACCTCAACTTGTGACTGTATTAAGCCCATGTAACAACTCTTAGGCACAAGTTTATTCAATCATTTAGAGACTTCTGCTACTCAGCTATTAGACTATTAAGACTTCTAAGAGCAGTTGGCAGGAAAATTTGAGGGGTAAGGGCTAACAAATGTGGCACAGATTTGGGCAACAGGAGACAAACAGAGTTCTCTCTTTCCCAACCAATGCAGATAACCAAGAACTGGATGTCCCTAGGGAAGCTCAGGAACGGAAACACTACCACCTAAAAATGCTCACACACAATACAATGTAAACTCTTTAGACCCCGAGGGGTGAGGCGATGTGCTCAAGGTCTCACAGCTATCAAGTGGCAGAGCCAACACTGGATGAAGTTCTGCAAGCTCCTAAACTCCAGGAGAGCAGTTACAAGTACAAAGCCTCAAGCCACAGTGCCCGTGTTCTTGTTACAGAATGACCACACACTAATTAATCTATGACCTTGTGCAAATTACTCAAGCTTTCTGTACCTGTTTCCTCAAATGTAAAATGGAAATAATAGCCCTACCTCACATGGCTCTTTAAATGAGCTGTACGGAACACAAATAAAAGCATCTGGTGGTAGTAAAAATTCAAAATGTCAGTAACTGTCATTCCATTATATCTTCTACAATATCAACGTTTAACCTCCAGCAATTCCATTATCCACATTCTCTAGGCAGAAACCAACACTTATTTTCTACAAAGTATCCCCAGTTTTGATTATCACCAACGTTTTACAAGTCAAACCTTTCATCCTTTTCCTTTCGAGACATCTTTCTATTATCAGCTTCAGAAAGTTTTCGAGTCACTTCTTTGGAAACTGCATCCTCCCTCTTCTGTGCTACTCTAGAAAATAAAAGAAAAAATGTTTCCACATGCTCCAGGAATGAACATCACACTATCTGAAACACTCTGTACTCATATTTTATATTGGCAACTACATGATACTTTACATTTCAAGAAATAATCTTGACAGAAAATTCCAAGTTTATTTTAACAGCCAAATATAGTAACAGAATTCAAGTATTTTATTATAATAGCCAAATATAATAGAATTCAAGAACTTCTGAAATATAGTTTTGAATTCTGCTTAAAAGGGTAATTTTCCAGGGCTCTTGGGTGGCTCAGTCAGTTGAGTGTCCAACTCATGATTTCTATCATGATCCCAGGGTTGTGGGATGGAGCCCTGTGTAGGGCTGTGCACAGAGTAGGGCCTACTTAAGATTCTCTCCCTCCCCCTCTCACCCCTCCCCTTGCTTGCACACTCTCTTGCTCTCGGGGGGGGGGGGGGGGGGGGGGGATAATTTTCCAAAGTTTAGGTATTTAATGGGTAAACAAGTCAAATGCATTTATAAATTATTGTAACCCCATTTTGTTTATTTGTTAAATTTATTTGTTCAACAAATAAATTTGGTAAGGTATTAGCAAAGGATATAGGATTTCAATTCCAGTAAATAAAACTAGGCTTAAAAAAAACAAAGGAGAATTAGGGAAATAACACCTGTAACATATTAAAGTAATGCTTTTAACTCCACTCCAGAGTCTAATTTCACTAAAAATGATACCACATGAGGGATTAACCATAGCACATGTAATTAAATGAACCACTGGTTGTATCAAAAGATAATATATTATCAGCCAGAAAAGGCTAGAAGTGGTATTCAAAAGATCAGATCAGGGGTGCTTGGGTGGCTCAGTCAGTTGAGTGATGGACTCGTGATTTCAGTTCAGGTCATGATCTCATGGTTTGTGAGTTCAAGTCCTAATTGGGCTCTGCACTATCAGTGCAGAACCTGCTTGGGATTCTCTCTCTCCCTCTTTCTTTGCCCCTCCCTACTCATGCGCTTTCTCTTGCAAAAAATAAATATTAAAAAAAATTTTTTTAAATATCAGATCAGAATCTTCAGTGACAAGTCAAACAAAAAATTAAAATGTATATTCATCAGAAAATCTTTAAGGTGAACTTCATGAGATTGCTAGTGAAAGAGAGGATAAAATTTAACCTATGATAAAATGCAAAAAACCTGCCAAAGTTTATGACATGTAAATTCAATATGGTATATTTTTGATAATATAGGAGACACTGGTTAGCCATAAATATAGAAGAACTGATATAAGCAAAATATACCAACAGTCCCACTATGAAAATGTTCAACATGATACGGAGATGTATTAAAAGCAACAGGATGTGGAACATAGAAATCTGTTCACTCTATGTTCAATTAATTAATCCCTTGTTACTGTGCTATATTTAGTTCTGGTCAGTGTATCAAGGAAAGATGTGGAGAAATTAGGATGGATCCCTGAAAAGAAAGCCCAAGACCATTCAAGGCAATAGTTCTCAACATTTCTTTAACCACAGGGCTTCTGGGATACAAATTAAACACAAATTCCCAACTTCACTTGATTCATTATGTAAAAGTCCTGCTCTTAAGGGCAGAGACTCTGATCTCTGAACCTCTTTAGCAAACCAACTTCAAGTGTTTCCTGAACTTCACATAAGACCACTTTTTCTAAGGCCAGCTGATAAGAAATGGATGTGGTTTACAGCAGAAACCTTTCTGAGATGAACAGAAAGAAAAAAATACACACAAGTATGTGTGTACACACACACACACACACCATCAGGATGCTAGGACACAGGAACAAACTATTTGCAAAAGAGTTAGCTACCTCCAAGTGTCTTTAGGACAGATCATCTGTCCATAGGACAAATCATCTCAAAGAGACCAAACCAGATTAACCAGTTAATTTCTCCTCTATATTCACCTAACAAACATATAACAATCTTTCAGGTTTATTATAACTCAAGAAGAAGCTCTATTCTCTTAGGGCTCTTAAAAAATAAATCTCACGCACCACTGAATGCTCTGAAACAAAATGAGGGTCACTCCAGCGGCCCAGCAATCAGCCAAATGAGAGGACCTGCAAAATCAACTGTTTTTCTTCTATTATTTTTTATCTATTTTAGAACCTCTCCAGAAAAAAAGAAAAATACCATCTATTCAATTTTTTTTTAATTTTTTGTTTACATTTATTTATTTTTGAGAGACAGAGCATGAGCAGGGGAGGGGTTAGGGTTAGGGTTAGGGAGACACAGAATCAGAAGCAGGCTCCAGACTCCGAGCTGTCAGCAAGGCTGACAGGGTCTCGAACCCAAGAACCGTGAGATCATGAGCCGAAGTTGGACACCCAACCGACTGAGCCGCCCAGGCGCCCCCCCCATCTATTTAATTTCTTAAAGAAAAACATCCTTGCAAACATTTTAAGTCATTCCACCTCAAAAAAAATTCCTACAGGCTCTCACCCTCAATGTCTCTGACACTGCACATAAACATTTGTTATGTGCTCAACACTATATACTTAACATATTATCCGTGTTATCATATTTAATCCTCACCATCTATGAGGCACCGTTAGTATCCCCATTTTACATCTCAGGAATCCAACGACTAAAAAGATGAAATGTGTGCCGAAGGCTATATATTTAAGAACAGCAGAACTGGGGGGCACCTGGGTGGCTCAGCCAGTTAAGCATCAGACTCTTGATTTCGGCTGTCAGGATCTTACAGTTTGTGAGATCAAGCCCCATGTCCGGCTCCACACCGGCGGCAAGGAACCTGCTTGGGATTCTCTCTTTCCCTCTCTGCTCCTCTCTCTCAAAAATAAAGAAATAAAGTTAAAAAACAAAAAAAAACCAACTGGGACTGGAATCCAGATTGTCAACACATAAGCTATCTTCCCTCTCCTACGAACAGCTACCCATACTCTGCCTCTTCCTGGGTCTTTGAGCTTTGATGCACCTTGTAAATCTGTAGGAGTTTCAATGTGAGTGGCAGGATTTAATATTAAATCAAAACTACAATTAAAGAAAACAATTCCACTATGAGAGAACCTATGAAATCAAGTCAGTAAGTCATTGAAATTTTACTGAGCTAAATGTACCGTTACCTGTTGTAAGGGACATAAAAGACATGGCAGTGGCCCTTAAGAAGCCTAAAGCAGTGGGGCACCTGGGTGGCTCGGTCGGTTAAGCGTCCGACTTCGGCTCAGGTCATGAGCTCATGGTCCGTGAGTTCAAGCCCCGAGTCGGGCTCTGTGCTGACTGCTCAGAGCCTGGAGCCTGTTTCAGATTCTGTGTCTCCCTCTCTCTCTGCCCCTCCCCTGTTCACGCTCTGTCTCTCTCTGTCTCAAAAATAAACGTTAAAAAAAAAAAAATTTAAAAAAAAAAAAAAAAAAAAAAGAAGCCTAAAGCAGAAATGAGAAGGTAAAAAGACCATTAATTTTAATTCCAAAAAGGTTAATGAAAAATAATTCCCAAAACAAGTCAAAAGATGTCAAGTCTCAAAGAACTGAATTCCAAGGACATCACAAAGCATGGGTCATACAGGGTGCCCAGGTCTGAGGCCTTCGCTATCCACAGATGGCCACACCTCATGAGAAAGACAGCCCAGAACAGCAGAGGCCAAGGTGGGCTGAAACCGGAATGGCAGTTGGTGAAGAGGGCTGCCAAGCAGAAAGATGACAAAGATGATCACTCTGCTGGTCTAGCAGAAAGGCAGTCACACAAACTTGAGCTCCTATGGGTCCGGAACAGCAGCAGAAAAGCTCTTGAAGCCACTTTCAGCCACTGAGACCATTTCTGGGCTTCTTACAATAAATCCCTGTTAATTAAGATCATCTAAACATGTTTCTATTCCTTGTCACCCCAAGCCTAACATACGGACAACAAACTTAGAATTCATATTATGTGTGATCCTAAGATAGAGGAAATAGGAGACTCTTTTACATTTTCACACACTTAGAAGAAAAACTGTAATTAGCATTAAATCTGTCAGAGTTTTAAAATAAAAAAAAAAAAGACCATTTCTTCCATGTCCAAAAGTAGTACATGGAGAACTCAGAACTATTCTTTGCAGAAAGAATTCCATTTGGCTTCAGAAATGTTAACTTACTTGTGGTTTGTTTTTCTGATGAAATTTACTTATTTTGAGAGAGAGGGTGCGCATGCATGAGGAAGGGGCAGAGAGAGGGAGAGGGGCATCGAGGAGAGAATCCCAAGCAGGTTCTGCTGAGCAGAGCCTGATATGGGTCTCAGTCTCATGACGGCAAGATCACGACCTGAGCCTATGTTAAGAGTCACACATTTAAACAAGTGAGTCACCCAGTTGCTCCTGTTTTTCTGATAAACCCCATGATTAAGGCTAGTGCTTAACTGTTCGAATGTCTCCCTCAAAACCTACTTGCGTAACAATGTCAGAAGCATGGTCTCTGCTTCACTTAATAATTCTTTATAGCATTAGTATGCCTTCCCCCCAGCATAAACAGCTCAAATTGATACTTCTTGAAAACAAGACATACAAATGGTCTTTAAGACATTCTTCTATATAAAAGTGCAACATGTAATATATACTTCAACTTGAGAAATATACTTACTTGTGCTTGAGAACAAATTTCACATTTTTGTATGCAAAGGCTACCAAATAAGTGCTTACTAGGGTCATCACACTATAGAGAACGGCAGACTGAATAAGATCCATATGCCATATTCGCCAATATAACCCTGAATTAAGATAGAAGGGAGGGGGTACAAAAAGGAACAAAACATTACCACCCAGCTACAAAGGCCTGCTCAATTAATTACAGTTAAGCCTATAAAATACAGTCCAGGTTAGGAAATCCAATACGGTCAGTATATGTGGATCTTTAGAAGTGATAAAGTTACAGTCTCAAACTTTCCCAGCTCAGAAAACTTTGAAAACAGAACCTTCCCATTACTAGTCCAAATGAGATTTCTGCTTCTTCTGAAATGAGAATAAACTCAGGAGCAAAAACAAACAAACAAACAAAAATCACAATTCACACTTCCCGTTTCAATCGGTATTACTATCCTAAGTATACAGCTGTTCCAAAACACCACGTGCAGTCCCAAGCCATAGTTTACATGCTGACGTGGCTATATGAAATCAAGGAGGCACAGAGCTCCACGACACGTTAAAGGCACGGTGGGATTTAAAAGGCCGAAAGAAAATAAATCTCGATTTAACTGCCTAACAAACGTGCAAGCAGGAGGAGAGACAGGAGATTCAAATCCGGGAACCCTGAGCTATAAAACCAACTTTGCCCAAGTATGCAAAGTTCTTTCATCGAAGTGAGAATTCTAGAAATGACCTAATAGCATTAAAAAGTTGAAACCATTTAGAGCGCGGGCTCTTGGCATTGGTCCAAACTCTCTCACCAAATTAGGCAAACGACGTTCAGCAGTGTGAAGTGTTTCGCCTAAAGCTACAATTCTCGGGTCGAAGGTTAATGCGAATCTGACTCTCGCCTAATTCGTTAGTTTTTCCAAAATAATTAACGATCAAGTTTTAAAGCTCGTAACGGTAAACAACTGTGTGTGGGGGGAGGGGGGAACAGAGCAGGTCATTTATGCATGTAGCACAAAATCTTAATCCGGTCGTTTCCCGATTAGGGGCCCCCATCCCAGAACTAATGAATCACAATCTCTGGGAGTGGGTTCACAAGGGACTTTCCTGTGAGGCCGCCCAGCCCCGTCCCCGACGAGAACACTAAGGCCCACAGAGGCTACACGCTTTCCCCGTGCTCTGGGAGAGCTGGAGACAGCCGCGGGCTAAATGCCCCAGCACTCACTCCCGCCAGTCCGCCGGGCCCTGCCACGTCCCCGCCCAGCCCGACCCGCTGACGGCCTGCCCGGCCCGCCAGTTCCCGGCGCTCACAGATGGGGATGGCGGACACGATGAAGGCGTTCCCAAAGAAGAGCGCGGAGGACTTGGCCGAGAGGTTGCGGCTGAAATCCTGCAGGAGCAGGTCCTCCTCAGATTGCTGCTTGGAGCCGCCTTTGGGAGCCATGGTGGAGCCGAGCCTCGAGCCTAGAAAGCCGAGCTGGCTGACGCCGCTGGCACCGCCTCTGCGGTCGCCTTATCCACTAACGACCCGTCAGCGCTAAACGCGGAGGCGGGACTCGGCGCGGAGCGGGAGCAAACTTCCCCAGGATTGGCCACCGCTATGTACGTTTCCCGGCGTGATTGGGCAAGAGGACCAGACTTCCGTATTCCTGGCCAGCCCCTTGGCTAGCCGGCTTCCTAAAGAAGGACGGGATTTGTAGTTTCGTGGGTGCTTTTTTTAATGAGCAAAACTTTATTGCCATTCCACTTCACAGGTGCCGTCACGCTTTCCAAGTCGTTGGCGTTACAAACGAGGAAACTATTCTGGCCTCGAGTCATTCAGCCGGTCATGCAACAAACGTATACGGTTAGTATCCTCTGGGTATACCCAGCACTGGGGCACTGGAGGAGGAAGAGGAGAAAGAGAAGTATGGATAAACATGTGTGAATCCTTTCTTCTTTGCACATCCATTCTTTCATTAAATATCCTTAAAATCCTATGACATGCACCTCATTGTCCTCATTTTGCCGGTGAAGAACCTGAGGGTGAGAGACTGGCCGTGCTAGTCACCAGGGAGTAGTTGGCTCTTTTGAACAAAATAACAGGCTACCTTTTCACGAAAAAGAAGGCACTGTGGCTTTTAAGGAATTCGTGGTCTCACTGATGAATATTTAAAATGAGTCCAATACATTTACAAATTACTACATTTTTATCACTTTATTTCGACTCAATCTTTAGAGTAATATGGTCTCCGCAGCCATGCTAAATGAAACATGATGGTAAGAAAAGAACATGTTAGCTAGACAGGCCCCCTCTGAAGCTCAGAAAAAATGAATATGCCTATTAAAACAGGTAGATACCATTTTTAACTCATTACATTGTCACTTTTTCTTTAAAAAATACTCAACCACTTCATACATAGAAAAAACTTTCATCTACATTACTAGCATCAGACTTCTCCAACCTTCAGCTTCCCTATCAACAGGTAAGCAGATCTTTCATCTAAACTTTATCCAAATTGCAGTTGACCTCCATGGTTTCCATTCTAATGGAGCTTTCTGTCTGTAACTTTTCAGTCTATTCTCTATAGAGGTACCCTAGTAAGTTTTCCTGAAATACAAATCTTTCATGTAAATGCCAGAAGTGTTCATCTAATGACTTTTTCAGAAACTTAAAAGTATTCATTTAAAAATACCTGCATGGGATGCCTGGATGGCTCAGTCCTCTAAGCATCTGACTTTGGCTGAGGTCATGATCTTACATTTCATGATTTCTAGCCCTCAATCAGGCTCTCTGCTGTCAGCGGGGAGCCCACTTCAGGTCCTCTGTCCCCCTTTCTCTCTGCCCCTCCCCCACTTGTGCAAACTCACAATCTCTCTCTCAAAAATGAATAAACATTAAACAAAATTTTAATAAAAATAAAAATATCTGCACTATGTCCCTTTTAAATGGTAAAATGCTCTTTTATTATGCAATGGTGATGATAGAGAACAAACTCTTATTTCTCTTCAACCTACTCCCCTCTCTCTAAGTTTTTTCTACTGAAGTATATCACACCATTTTTCACACCCATTTGCTTAGGCTAAAATGCTAGTTTTCAACACTAATTCCTTTCTTTCCCTCTCCATCTGTGACCAATTCATCAGCAAAACCTTTTGGATCTGTATAACTAGATTTCTTGTTTGTTTTTATTTTTTTTAATGTTTATTTTTACCAAGTTAATTAGCATACAGTGTAGTCTTGGCTTCAGGAGTAGAATCCAGTGATTCATCTCTTAACATATAACACTCAGTACCCATCCCAACATGTGCTTTCCTTAATGCCCATCACTCATTTTCCCCACTCTCCCACCCCCATCAACCCTCAATTTGTTTTCTGTATTTAAGTCTTTTATGGTTTGCTCCCTGTTTTTATCTTATTTTTCCTTCTCTTACCCTATGAGCATCTGTTAAGTTTCTCAGATTCCACAGATGAGTGAAATCATGTGATGTCTGTATTTCTTTGACTGACTTATTTCACTTAGCATTATACCCTCCAGTTCCATCCACATTGTTGCAAATGGCAAGATTTCATTCTTTTTTTATCACCCCGTAGTATTCTGTTGTGTATGTATGTGTATATACACACACACACACACACACACACACACACACTACATCTTCTTAATCCATTCATCAGTTGATGGACATTTGGGCTCTTTCCATAATTTGGCTATTGTTGATAGCACCGCTGTAAACATTGGGGTGCTTATGCCCCTTCAAATCAGCATGTTTATTTATTTTTGAGAGAGAGAGGGAGAAAGAGAACTCAACCAGAGGAAGGGCAGAGATAGAGAAGGAGACAGAGAATCCCAAGCAGGCTCCACACTGTCAGCACAGAGCCTGATGTGGGGCTCAAACCCATGAACCTTAAATCATGACCTGAGCCAAGATCCAGTTGGAGGCTTAACTGACTGAGCCACCCTTTTTTTTTTTTTTAGAGAGAACACAAGGGAGTGGGGGACAAGGGGCAGAGGGGAGGGGAGAGGGAGAGAGAGAGAGAGAGAGAGGGTGAGAGAGAGAGAAGCTTAAGCAGGCTTCATGTTCAGCATGGAGCCCATCACAGGGTTTGATCTCAGGATCACAAGATCATGACCGGAGCTAAAATCAAGAGTTGGAAGTTTAATTGACTGAGCCACCCAGGTGCCCCTTTTTTGCTCTTTATAAACCAAGGATATGAAAAGAGAAAAGATAAAATCAGAAAACTATAAGATCAAAAAGGACAAAAATCATCAAGATATTTAAAGGAAAAAGCAGAAGAAAACAAACAATGATGAAATTAAAAAGAATTATACCTGAGAAAAATATTTAAACAAAATAGGAAAGATAAAAGTTTGAAATGTTAAGTAGATAAAAAAATGTTAAAGTTGAAATGATCAAAAGGAGCTGAGAATTAACACACTTTGTAAACCAAGAATAAAAACTAAAGATAATAAACAGAAAAGAATCTAAACTAGTAGGAATTTAAATTTTTTATAGGGGTAAGGTAAAGAGATATGTAAGCAAGATGCTTATGACAGAGAAGGTTGTTTGGTGATGGGAACAATGAAGACATGAAAACAGCACCCTTGAAGTAGTGGAGCAGTGTCTTCTACCAAGTGCAATCTAGTTCTTTTTGAAGAACTGCAAAATCTAAGGATCATCTGTATATGGCATATGTGGCAATGGCACATTGGACAAGCAGAGTAACAGCATGCTGAAGAACAGAAAGAAGGGTAGGCAAAAGTTCTATGCAAAGATCTGCGATATATTTTGGCCGTTTCAATACAGTTCAACTCTATGAGGGAACCAGATGGACTTGATTCCATAATCTGTGACTTTAGGCTTAACAGTTCCATTGTATTCCTTCACACTTAGATTGGGGGGGGGGGGGAGAAGGAGGGGGAAATTTAAAATAGTATTTATTGCTGGGAGGAATATGGATAACAAATGTCTCTTGTCCACTACTGACGGCTTTCTGGAAGAAAATACAACAAGTTAAAAAATAATAGACTTTTCTTGTAATGGCCGCTGCAAATTGCCTAGCCAGTAAAGAAAAACACAGCTTTCACTGGGACCTTATGAGAAATAACAGACGACTCATCATGGGCTACTCTGGGGTACGAGTGGAGAGGAGGAAGACCTCTATTATACGAAATCCATTTGAAATGCAAATCTCATCATGGAAATGATTTTTGAAAGAGGAGATGATACACTTATTGGTTTCTAGGTATAATATTTTAAAGTCCCACCTGAGAGATGATTTACTCAGCCAAGTTACATATTTCAGGCACTGGTATGTGATTGAGTCATCGGTTCATCTATTCATTCAGCAAAGATTTATTGAGAAGCTACTATGTGAAAGGTACTGTTCTAGAGCCTAGAAAGATCCAAATAACAATCATAATTATGATTATAATAACCAGTGTTAATATATTGAGTCTTTATTATACATCCAGCTCTATGCTAGGCTCTTCGTATGTCATCTAATTTAATTCTTCCAGCAACACTATGAGATATGTGTTATTATTATCCCTATTTCTCAGATGAAGAAACAGAGGCACAGATTGGTAAAGTAGCTTACCTAAGATCCCACAGCCAGTAATTGGTGGAGTCAAGTTATGAACCCCATGCAATATGATGCCAGTATGCACGCTCTTAACTACACAGAAGCTCTGGCCTCCTCTGTGCCAGCAGAATCTCAAGATGTAAGTGCCTTCCCCCCTTCCCCCACGAAGCCCTTTTTTTTAGCAAACAACCAAGGGTAGTTTCTTGTGTGCCAGTTGCCATGCAGTCATGTCGCACTGCACCTCTGGCCAGCACATCCTTGCATAAATAGGATCATGCCCCTAACACATAGGCAAACCTCAGTGAGCAAGCCTGGGCTCTCACAGTGGAGTCTGTCTCAAGGAGTGTGAAAATAAGATCTCAGGAAGAAACACGATTGTTAGAGGAGTACAGAAACAGAGCCAACTAAGAAGAGATGGGAACTGTAAACCGTAACTCACCAGCAGCCATAAATTAAAGAAAGGGAAATTAGAGAGATGCTCAAAGGGCCTCAAGGCTTTCTCATTTCCCATCTGTAAGCCTGAACAACACTACCAACACCTGCAGTGAAGCAAAAACACACTTCGGGGCACCTGGGTGGCTCAGTCAGTTGAGTGTCTAACTCTTGGTTTAGGCTCAGGTCATGATCTAAAGGTCGTGGGATGGAGCCCAGCATCAGGTTCTGCGTTGACAGCACAGAGCCTGCTTGGGATTCTCTGTCTCTCCCTCTCTCTCTGCCCCTCCCCTGCATGCTCTCTCTCTCCCCAAATGAATAAATAAACTTAAAAAAATTAAAATAAATTTATAAATTTATAAAAATAAATTAAAAATAAATTTCACTTTGGGGCGCCTGGGTGGCTCAGTCGGTTAAGTGTCCGACTTCAGCTCAGGTCACGATCTCACGGTCCCTGAGTTCGAGCCCCGCGTCGGGCTCTGGGCTGATGATGGCCCAGATCCTGGAGCCTGCTTCCGATTCTGTGTCTCCCTCTCTCTCTGACCCTCCCCCGTTCATGCTCTGCCTCTCTCTGTCTCAAAAATAAATAAACGTTAAAAAATATATATATATTAAAAATAAATAAATAAATAAATTTCACTTCAAAAGTGAAAAACAGGGGCGCCTGGGTGGTTCAGTCGGTTGAGCGTCCGACTTCAGCTCAGGTCATGATCTCACAGTTCGTGAGTTCGAGCCCCGCGTCGGGCTCTGGGCTGATGGCTCAGAGCCCGGAGCCTGCTTCCGATCCTGTGTCTCCCTCTCTCTCTCTGCCCCTCCCCCATTCATGCTCTGTCTCTCTCTGTCTCAAAAATAAATAAACATTAAAAAAAAAATTAAAAAAAAAGAAAAACAACTAGAAATACAGTAAAATAAATAATACAAACATATTTTACATACAAATGAAAACATGAATAATTGTACTCCACATAACTTATCTATTATTTATTGTCTCTTCCCCAAACTGTTTTAAGACAAAGGTAACAAGATCAAATGCATACAAGATCCAGACAAGTAACCCTGACATAATAAGCTGGTCTCTGCCCAGCTTCCTGACACAGAACTCCTAAAACCCTTGGAATTACCTAAGTGATGGGGTGAGAGAAGGGTCTCACTTTTTTAAGCCCCTTTCAACCACACCTGAGTTTATGCTAATGTGCTGGTTCTTCCAGAATGGGGGCTTATGGCTCTAGAAACCAAACTCGAGATTAGAGAATTGGAACTCCCAGCCCCACTCCACCATCACCTCTGGGTTCAGAGAGCCTCTGCTGGGAAGGTGGGGTGTCCAGAGAAATCATTGTAGCCCTGTGCCTTTGCCTGAATATTTTGCCCTTATGCATCTTTTCTATTTGGGTGTTCCAGAGTTGTATCCTTTATAATAAAGCAGTAAATCATAAGTAAAGCAATTTCCTGAGTTCTGGGAGCTATTCTTACAAATTACCAAACTGGAGGAGGGAGTTGTGGGAGTCCTTGATCTTAGCCAGTTAATCAGAAGCATAGATGGGACATAGACAACTTGGGATTTGAGATTAGCATCTGATGTGGGCTTTAGTTTTGTGAGATTCAACCCTTAACCTATGAGGTCTAACTCCAGGCAGTTAGTGTCAGAATTGAGTGAGGGGCTCCTGGGGGCCCAGTTGGCTAAGAGTCTGAGTCTTGATTTTGGCTCGAGTCATGATCTCAGTTTGTAAGATCAAGCCCCACAACAGCCTGCACTGACAACAGGGGGTCTGCTCAGGACTCTCCCTCTCTCTCCATCCCTTCCCCTGCTCTCATGCACTCTCTCTCTCAAAATAAGTAAATAAGCATTAAAAAAGAAAAAAAACAGAATTGAGTGAAACTTTAGGACACCCAGTTGGAGTCCACTGAAAATTAGAGAATAGCTTAGTGTGGAAAACCCACACATTGATGTCAGAGTGTTGAAAGTAGAAGGAAATAGGTTTTTTCCTTTTATAACTGCAATAAGTGAATTGTGTAAGCCAAACACAACATGTTTGGGGGGTTATCTGCCCCATAAGTTCCCAGATTTATGGAGACTTGAATGTATTCAATATAGGAGAAAAAAATTTCAAGGTGCTACAATGTGTGTGTTTTTCTACCCCACCAAGCAATTAACTCAGTTCTCCTCAGACACTGACCAAGGTGTTCTACAACCTGAACCCAATTCTGACACTATCAACCTGGAGATCATGCCAGATCCCTCAGGTTAAGGGCTCAGCCCCAGAAGACTGCCCCCACTTCAGCTGCCAAACCAGCCATACATTGGAGGTTTTCATGACTCCCTCCTCAGGTTTGATTAATTTGCTAGAGCAGCTAACAGAACTCAGGAAAACAGTTTATTCACTAGATTACCAGTTTATTGAAAAGAATATTAAAGGCTACAAATGAACAAGATGAAAAGATACCTAGAGCAAGTTCCTGAACACAAGAGCTTCAGCCTCCATGGATTTAGGGGCTGGCACCGGGAAGTGTTCTGGCTCACCAACCTGGAAGCTCTTCAAACCCCCCCTCCTTTTGGGTTTTTAATGCAGGTTGCATTACACAGGCATGGTTGATTAAATCATTGGCTGCTGGTGATTGATTCAACCTCCAGCCCCTCACCTGTCCCCAGAGGTCAGGGGGGTGGGACTGAACGGTCTAACCCTCTAATCGTGATTGGTTCCCCAGGCAAGCAGCCCCCATTCTTGGTTTACCTAGTGACTTTTCCAAAAGTCATCAACATAACAAAAGACATTTTCATTGCTCTCCACACTTAGGAAATCACAATATCACTGGTGTAATGAAAAAAGCCTCACCATTCAGAAAGAAATGTTCCCATTTATAGAGAATGGTGGGGAATGTTGGCCCAGTAGGCTTGGCCCGGCCTCTTCTCCCATCCGTCAAACACATACCCTGCCATTGACAGGAAACGTCTGCCAGCTGGGTTTTTTGGTTTTTGTTTTTTAAAAAAGATGGGGTCTTGAGAACTCTAAATGCTCACTTTACCGTAGAACAGATGTTTTCTTACATTTATTTATTTTGAGAGAGAGAGCGGGGGAGGGGCAGAGAGAGGAAGAGACAGAATCCCAAGCAGGTTGGTTCTGCACTGTCAGCCCAGAGCCTGATGTGGAGCTCGAACCCATGGATTGTGAGATCATGACCTGAGCTGAAATCAAGAGTCAGATGCCTAACTGACTGAGCCACCTAGGTGCCCTTGTAGAACAGATTTTTAAATCAAATGAAGCATTAAGACATTTGAGGGACAAGCATTTATCTTTGAGCTTGAAGTTGATGCTTCCCATGATAAATATTGTTTTCCTTTTTAGCAAATACTGGTTGACCCATGTAAATTGGACACCGCTTCTGAAGCAGTCAGAAAATCCTGTTTCTTTTTTGCCTAAGGATATTCATAAACTCAGTTACTTTTTTAAGAAAATGATACACATCTACAGAAAATATATTATCTTAATATCCACAGATAGAGGCCATAATACTTTAACTTCCCCTGGAATCTTCTAAATGTGAGACTTATCATACATACATCATCTATGCAGCACTGCAGGGCACAATAAAAATTAAGATTTGCACTGGAAATCAATTTTCTTTAGTTACACATCTAACCTAAGCACTATGGCAACAGAACACAAGATAAAGTAGGTCACGAATTTCAACTAGAATGGCTTAGATGAAACAGAAGCTCAGTTGTAATGTGTTGCTCATCTTTTAGGGGTCTTTATTTAAAGAATTTAAAAATTCCTGTATTTCACATGCCCCAGCCAATGTAATCTAACAACAATCTGGTAGATAAAAATTCAAAGACCAGATCTTCGAATGGGATTCATTCAATCTCAGTATTTGTCTCATATGGCTTGCCAATGAACTAGTAGCCTCCATCTTTATACACATAAATAGATGAAGAAGGGAATTCCAGGTAAAAGGAAGAGCTAGAGGGGTACACAGTCATGCAAGGGCACAGGATACTATTTGAGATCATTTTGGTGATGACCAAAGTCAGACACAATAAGGGAATCAAAGTGCTATAAGCATAAGGAATTATCAATGGTCTCCTGGAACCTAGCTGAATACATATGTCAGCTACCTCAGCTATTTTTATCCATGAAGTAAAATGAAATGAAGTTCTAATCCTTTTTACAGGATTTGCTTCTGGGGTAAATATGACCCTCTCTCTTACTAACCCATGTTGTTTATTCCAACTTCAACTCCCTCCTCTAGGACCTTTTCTGCACTAAATATCCTTTCCTCTTTTCCCTCTCTTTAATGAATAGAACTTATATGTCTTTAGAGTCAGAAAGATCTGTCTGTTTCATCTGCCAGAATAATAGCTGTGTGATCCTGGGCAAATTACCCACCTTCTCTGAGCCTCACTTTCCTCCCAAGGTTGCTGTGTGCATTAAATGAAACAAATAATATGAAGGCACATTCATAGGTCCCATCACCTAGCACTGTGCCTAGAATAGTAAGCTCTCAGTAATGGTAGTTAGTATCCTTCTCTCTTCTCTTCTCTCTTGATGTGTTACCTCCTGCTCAGTTTATAAACCTGCCCAGCTGTCTCATTTCCTGAACACATGTGTGCACACACACACATACACACAATTTCCCTCAACTCTGTGGCATGCTTAAACGTCCCCCCTGCCCTTCACTGCCAAAGAAAGAAGAGTATGCTTGGAATCATTCAGGGCCTTACTTCCCACTCATTCTTTGCCACACTGACGCCTGAATTCTGCCTCCATCTCTCATTTGAATCTGCTCCAGGAATGCCTACTCTATTGCCCAAGCCAACATTGTTTGCTTAGTTTTTAGCCACTTAACCTGTCCTCAACATTTAGCACCATTGACCATCTTTTTTTTATGTTTATTTATTTATTTTGAGAGAGAGAGAGCATCTGCAAGCAGGGGAGGGGCAGAGAGAGAAAGAGAGAGAGAGAGAGAGAGAGAGAGAGAGAGAGAGAGAGAGAAAATCCCAAGCAGGCTTCACATTCAGCACAGACCCCAACACAGGGCTCAAACCCACAACCCTGGGATCATGACCTGAGACGAAATCAAGAGTCAGATGCTCAATCAATTTAGCCACCCAGGAACCCCAGCACCATTGAACATCTTATCCTTCAGAACGTTCCTTTCTCTAGTCTCCATTCAACTGGAAGAGCCCCTGGTTCTGCCCCCATCCCTTTTTCCCCGCCTTTCTGATGGCTCCTTCCCTGACTCTGCACTGACTCCACTGCTCTTCCTGGCTCCTTGGAACAGATTTCCTACTCTTATGGATATGAAAGAGTCAAAGGGCAGAACCATGGTAATGCCAATTAGAGCCCTCAAAAGTAGAACCACACTAGCAATAATTTTGGCAACATGGAGATAACCTATTCATGAGTCTTAAATTCTATGTTGCTCCCTAACAAAAAACTATCAGAAAACCTGAGATGATCTTTAAACTGCTCCATACCCCAGCAACACAGAACAAAGAGAGGGGAAGCCAGAAAACGTATCCAGAGCTTTACAGAGAGCACATTAGAGAATATTCTTCCTTGTCTTCCATTTCTACACAGATCAATACAGTAGCTGGTAGGAGCAGAAATATCTAAAACTACACACATAACTGCTGAACACTGTATTTAAAGTCTGAGCTCCAATCAATTACAGATAAGTTGAGATTTTCCTACAATTATTTTTAACATCCTAGATCCAAAGGAGTCTTCATTCTGTTGTATATCAGTTAGGCATCTTATACAGATGGTACAGAATCAGACAATAATGAACACAGAAAAATAACTGAGATTTCTCCTAACCACCTTTTGCAAGGGTTTCACCAATTCTCAATTAAGAAGGCATTAGAGTTAATACAAAAATTATGGTGTATATTACCACAGTTTGCCATACAGCTGGTTAATAACACAGGCCTTAGAGTAACACTGCCTTGCTTTAATTCCACTCCTACTACTTATTGACTGTGTGAACTGGTAACATTATTTTAAAACTCTCTAAGACTCTCTTTGGCTAATCTATTAATCAGGGGAAATTATGGCATTTTTTTCACAGGGATTTTGAAAAGATTAAATGAGAAAATGTACATAAAATACTTAGCACAATGCAAAACATGGTTTGCATTCGAGCTATGGTATGTAAATATTTTTCTTGTGCTACATTCCCAGATTTAGCTCCTTCCTTTCTGAGAAATTCTGCTTTAATTGTTGGTAAATAAACAAATGTGTGCATGTGATGTATAGCTAAATTGGGAGATAAGGCAGGGGAAACTTGGCTGTAAGTAGACAGAATCATCTCTGTGAAGTTTACAAAGCCTCAGTTTCTGCCCAGAATAGAAATTGACCCCTGTTCACTCCTTCCTTCAGCAAAGATAGAGGGGACTTCGACCCTTGACCAGGGAAAAGGAGGAAAGGTGTAGAGTTTCTGACATCAAAGGGACAGGAATGAGGAAGAGTTGCCTTCTCAAACCTATTCTCCACCAAGTAACATTCTACTGCTTTATCATAATGTTTTTAGGTTTTTATTTTTATTTTTTTCAGTAATCTCTATACCCAACGTGGGGCTCAAACTCATGACCTCAAGATCAAGAGCCACGTGTTCTCCCAATTGAGCCATCCAGGCACCCCTATTTTATTAGTTATAAAATAATTCTGATTCTGAAAGTTGGAGAAGAAACCAAAATCCAACCATGATTTCAAAACTCAGAGGTAATGACTATTAACACGTTGAAGCAATTTATTTAGTAATTTCCTATGCATCTATTTACACACCTATAATTAAAATAGTTGAGATCAGCACTATATACAGTTTTGTCCACCCTTATAACTGTTCTATTAAGAGCATTTTTCAATGTCACTGGAAGGTCTTCAAAATATTCTTTCTAGAGACTACAAAATTGTCCCTTGGATGAAAGTATTATAATTTGTGTATTTATTTTAATAACTCTTCTTATTTTCTAATCACAAAATAATTGCATATCCATTTACAAAATTAGAAAATGTAATGTGTAAATCACCCATAATCCTCCCGCTCAGATACAGGCGCTGTTAATATTTTGATATATTTCCTTCTAGTATTTTTCTGTGACTAGCTATTACATACTTAACATAATTGAGGTCATATTTTATGAGAATCTTTCTATGTCATTAACAATGCTTTCAAAACAATTTTTAGTGCTTTTAAAATATTAAATGATACATGTCTGATCTCACTCTCTTACTGGTAGGGAGGAAAGAAATTTCCGGCCAATAAAGACAGAAATGTCCAGAAATAGAGGGAAAAATTCTATATAAAACCATGCCCTCTAAGTCAAGAGTTTCTCTAAAAGGAATCCAGACTTACTTGGCATGCAAAAGCAAAGTGGTTGCTTCCAAAAGCCAGGTCATCAAATCCAAGGTAGGGTAACTGAGTCAGAACTCTTTAGTTATGAGTGACAGATCCCTTTCTCAAGTGTAGAAAAGAAAAAAATTAACAACAGAAAAAATTTTCTTTAAATAGAGATAAGCAGGGAAGGATGAAGGGAGGGAGGAAAGGGAGAAAATTGTTAACTGAGGAAAATAAAAACAATTTCCGTTACTGCTGAAACAGTAACAGAAGCTCAAACAATGTCCTTAGGACTTTCTTATTCGTTATCTCTCACCTCTCTTCATCTGTGTTGGTATCATTCTCTCCACCATGGACAATATGTGGATTCTCTTGAAAGAAAGCTGGTCATAAGACTCTCTGGCTTATCTTTATAGATCTTGATCCCTGAGGAAGAGATAGTAGTTTTTCTGGTGGCTTCTGAAGAACATCATCGGCAGGGATTCTGGTCACCTGAGCCGAACCCATCACTGTGGCCAGGAGGATAGAGTACCTGATTGGCCAAGTTGGTATCTGAGGACCACATTTAGTGGAGTGCAGGGGGCCAGTTCTACTAAACTGCAGGGCAGGAGAAGTAGGGTTCTCCAAACAAGGAAGAAATGCCGGCAGTCACGTCCAAGCAGGTAACAGGTCAATGGTCGCAACATCGCAGGCAGCAGGATCCTGAGAGGGCAGAGAGGAGCAGTCTGGGAGTAATTCTGGGCCTGAGCGACCAAGTACATTCCTACATATTCAGGAGCCAAGAGCAGGAGATTTGGCCATAATGGAGATGGGACATATGAATGTACTTTCATTTATTTAACTGCTCCATATTGTTTTTTATTTAAGCTTATTTATTTATTTATTTTGAGAGAGAGAAAGAGAGCACAAGCAGGGGAGGCGGAGAGAGAGAGAGAGAGAGAGAGAGAGAGAGAGAGAGAGAGAGAGAATCCCAAGCAGGCTCCACACTGTCAGCATGGAGACTGATGTGGGGCTTGAACTCCCGAACCATGAGATCACGACCTGAGCCGAAATCAAGAGTCGGCTGCTTCACTGACTGAGCCACCCAGGTGCCCCCAATACTCCATATTGTTAAGTATTCTTCCAAGCTTCCCTTTTCATCAGTTACTATGCTAAGAACTTCCTTTTTCATTTATTTTACTATAATATTTATTCACTTATGGTATAAAATAAATACATGCTCATGAAAAAATACAGAAAGATAAATAAATACCTATATTTCTACTACCCAGGAGCAACCAAATTGTGTGTGTGGTTGTTTTATCTGTGCATTGTGTGTGTGTGTATATATATATATATATATATATATATATATATATATATATATCTGTGCACATATACATATATGTCCACATACAAAATTGATATCCTACTTCATGTAGAATTTCCATTCATGATTTTAGTCAAAGCTGAATTAGAAACATTTTAGGTAGTTGAATATCCTTTGATATTAGCATTCTGATAGATACGTATTTCATCATATAACTTATCAGAAAATTTTAGCCACTTCTTGATTTGCAGACATTTAGGTTGTACCCATTTTTTTCACTATTACAAGTAAGTCTATATTAGGTATAACTATTCATCTGCATCTCTGATTATTTCTTTAGCAGAGTCCTAGAAGTGGAGATATCGGGCCAAAGCATGTGCACAGTCCTAAAAATACAGTCACACAAATTGGCCTGGGGTCAGCTCTATCAAGGTTTAAGGTGAGAGGAAATGACAACATTTGGAAAGGCCCAAGATGGTCAGAATGGGGATGGTGGGAAGCCAAGAACTAACTGGAACATGAGGGCTGTAACATCGGCCCCATGGGGAAAAGACAAGATTTGTGTAGGTTGCCATTCAACGAGATCAAATCTTAACATAGATGATGTGGGTTCTCATTTTAACTTACACAGCTGTCACAAGTGGATGGACCAATGGAAAAACAAATCCCTCTTCACCCCTTACCTCCATTTCACTTCTATGCTGGCTTGAGCCCCATCTGCCCTCAGAGAGAATTATCTCTACCAAGGAATGCAAGTAGAACAAAGTAGAGAATTTTATTTGCCAGAAATGTTCCATAGTCTTTTTTCCCACATCAGTCAAAAAGAGAACAACACTCCCCAGAGGACTCTACAAACTCTGCTCTGTGGGAAACGAGAATAAATGGAGTTCTCCGGCCTTGTAGAGCAGACGGACAGAGTCGGCAATTAGGAACAGGAGTCCTGACAGGTTTGTGCGGCTCGGAATGGATCAATGGGTGAAGGAAGAGTTGGAGAGGGACCACTATGGGGAGCGGGGTGAGTAACAGAGACATTTAAGGGCTGCCATGAATACAGAGCTTTAGAAAAAAGAACTGTGGCCAAGGAGGATTCAGGGATGCTTTCTGTAAGGTGTCATATATTTGGTCTGGCTCTAAAAACCATCAACATCAAAGATACACATGAATCTTCAAGGCTTCCAGAGACAGATTTATGGTTTTTTTTGCATGTGACTCTGCCCAGAAGATGGGCCACATGAAACCTAGGAAAAACTTTTAAAAGCAACCAAAACACAAGCCACCATGTTTTCTTTGGAAAGGAATCTGGAGATTCTACAGGAGAAGATCTACAGGAGATCTTTGTAGAATTTTTCGAATTCTACAATTCTATAAATGTGTAGAATTTATTCGCTTCACTTTTTTTTTTCTCTCTGGTCCTTCACACACATGTTTAACACCTTTCTATTTTATAATTGGATTGACTCGCCATGTGAGTTTGGAAAAGGTATTCTGAAGTATTCGGCTCTGTAATTTTCTTTCCTCCCCTTACCACATTCTCCTAATTGAGGATAGCTTATTATGATGGCAAAGGCCTTGCTTTACTTTGTCTGGGTACACTCCATAGCCTCCATCCAGAGCTTTACACCTAGTGTTGCGATATACACACTTGCCAAGTTTTAGTGAAGGCAGAAAAAATAATGGGGTTTGCAAGTAGAAACTTTTCAATCACTAAAAAGCCTGATTTGTCTTCATTTATTCATCAAATCAACAAACACGGATGGAGGGTTTAGTACAGATAAAACTCATTTTTTCAGCCTGTTGTACAAAGTGCTGTTCTGTTCTCCCTCAAGAATGTGACTTTTCATCTGTTGATCATTTTAAAATTGGCTTGTAAGCAAAGCACAATGTAGAAAGAAGAAAGAAGAAAGCAGAGTTTCCTCCTGATAAAGACTTGGCTTCCATTGTTGAAGGGCAGAAGAGGTCAGGTGGTGTTCTCCATTTCTAAAGAGCAAAGCACCCTCTTTGTGTTGAGATGTTTAAAATTCTTTAATCAAACAGTGCTTTGGCCTGATAATTTAAGGTATGTATTTGATTTAGTTTATCTTATTTGAGGATGAAAGGAGAAAAGAAATGTGGTTCGGGAAGGGAAGAAGCCTTCTCCGGCCACTAGCCCCAAGACCAAAAAAAAAAAAAAAAGTCAAGAACAGATACTTCAAAGGACCAGTGGTCTCAAAGACAAAAGGGACAGGGGTTTTAGGAGTTGACCCTTTGAGGATGCTCCCCTACACTGCAGTAAGAATCCCGATGGAGCAGATGGAAGCTAATAGAAGAATTTGTAGCCTTCAATCTCCTTTCACCATGTTGGCTTTCCACCTCGAGCCCGGCACTCTGCTGGTCTCTCAGGTCACATGACAGCAAGCCCTTGACACCAATAAAGGAGTCATGGAAGGGAGAGAGCAGTGGAATGACCGACCCTCCCCTTTTGCCTGGGACTCTGGGTTTTAGCACTAAGGGTCCTGCATCCTGGGAAATCCCTCAGTTCCTTACAATTTTTTTGTCACAACTTCAGAATGTTCATATTACATCTTCACAAGTACCAAGTCACTCCATTGTAAAACCAGAAAGGCAGCGAGTATGGGACTGAATGACTGTGGGAAACGGGGAGAATCTCAGTCTGTGGAACACATTTGTAAACCTCTTGCTGCAAATGCAGGGGAGGCAGATCCTACATCATTTTCAGGAAGGCCACAATCGTAAAAGGATAGAGAATTTACTTTTTACTCACTTAAACATGTAGAATGCTGTTGACATTTTCTTTATTATTGATGTCTTTAAATCGGTGAAGTTTGTTGATTTGTTTTGGATTTAGAGGATATATTTACAAGGGATTTCATTGGTTAATTTACAACTATGTCCCCCCCACGGCTTCCCATAGCTGCTCAACTTTGAATCCTTTTTTTTTTTTTTTTAATGTTTATTTATTTTGAGAGAGGGAGACAGGCTTCGAAGCAGGCTCTGCACCGAGAGCTGAAGAGCCTGATGCAGGGCTGGAACTCACGAACTGAACTGTGAGATCATGAGGTGAGCTCAAGTGGGGTGCTTAACCCACTGAGCCGCCCAGGTGCCCCAACTTTGAATCCATCTAACAACATGGTATGAAGAATGTAAATCTCATGCTTAGGAAAGTACTGTTTTCCCATTTCTTAATGTTAAGAACCATGTTAATGCTAAGAACCATCAGCTTCACATATTACTAACATATAAGTTCAGGGTTTCTAATAAACTAGGCACCCAACATTGCCAAATCCTTTCCATTCTTCTCCAAATGCCAAGCTCACCAGCCCTCCTCTCTTTCCTGTGATTCAAGAGGCTCATAAGAAGCCTGCCCTTTGGGGCACCTGGGTGGCTCTGTCCGTTGGGCGTCCAACTTCAGCTCAGGTCCTGATCTCGCAGTTCACGAGTTCAACCCTTGCTTTGGGCTCTGTGCTGACAGCTCAGATCCTGGAGCCTGCTTTGGATTCTGTGTCTTCCTCTCTCTCTGCCCCTCCCCTGCTCGCTCACACGCTCTCTCTCTTTCTCTCTCTCTCTCAAAAATAAACATTAAAAAAAAAAAGCCTGCCCCTTTGCCATCCTGCTAGCAGAACCTCAACCCTGACTCCATCCACACCCCCGTTTCTCCCTTTCTCTTGCCAAAATGAAAGAATACTTATTTCTAAGTGCATAGTCTACCTTCTACCCCGTCCTCACCTACCTCCCAGGATGTCAATTATCATCACCTCTGCCTCCTTATATGGCTTCAGTTGTTCCTTCTGTATGGCTCTGTTCTTCAGCATTTATACGGGCTTAATTTGCTCCCATCTTTAAAAGATATTATTTCTCCATCCCAGTTGTTCTCAGCTCTGGCTATTCATTAGAATCAGCTGGGGACCTGTAAAAACTTTATCCTGGGAGGCTGCACCTCATGACAATTAAGTCAGAAACGACAGGGGTGGAACCCAGGTGTCAGAATGTTTTTAAAGCTCTCCAGGTGATTCCATTTTGCAGCCAGGCTTAAGAAACACTGATCTAACTTAACTATTCCTCCAGCTACCCCTATCTTCCTCATTCACTGTCATATTGACATGCCATCTCCTTTCTCTGACCCCCTCATTCATGCCTCTAGAAGCATAATCTGGCTCCTGCACCCTCCACTCCCCTGCCCCCCTCCACCTCAGATTCTTTCAGGAAAGATCATTGAACCTTGTAACAGAAACAGAACAATGCATGGGTACGTCCAAGATTCTGAATATTCTGTAAGAGGACTGCTTGAGTTATGACTGTTCATAGATGGCTTGAGGGGACAAGCTGAGGGTTGTGGAGTAGGCAGAGTCTCCTGATTTCAGTCCAACACCTCGCAAATAAGTAGGTCTGCTGAGTTGATTCCAAGTGAATTCTTTGGCGGAGAATAGAATAAATTGCATATATCTTCATTTGGAAAAGCTGACTCTAATAGTTAACAATACCGTATTGCACATTTGAAAGTTACTGAGAGAGTACATCTCAAATGTTCTCCTCATCAGAAAAAAAAAATGTAACTATGTGAGTTGATGGATGTAAACTTATTGTGGTGATCATTTTGCAATATAAACATTTATCAAGTCATTATATCGTACACCTAAAATTGACACAATGAGGCTTTTTTCATGTTTATTTATTTGAGAGGAAGAGAAAGTGAGAGAGTATGCACGTGCGTGGGGGATAGGCAGAGAGAGAGGGAAAGAGAGAATCCCAAGCAGGCTTGGTGCTGACAGCACAGAGCCCAATGCGAGGCTCCATCTCACGAACCTGTGAGATCACAACCTGAACCGAAATCAAGAGTTAGATGCTTAACCGACTGAACCACGCAGGAACCCCAACACAATGTTATATATTAATTATGTCTCCATAAAAAACAAAAATGGGAGAAGAATAAAGGAGAAATGCTGACTCCAATTCTGGAAGTCCTTAGACCTAAATATGACATGAAAATCTTAAATGTTTTAATTCTATAAACTAGTCTGAAATAAATGATCTTAATAAGAAGCCTTAGTATACCTGTTGCAAGATCTAGTATGTATTTATACATATTGTGGGCATATTAAATATTTGCACATGCATTATAATTTCTTGTAATTCTACCCACTTTCCCTTCCTACAGAGTCATGCAGCTGTTAGTTAATTTAAGGAAGTCTATTCTTCTATGATTCTCTTGCACCATATCAGCTCAGAATGACGTGGTTCGTATGCGGTGGGAGCCACGGAGAAAAGATCAGATCTGGTGATGGTGCTGCTGGTTGAAATTCTGCGACCTTTTAGATGTTTGTTTTCCAAGGGAACAATGCAAAACAAAAGAAAACAAAACCAAAAAACTGAAGTTCTAAAAGCTGTTGTTCTTATGCTTTGATTAAAGTACAGTTTTTGAAATCTAAAATAAGTTCCAATTGCCAGTTCTGAGAGAGGCTGCTTTTCCATAGGACTCCTATGTGGCTTTTAAGAATTCCCAGGGTTAATAATTTGTCTTAGTGCCAAACCCCTGGCTTCATTTTCCTTTGCCCATCTTCACTTTTTGCATGCATACGGGCTGTTGGTGTGCATATGTATCCAAGCCTTTGCATATGGAATGAGTATGCTTTCAAAAAGCAGGCTCATAAAAGTTCTAAAGGAGGTGGTGAGTACTTGGAGGGGGTCCAGCCACACGCTGCAGATGGCGCTGCTGTGATGCAGAAGGGGATTAGTTCACAGCTCTGATCAGTCCGCCTTGCTCCTCAGAACCTAGGTGCTCTTGAATGGATGGCATTGGCTCTGTGCATTTACTATGTATGAAGGGCTTTCATACGGCACTAAAGATGAAATTCCGGGAGAATAAACACAAGGCTATTTTTTAATGAATGCAGAATAATGTCTACTCTCCTTTGTTTGCCACTTGGAGGAAAAAAATGCTCTAAAGGCTAAAACCAGTGTCAGTGTTTGAAAATAATGAAGAATAATAATAGAGATCATCAAATTCTCTAATTTGCTGTGAAAGAGGAAACAAATACTAGGCTAGCTATGATATTGGGGGTGTTTCAGTCTTTTTCACTTAGTGCCACAGAAAGCCAATAGTCTAGCGAAAATATGTTTCGTGTGCATTTAAGTCATGTTACTGCCTGAGGAGCCTGCTAGGTGGGAAGGGACAGTGGAAGGAGTATTTGGTCTAACAAAGAATATGTAAAACATTAAGGTGGGATAGCTGGGGAGCATTTGGAATGTCTAATTTTGAATTCGGGTATTTTTGCACCTAAGTTTTTACCGATTAGTTAAAGTCTGCAATAAAGGTTACAACAAAGAACAAAATAAACAGCATCAGCCCCAACTGGTTTTGACTTTGAGCTCTAGCCACAAAGCAATTGTATTGGGGGGGTAATGGCTGAGCTCAGGTCATGCCTGAAAGCTAGAGGAAGGAGACAGAATTGTGATTTACTTTTGAAGACTTTTGTTCCAATTAACTTGCATTCTACAGTGCCTAGCGCAGCTCCTGGTACATAGTTGGCACTCAAAAATATCTGTTGAAATGATTACCACCTACTGGACAAACACAATAAGGGCAGGAAGTGGGGACATGACAACACTTATCTGTGTTTGTGTAGCTGAGAGAGTACTGTTTTCCAGAGTTAACAGTGACCTCTGAGGAAGGGAAAGGGGAAGAAGAACGGCCGATGCACCTTGTAACACATGTTTTGACGGGATGAAAACACAAATGTCATGATTCTCAGACAATGCAAAGCAGCGAGAATCAAACATGATCTAAACCATTTACAAGGACAGGTGGAGTTTGCTTAGGAAGGACAACTTGGGTTGTGTTATCCATTTATACATCAATTCATTCTAGGAGTGGACATCCTACTTAGTAGATGTCACTCTGGTCCCTCATGAGACATGCCCAGCTGGGAAGCCATGGAGTGGCTGTACCCCCTGGGTGCTTTCTGCAACTTGTGGATTTCTCAGATGAATTTTTTTAAGTACTACATGAGGGGCGCCTGAGAGGCTCAGTTGGTTAAGTGGCAGACTCTTGATTTTCTGAGAGTTATCTGTTATTAAGAAATGAAGGCTAGGGACGCCTGGGTGGCGCAGTCGGTTAAGCGTCCGACTTCAGCCAGGTCACGATCTCGCGGTCCGTGAGTTCGAGCCCCGCGTCAGGCTCTGGGCTGATGGCTCGGAGCCTGGAGCCTGTTTCCGATTCTGTGTCTCCCTCTCTCTCTGACCCTCCCCCGTTCATGCTCTGTCTCTCTCTGTCCCAAAAATAAATAAAAAACGTTGAAAAAAAAAATTAAAAAAAAAAAAAAAGAAATGAAGGCTAATGACAACTTTTATACTGAGCCTATTTCTAAGTTATGAAGTATTAGCTTTTAGGGAAATGGCTACTGCGCAGAGGGTAGCAGGCACCAAGAGAGTAGATGTGGTTGTCCAGGTGCAGAGAGGAGAGCAGAGGGCCTAGGACAGACAAGGCGAACATGTACATTTTGGAGCAGGACAGAGTGAATAGCTTCAAAGGAGACAGAAGGAACACCCAGAGATGACCAGAGGAAAACCGGGAATGGTCACTGGGTGATACAGACACCAGGAGAAGAAAGTGTTTCCAAAACAAAGGAGCAAGTTTTCATAAATTAACAGTAATAAGCTTTGTAGATTTATTCCGTGATAGTATTTTCTTTTTTCGATTTAGCTCCTGCAAGATCAGAGAGTTCTGTAACTACCAGGGTATTTCTGGGATTAGCGATCCAGCAACGTATATAACCTACCCAGATGCTTCATGAAGTATGTAAGTTTCGAATAAGTCTACCCTGACCATGCTTCCTAAATCTAATATTGAATCACACAAGCTGACAGCGGGGCAAAAAATTTGACATCACATTGTACTGGAAAACTGTAAGTAAAGGATAGCTGGGGGTGTTTCCTCTTAACCTTAAGCACCGAGAAATCACAATTATAATTATATCTTCACGTGAGGCCTCTCCATCACTCTGTATTTTTTACTATCTAAATAAAGACCTTTTCCAAGATTGTTTTGACTTTTTAAGAAAATAAATATTATTAAGATTATTTCTACTTTAAAAGTAATACTCATTAGAGAAAATTCTCATTATAGAAATTTACAAGAAATTGGAGAAAATCGTCCATCACACCAAAATGCAGTCTCCGTTAACATTTTTAAGTGTGTTTCTTTTCCATCTTTTTCCCCACACATTTAAAATTTCCTTTTTTACAGTTCTGACTACATTTTGCAGTTTTATGTGTTGTTTTTTTCTCCACTTGACGTGATATAATACAATTAGTTTCCCACTTTATTTTAAAGTCCTCATAAAGATTATTTTCCATGGCAGCATTACATAATTTATTTCACAAGGCCTGTATGGTTAAACATTTGCATTAATTTCATTTTTTTTTTTTACTATTATGAAGAGCTCTGCTTTTACCCCATTTATTAATGCTTTTGCAATTTTTCACAATATTTAATTTAATAGATTAATAATTATGAATGCTTCTGACACTATTGATTTAATTTGCTAAATTGCTCTCTAAGTTGGGTCCCAATAGTCTTTGTTAAAAGCACAGGCTTCAGAGTCAGATTGGGTTGAATCCCAGCTCCATGGGCTGGAGTGAGGCTCTAAGAGGCCATCCCTCACAATAAGGGTGCCACCTGCTTCCCCGCCCTCCCTGCAAAAGGTAGCTCAAAGTAAATATAACACCCAGCTGAAAATAGGTTGCGAGGGAGGCTAATGAATAAATGTTTCCCTGTGATGACTTTAATGTTTTTAGTTTTTGAACACCAAACTTCAAACTCTATTAAATGTTTTCTCTTTTTTGTTGCTCCTACTTTACTAGTCCCCTTGACACATGTTTGGTTCATTTGTAGAGTGAGAGGGTCCCAGAGAGCCACCCTTTGTGCCTTCGAGAACTTGGCAAGTTCAATGGGTCTCTCTAAATCTTACCCTTTTTTTTAAATTTTATTTATTTGTTTTGAGAGAGAGAGAAAGAGAGGGCGCAAGCAGGGAAGGGGCAGATAGAGAGGGAGAGAGTGAATCTTAAGCAGGCTCCATGCTCAGTGCAGAGCCCCACGTGGGGCTCAATGCCACAAACTGTGAGTTCATGACCTAAGTTGAAATCAAGAGTCAGAAGTTTAATTGACTGGGCCACCCAGGTACCGCTCTAAATCTTATCTTTAAACCAGAGATAACAATATCTATTTCATTGGTTGTTTCAGGGGTTCACATTGTTTGCTGCTTTGCACAGTGTTTGTCCTGTTAGTTAGCACTCAATAAATGATAGCTGCTGTTGATATTTTTATTTATTTTTTAATGTAATCTCTATGCCCAACATGGGGTTCGAACTCATGACACTGAAATCAAGTGTCGTGTATTCTATGATTGAACCAGCCTAGTGCCTTGTTGACTTTTTTTTTTTTTAAGTAGGCTGCACATCTAGCGAGGAGCCCAATCCCAGGACCCTGAGATCAACACGTGAGCCAAGATAAAGAATTGGAGGCCAATTGACTGAGCCATCCAGGCTCCCTGCCCCTGTTGATATTTGATGGTTTACATTTTTTTTAAGTTTATGTATTTATTTTAGGAGAGAGAAAGGAGGGGGGTGGGGCAGAGAGAATCCCAAGCAGGTTCCGTGATGTTAGTGTGGAGCCCAACATGGGGCTCAATCCCATGAACTGTAAGATCATGACCTGAGCTGAAATCAAGAGTCAGATGCTTAACTGGCGAAGCCACTCAGGCAACCCAGTGGTTTACATTCTTTAACATCCACAAAATAAGACAGTACTTACCATTACAAACAACAACAACAACAACAACAACAACAACAACAAAAACCCTTTAATCTTATAATGGTTTTTAAAAAATGGAGTCACAAACTTCTTTAATTTACCTTTCCTGTTGCTTACTAATGAGGTTGAAGCTTTTGTCCGTGGGTGTGTTAATAGATTCTATTCTCATTTAGAATCGTGCGTATGGGCTCAAATCTCAGTTCTTCCGCTCATTTGCTCTGTTATAAGGTCCTTGGTGGCAAGCAACCTAGGCTCCTATTAGGACTAAATAATAAGCAAATATACTATTTCCCATAAGATGGAACCCCACATAAAGCTGCTCCAGGGGGCCTAGTAGGATTAAGATTCTGGGGGGTAGGTAATGACTACCAGAATCTCTACAACTCTGAGCCAGTTCTAAATTTTACAAATCCCTGGGAAGGACTCTAACAGGGTATGGACTGACACACAGGCTCATCTTAGACCAATCGCCACGACCATAGGAATGTCAACCCGGATGGTCAGACCTGCAGCAAGGCTCTCCCTGTCATCAGGGAGAAGAGCTAGTGTGATTGGTGATCCCATCCAAATCCCTTCAATCGAGGGGCTCCAACAAGTGGCTCCCGGAAGGAAATGCATGTGCCTTGCAGTAGGAGGAAGGGTGGGGAGATTGCAGGAGAGGCAGCCAAGGTGCTGAGTCGGCAAAAACAACAGTTGCAGTATACAGATTGGCAGGCAAGGCCATCTGTGATTTCCCCTGACACAGCTCCAGTCTCCATCTTCATCACTCTCATCCTGTGTTAGGGACCCTGAGCTCCTGTAGAGCTCTTGGTCTCCTGGGCTCCACCTTTGCACGTGCCACTCCTTTTTCATTTAAGCCCTCCACCTAGCTTATTCCAACTCGTACTTCGGCACATATTGCCGTTGTCACCTGCTCTTGGAATGCTGCAAGGATTTCACGCTTTCCCCCCCCCCCCCCCCCCCCCCCCCCGTCAGAAAGGGCTTAGAGTAGTGTCCAGGGCTTCCCCCTAGCATGGCACCTATCACATCACAGTGGGGCAAACTCCAGCTAGGGTAAGCAGAAAGGGGTTTATTACAGGGTACAGGTAGCTTACAGAATATCAGAGAGGCAAGGGAGCCGCGCTTGGTTATTACCCAGCCTGGGAGCAATTCAGCTCGGAGAAACATCTAATATCCTGCAGAAACCCTACAGCCAGCCGCTGTCTGCCACTAAGTCCCTCCAACACTAGAACCAGGATTCCAGAACCCCTACAACTGTCACAAAAGCCAAATACCACCACCGCCCTTCCTACCTGAAGGACCTTATGGCCACCCCATGATAATATTTGCTTTCACCTTCTAAATCTCTGCTTGGCAGAGGCCTATTCACAAAGACAATCTAGCTGCAGGGGAAACTGAGAAACGTAGTCTTTACCCCAATAAGCAGGATGTTGGAGTAGTTCTGAATGAGTGAGTTTCCAGTACCTTCCACAAAAGCTGTGTTGTTACAGACATACATATTTATTGTATTCATATTGTCTTGGTTGTTTCCAGAAATATTTTTAGTTTAACCTCCAATTCATCTGATATTAGTATTGCTAAGCCAGCTTTCTTTTAGGTACTAATTTCCTGACATATCTTTTCCCCATCCCTTTATTTGTAACCTTTCTATGTTATTTTGTTTGAGGTATATAACTTGTAAGCAGTATGGATAATTGGAATGAAAACCAATCTTAACAGCCCCGTCCTTTAATATATGAGTTTAAATATTTGTGTAATATGATTAGGAATCTAATAACTTATCTCTGACATTTTATATTTTCGAATTTATGAAGGTTATTTTTTTTTCCCTTTTCTATCTTCTTTTGGACTTTCAGGTTTTCCTAATTCCTTTTCTTCTCGACAAGTTTGGTGGTTACACATTCTATTTCTAATCCTTTAGTGGCTTTAATAGACTTAAGTTTATATTTTCTTAACAAAGACAATAGTTAAACTATATGTCTAGCCTCCCCCTGGACAAGACATTTAGAACAACGTAACCTCCCTCCTGACTCACCACTTTATCCAAATGCCCATGTTTTTACTGTCTAGGTTTTGGCTCAAAATGTTTTTATCTGTGCTCAAAAAGAGGTTTCTCCATGTGATCACTCATCCATCTTGATCTAGAGGTTATGACAACCATTTGATCTCTTCCTTTCTCTAAATTCCTCCTGGGTCCACAGACTTTCACCTCCTTTCTTCTTTTTTTAAAGTTTACTTATTTATTTTTGAGAGAGAGAGAGAGAGAGAGAGAGAGAGAGGGAAGGAGAGACAGAATCCCAAGCAGGCTCCATGCTGTCAATGCAGAGCCTGATGGAGGGCTTGATCTCATGAACTGTGAGATCATGACCTGAGATGAAATCAAGAGCCTGACGCTTAACTGACTGAGCCACTCAGGAGCCCCTCACCTCCATTCTTTTTTTTTTTTTTATCCAAGTTAGTTAGCATATAGGGTAATAATGATTTCAGGAATAGAATTTAGTAATTCATCACTTACATCTAACACCCAGTGCTCATCCCAACAAGTGTCCTCTGTAATGCCCATCACCCATTTAGCCCATCCCCCCCCCACCCAACACCCCTCCAGCAACCCTGTTTGTTCTCTGTATTTAAGAGTCTCTTATGGTTTATCTCCCTCTCTGTTTTTATCTTATTTTTGCTTCCCTTCCCCTATGTTCATCCATTTTGTTTCTTAAATTTCACAAATGAGTGAAATCATATGATATTTGTCTTTCTCTGACTGACTTATTTTGCCTAGCATAATACACTCTAGTCCCATCCACGTTGTTGTAAATGGCAAGATTTCATTCTTTTTGATCGCCAAATAACATTCCACTGTGTGTGTGTGTGTGTGTGTGTGTGTGTGTGTGTGTGTGTGTGTATCTCACATCTTCTATATCCATTCATCAGTTGATGGACATTTGGGCTCTTTCCATAATTCAGCTATTGTCGATAGTGCTGCTATAAGCATTGGGGTGCATATGCCCCTTCAAATCAGCATTTTGGATAAATACCTAGTAGCCCAATTTCTGGGTCAAAAGGTAATTCTGTTTTTAATTTTTTGAGGAACCTCCATATTGTTTTTCAGAGTGGCTGCACCAGTTTGCATTCCCATCAGCAATGCAAAAGTGTTCCCTTGTCTCTGTGTCCTCATCAACATCTGTTGTTTCCTGGGTTGTTAATTGTAGCCATTCTGATAGGTGTGAGGTGGCATCTCGTTGTGATTTGGGTTCGCATTTCCCTGATGATGAGTGATGTTGAGCATCTTTTCATGTGTCCGTTAGCCATCTGGATGTCTTCCCTCACCTCCATTCTTGACTCCTCATACTGCTTTATAAGGTCTCACAGACCCCTCCCTCCTTGCCTTACTGCATCATTCTGTGAACCCTCCACCTGGGAGAGGCAAGCAGGTGCTCATATGGTGAAAAACATGTGCCCTGAGTGTGAAGAACACGAAACCACTGCAGCTTCTCAAGCTCTCTTGCCTATGCCCACCATTCTCTTTTGCGGTTCACAACTTCAGAGGAAATAGAAGCCATCAAACATTTTCACTTCCTTACCAATAAATTCATCTATACCCCCACCCACATTTCCCTCTCAGTTTCACATGAAACAATGACCTTCTTCTACCCCTAGGACAGCTTTCAGACGTAGTTCCTCGATTCCTACTCCTGACTTCTGTATTTTTAATTCTCCTTCATTAATCGCTCAATACAACAGCAGGCAATACTAGCTAAATCATACGTAGCATGTTGCTTGTAGTGAACATTTAATAAATATTTATAGAGTATACAAATGAGTCAATTTGTCAATAGGATATTTACAAAATGGCCATAATAGCTATCTTTCATCTGAGACACTGTTAAGGTTATCAAGACATTGCAAACACTCAGAAGCATAAGTTTTCACAAATACTTGGAGATCACATCATGAACTCATACAACAAACACCCGAGGCCTACAATTGCCCTATTATGGGCAGTGGGGCTAGACTGTGAATAAAATAGTCAAGTATCCCACCCTCATGTAGCTGACATTCTGGAGGAGGAAAGCAGGACATACATAAGTAATCAAATAAAATAATTTCAAATGGTGGTAGGGGCTATGAAGAAAATAAAATGGAGTCATGGATAGTGAGGAAACATGAGAAGGCATGTGTGAACAAAAGCCTAAAGAACAGAGGGAAGGGAGGACGAAATGAGGAAAGGAAGGCAGTTGCCAGACCATGATATCACATGTGGATTCAGTTATTTAGGGCTTTGGCATGCCACTGACTTAAAAAATTTTTTTTAATTTTTTTATGTTTATTTTTGGGGGGAGAGAGAGAGAGAGAGAGAAAGAGAGAGAGAACCAGTAAGGAAGGGGCAGAGAGAAAGGGAGAGATAGAATCCCAAGCAGGCTCAGCACTGTCAGCCCAATGCAGGGCTTGAACTCACAAAAGGTGAGATCATGACCTGAGCTGAAATCAAGAGTCAGAAGCTTAACCAACTAAGCCACCCAGGAGCCCCCTTGGTAAGTATTTTTAAAAGCCCTCTCTGGTCACTTGGAGGCAGAGCAAAGGCTGAGGGAACCCTTAGAAGAGTATTATAGTGGTCCAGGCAGGAGAGGGAGGTGGTTTGCATGAGTAGTGGCAAAGGAGTCAGAAAGAAGCAAAAAGATCCCACGTAAACCTTGCAGGAGTCCTACTGACTGCGCCCAGAGACCAGACAGGGGAGAGAAAAAGGAGGAATCAGAGATGATCTGAACAACAGAGAGGATGGTGACGCATCTCCCACGGGGTAGAAATCCGGCTGGTGAGTCGTTCCTTACGTGTTAGTGGGAAAGTTATAGGAGACTAAAGGAGAGACTGAATCACACTGTAGCAAACTGTGCCCCCGTCCCCCAAAGACCCCAAACAAAAAATTCCGGTCACAAACTGCTCAAAGAAACATTCTGGGCACTGAGAGAGCTGTGGTGGACTTTGATTCGCTTCCTTGCCTTGCAAATGAGCTCTGTAGCCCTGTGCGGTGTGTGTTTGCCAGCAAAGCTTATATAACTTCATTTATCACTAATGTTGTTGGCGTTTTCCTTCCAAGAGCAAGTATGTCTCTACAAGATGAAATAAAAAAAAAATCCAGAAATTTAAAATTAAATTAGCTTGGAAATGACTGGCATTTTTCTTCTTGTGTAAGGTCACTCTGCCCTTGGAGGCCAGTGCTGGGGAAGTGACACATTTCTTTCTCTGTCCCACACTTCTGCTTATTTTCAGGCAATAAAAAGCCAATCCTCAATGTTTCCAATGCTTCGTGCATGTGGCAAATATTTTTATCCTCGTTTAAACCTTTAATTTCAAGGTATGTTATGTAAAAGGTAGAATGCCAGACCACTGGTTTACCAGGCCATTTCCATGTGGAAAACAAAATTCTGTACTTGCGGAAATAATAAGCTGACTCTTCAGGTCTCCACACTGTTAGTCTGCCTGCTGCTTCAATTTGTGTAGTGCTTTTCAGTTCTTAGACCATGGTAATGTTGCCTAAGAGAAGGGCCTCATGGTTAATAACAGCTTACTATACATAGTCCCCGTGCTAGCACCAATCCCATGAGGTATGCACGATTATCTCTATTTAACATACGAGGAAACCAACTTCAGTAACTTGCCCATGGTCATTTGGCTGGTAAGTGACAGGGCCAAGACCAGAACCCAGATCTGAGTCTAAACCTGAAGATTTGTTTTTTAATTTAAATGTTTGTATTTATGGGGCACCTGGATGGTTCAGTAGGTTGAGCTTCCGACTTCGCAAAGCTCAGGTCACGATCTCATAGTTTGTGAGTTTGAGCCCTGTGTCGGGCTCTGTGCCGACAGCTTAGAGCCTAGAGCCTGCTTTAGATTCTGTCTTCCTCTCTCTCTGCCCCTCCCCTGCTTGTGCTTTCTCTCTCTCCCTCTCTCTCAAAAATAAATAAACATTAAAAAATTAGTAAAAAATAAAATAAATGCTTTTACTTATTTTTGAGAGAGACAGAGAGAGCACGATCAGGGGAGGGGCGAGGGGGGCGGTGCACAGAGGATCTGAAGCAGGCTCTGTGCTGACAGCAGAGAGCCCGACAAAGGGCTCAAACCCATGAACCACAAATCATGACCCGAGCCAAACTGGACACTTAACAAACTGAGCCACCCAGGCGCCCCTAAAACTGAAGATTTTAATGGCTCCCAAGCTAGGGCAGTGTAGAGTGGAGCTTCAATGTGCATATACCAGAGCCAGCCTCCTGGGGTCACATCATAGCCCTACCACTTATTGGCTGTGTGGATTGGGCAGTCCCCTGTGAGATAGGGGACCATCACGGTACCTATCTCATTGGGTATTATAAGAATTAAATAGTTAACATATATACAGCACTTAGCTGTGCCTAGGTTATGCCATGAGAGTGTTAGCTATTACTTTGAAAAATAGTTTCATTAAGATATAATTCACATACTATACAATTCAAACACTGAAAGTGTACAATCCAGTGGTTTTTAGTATATTCAGAGAATTGCACAACAATCACCACAATCAATTTGAGAGCATTTCATCACCCCAAAAAGAGAGCCAGGACTCATTAGCAATCCCTTGCCCCTCCCACCCCACCTCTAGCCATCGGCCACCACTAGTCTACTTTCTATCTTTATAGATATATAGATTTATAAGAATCTACTGCATATCTATTATCCATTCTGGACATTTCATGTAAATGGAATCATACAATATGTGACCTTTTGTTTCTGGCCTCTCTCACTTAGTAGGTCTCAAGATTCATACATGCTACAGCATGTATCAATACTTCATTTCTTTTTATTGCCAAATAATATTGCATTGTATAGATACACCACATTTTATTTGTCCATTCATCAGGTGGTGGACATTTGGATTACTTCCACTTTTGGCTATTGTGAATAATGATGCTAGGAATACATGTGTACAAATTTTTGTGTGGACATATATTTTCATTTCTCTTGGGTATAAAAATAGGAGTGGAACTGTAGCCATTGCTTTGTACCGCCTCTCTGTGTAGTTATTTCTGAATATGAAGATACATAATTCTCTTTCTTGGTCTGTGGCTTTGACAATGCACACACACACACACACACACACACACACATATATATATATATATATATTTTTTTTTTTTTTTAGCATGCCCTCCTTTCTGTCCCTTCCCAATCCTTTGGTTCTGCTTCTTGCCTGAAGACCTGCTTGGACTCCACAGTTGGGCCAGTGCTTTGCTCTGTGCTTCCATAACATCCTGAGCTTTGCTTTACTATCACCTTTCGCACATTCTACTATACTTACAGGACCCTAGGGAAGCGGTCTTATCTTCCTCACCTTTGTCTTCCATGCCAAACACAAGGCCTGGCGTGAAGTGGTTGCTGAATGGATGCTGATGAAAATTAAGACAGAAACGGGCGCCTGGGTGGCTCAGTCGGTTGAGCGTCCGACTTTGGCTCAGGTGGCGATCTCATGGCTCGTGAGTTCCAGCCCTGTGTCAGGCTCTGTGCTGACAGCCCAGAGCCTGGAGCCTGCTTCAGGTTCTGTCTTCCTCTGTCTCTGCCCCTCCCCCGCTCATGCTCTGTCTCTCTCTCTCTTTTTCTCTCTTAATAGTAAATAAACATTAAAAAAAAATAAATCATGCAGCCTTAGTCTGAATTGACAAAATAGAAAAACCAGGGAGTATTATTCAGATAGGGAAAAGAGTCTTCACTTTACTAAATCACTTAGCACAACCTTCTTATAGATAGTGAGTCCCCCTGGGAAAATGTTGCTGGAAAGGTGGAATGTCTGCCACAGAAATACCCAGAATGCTTTTAGTGATAAGTGAGGGACGTTTTTAACTTAATGGTTACTCATTTCAAAATATGTTAGAAATGAATATAACTAGAATATGAAACCCACTATATCATTGTTTAGAAGCAGTCTAAAATGTTTTTTTTAATTAAGACTAGTCAAACAAAACATGCATTAAGTAAATAATGGTACAGATAGAACACAGATACAGCAAATACTGTATGAATGGTACAAAAGAATTCAAGTTTCAGAACACTATTTAAAGACATTTAAATATGAAAAGTTTAGGGGCACCTGGGTGGCTCAGTCCATTAAGCGGCCCACTTCAGCTCAGGTCATGATCTCCCAGTCTGTGAGTTCGAGCCCTGTGTTGGGCTCTGTGCTGACAGCTCACAGCCCAGAGCCCGCTTGAGATTCTGTGTCTCCCTCTCTTTCTCTCTGCCCGCCCCACCCCTCACACTCTGTCTCTGTCTCTCAAAAATTAATAAATGTTAAAAAAAACATTTTTTTTGGATATGAAACGTTTAAAGTACAAAGTACATTTTATAAAGCTGTGCTTCCTTCAGCTTGCTTGGGCACACAGATCACCTGCTAAAATTGCAGATTTGGGTCAAATAAATATGAATGTCCCTCCCTCCACCCTGCCAAACTCATATGTTGAAATGGAGTCCCCAGTGTGATAGTGTCTGGAGGTGAGGATTTTGAGAGGCGATTCGGTCATGAGTCTACAGCCTCACGAATGGGATTAGTGCTCTTATAAGAAGAGGTCAGAGAGCAAGCTCGTGCTTTTTCCACCAAGTAAGGACACGGCAAGAAGACAGCTTTATAAACCAGGAAGAGGGCCTCACCAAGAGCCTGGCCAGACTGGCACCCTATCTCCGGCTTCCAGACTTCGGAGCTGTGGGAAGGAAGTATTTGTTGTTTAAGCCACCCAGTCTGTGGTCATTTGTTATAGCTCTTTTAACAGACTAAGCTAGTGACGGCTGAGATCCTGCATTTCTAGCCAGCACCCAGAGGATGCTGGCGCTGCTGATGCCAGATCACATTTGGAGCAGCAAGGTTACAAAGCGTAAATGCAAGTATAAAGTCATATCAATAATACTACCTACTACCTCTTCACTTCCGCTATGTACTGGGTACTCTTCTAGGTGTTTGACAGATGTTAAATTTATCAATGTTCACAAAAATCCTGCAAGGCAATTACTAATATCTCCACTTGACAAATGAAAATGTAAAAATCAGAATTGGCTCAACGTTTAGTCCTAAATTTTTTCCCCCACAAAGCAAGACACGCAGGCCAAAAAGAAGTTATATTGCTGTCTTTATTTGCATTATCATTTCTATGAAACAAAATAAATCAAGTTTGAGGGACCTAAACCACTGCTCAGCATCGGCCAGTGCAGGTTCTCGGTGCTTGTTCTATTCACATGTCCTCTCTGTGGCCTCATTGTGAGTCAGAAAGTAATCTGGTCCAGGGATCAAAGCCTGAAACATTTTCCCATTTCCTTCCCCACATTCAAAACAAAACAGCTCTGGGCAAGGGATGCATTTCCGTCCCATGGTTATTTGATGAAGACAAAAAAAAAAAAAAACAAAAAAAAACCCGACTAAAACCCAATTTGGAACAAAAAAGCATTCCTAAAGCAAATACCAATTACCTATGGTAAAATAAATACATACACACATATCCATATGCATGCTAATGTGTACAATGGTTTCAGCTGCCATTAGGGGAGTTATGTTGATGTCTCAAGTTAATACTACTAATTTATTGCCACATGGAAAATACTGTGAGATAAATACTGAAATATATATATTATATATGTAATATATATGAGATGATATCCAGAGAATTGAATTACTCTTTTTAATTACATACACACACACACACACACACACATATAGTAAAGATTCCAAAGCACCTCATTAAGAATAAACCCAAGACAAAATAATTAAAAGGCAGGTTTCTTTTTCAGAGGGTCCCGGGGCCCTTTGAGGTACAGGAGGGGGAGATCTATTGCTACAGATCACCAAGATGCCTTAGGTGACTTCAAAGGGGAACTTTATTCCTTTTCTGTCTAAACGGTAGATTTCAGAAAACTGAAGGTTTAGGGCTCAATCTGGTCTGCTCAGTCTGGCCTGGTTTTTTGTTGTTGTTTAATCTGGAAGTGTCCATGTAAGTGCAGATACCTGACTTCTTTTGAAAATGGAAAGACTTGGGGCGCCTGGGTGGCGCAGTCGGTTAAGCGTCCGACTTCAGCCAGGTCACGATCTCACGGTCCATGAGTTCGAGCCCCGCGTCAGGCTCTGGGCTGATGGCTCAGAGCCTGGAGCCTGTTTCTGATTCTGTGTCTCCCTCTCTCTCTGCCCCTCCCCCGTTCATGCTATGTCTCTCTCTGTCCCAAAAATAAATAAAAAACGTTGGAAAAAAAAAATTTAAAAAAAAAAAAAAATTAAAAAAAAAAAAAAAAAAAAAAAAAGAAAATGGAAAGACTTGGGTTGCCTGGGTGGCTCAGTCGATTAAGTGTCCAACTTCTGCTGAGGTCATGATCTCGTGGTTCGTAGGTTTGAGCCCTGCGTCCAGCTTTGTGCTGACAGCATGGAGTCTGCTTCAGATTCTCTGTCCCCCTCTCTCTGACCCTCCCCTGCTTGTTCGCTCTCTCTCAAAAATAAATAAACTTCGAAAGAAAGAAAAATCTAAGTGGAAAGACTCGACAAGACTGGACCTACATTCTGACGTTAGCTTCAGCTATTTGGGGTGGAGGAGTGCCTGTCCCTCTTGACCATGTCAGCAAGTTTCACTCATGGCCATTACCTGCCTGACCCTGTAAGCTTTTGAATTAGGAATTCCTGGTTTATAAGTAGGGTTTATAAACAGCCAGCATTTGCTCATCATTATCCTGGGGGAAAATCTGGCCCAGTACGTTGGAACACTGAAAAACAGTTTCCTTTTAACAAAGTGAAAGCAGCTGGTTCACACAAAGATTTATTCATTGAGTCTGTGGATGCCAGTGTGCCCGGTTGAAACACTTTATATTACTCAGATATGCCAGTGACAAATCTTCCATGTTCCCCCCTGCAGCGCAGCTGGTGGTCAGTTGGCCTACTCCTGGCTCACTTTCAATGAACTTCATTTTAAGCACTACAAGTGACTGTAGAGATGGCTCAATAATTTTCCCATGGGGTTTTCTGGTCAGTAGGAGGTGGACTTCCCGAGGGTCTTAAGAGTCAATAGAATGAGGGGAGATTTTCATATATGGTGGAGACAGACGCTATCCAGAGAATTGAGCGACTCTTTCTAAAAAAGCCAACCCTTTTTCAATTTACTTTGTAACTTTTCAACTTGTTAAATTTAGAGGATAGAGAACATTACAGTCATCTGGCTTTTGATCCGTTCCGTAAATATTTACTAAGCACCAACTTTGTTGCCACATACTGTGCTAAACCGAGGACACAATGGTGAATGAGATGGGGTCCCCTGCCCTGGAAAAGCTCAGTCTGGAGGCGGTCATCCAAATATTTATACCCTGATGGCAACTTGCGAGGAGACTGGTGCTGTCTCTCAGGTGGAGCAAAGACCTGTCCATCAGGATCCCCAAAGAGATCCCACAACATTCCCATCTGTTTGCTTCCCGACAGACACAGATATATTTGCCTTGAAACGGGTTTTCCAAAGGTCTTACTGTCCCCCACCCCCAAGACACCTCCAACCGACACAAAAACCCTTCACAAGAGCGAAACCTCAAAAGCCTCCAGGGCGGGGTAGCGGCCAACCAAGTGGGCTGTGGTGAACTGTAGAGAAGTGGTCACTGCTCAGGTACTGCCAACTGTTGGTAAAACCAGAAACGCTGCCCCAGCGTTGCCAGAATGTCAGGGTTTGTAAGGGAAGCCAGAAATTGTTTGTATTTATTTATTTATTTATTTATTAGTGTAACATCTTTTTGAGAGTTAGAATTCAAATTTATTTTTAAACCCAGTTTGGGTCATCAAAAATGGGTTTGCAGGAAGGTTTCTGTTAGCCCCCCCCCCCCCCCCCCCCCCCCCCGCAGTGTGATCTCCGATTCCAGGAACCCGATGCTCCACCCCCTCGTCGTATTTAAGAGAGAATCGTACCAAGAACTGGCAACCCGGAATTTGCCTTTTCTAGGAAGTCCCACTGGGTCGCTCATGTTTTTGAGAATCCAACCCAGGGCACTATTCAGACTTCCTGGATCTTTCTCTTTTCTCTCTCTCTCTCAATATTTCTCTTTCTCTACTATTCTACCAATGAATACTTATTCTATGAAAGAGCAGAACTTGATTACATTTGTCGATCAATTCAAGTTACGCTTTAAGAGTAATCTTGGTACCCTAAAAATAAATAAATAAATAAATAAATAAATAAATGGAAGGGTCAGAGAATGATTTCCCTAAAATAATCTTTTAAAAAATTTAAAGAGTAATCTTTGTAAGCTATATATATATAAGATAATAACATAATTTGGTTCTTCTGACACGAATCCTTAACTTTTCATATCCGTGTCATTCTGGTTTGGAATCAAAGTCCTCACCTGGGCCCTTGTCCTTTACTTCTGGCCCGGTCTTGAGCTAAAAAGTCTGAGTGCCTTACCTTTCAGTGCCTACAAAGACTTCATTCTTTACCATCCCCAGGTGTTCCATTTGCCCTGCCTAGATTGTATAAGCTAATTACATGAGAGATTTTGTTTTGCTTTTTCCATCTCCCTGTTCTCAGAGCTGTTTTCTTTTTATCCAACTGCAGTTCAAGAGAAACAGGATAGAACTGAGAATGCAAAAGCCTCCCTGATTTTGTTTTTGTTCAGAGAAGATATTTTCAATCTTTAATTATTTTACTGCAGTTTCTCACCTCATTAGGACCTACTTTAGGCACAATAAGTAGAGTTCACTTTAATTAGCAATCCTGGACCGTGAACTTGCCTTAGCAACATCTCAGAAGAGGCCTCAACTTTAAGAAGGCTTCAGATCCCCTGCGTTTCTAAAACTATATTATAAAAAGCAAAAACAGAACAGATATACAAAGCACTGTCCCTAACACAATATATTTGTTCAAAACATTTTAAGCACCTTGGGATAGTTATTTATAATAATTTAAGAACTTTGGGATGCTTTGACTGATGTTTGGTCTTTTTTTTTTTTTTTTAATCTCCTCATAGTTGCCACAAAAGAGTATGTGTTGCATATAGCCAAACACTGATTCTTCTCTGGAAATACCTGCCCCTCAGGTACTTAAAAATGAGCATTTCATCATCGTGACTTCAAACTGAGGCCTTAGTAGTTAGTAATGCCTAAATGTGACCTCATTTTCTGAGAACGAGGAAAGTGACTACAGGACGCAAGACAATAATAACAGCTGGCAGTTTTAACACATTTTAAGTGCTTGCTGCCCGCCAGCATTGTTCAGATCACTCTGCCTGAGTCAGCTTATTGAATTCCTATTATCATCCCGTTCTTCCAGGTGGCATAGCCAAGACAGAGAGAGGCAATGTATCTCGCCCAACGTCACAGAGGTAGGAGCAGAGCACGGACTTAAACCTGCACCCTCTGGCCCCAGAGTCTGTGGCCTTGACCACTCGGCTGCCCTGCCTCTTGGGCTGGAAGAAAACAGAGCAGAGACAAGGTTAAAGTTGATGGTATTTTCCTTATAAGTTTGCCTTTGGTAGCTTTAGTTCCTCCATTTGTCCCCAGTTCTTCATTTGTAAATCCCGACAGTGTATTTACCAGGATGTTGTGGCAACTCGTTATTTAAATGTATTCATGGTTCCTTGCATCTTGGAAGAAAGGCTACATAAATATTACAGAACCATTTAAAAAATACATGAAATGTATCCACCTGAACATATGACGACTGAATTTCTTAACCGTAAATAAATAAACGGGTGCTGACTTTCTAACCAAGTCTTGAGGACGTGGTTGCTCTGGGTCACTCTGCATAGTTCACAATGCAGGCTGTTGAGGCTACGGGCCTAAAGATCAGATTCTACGTGAGGCCTCAGGAAACTGCATCCCAGGCAGTGGCTAGGCCTCCGTGTGCCTTTTTCTTCAAACCTTCTACTATACTAAATGCCATAAGAGGAATTTGAGAAGAAGCAAGTGAATGGATAATGATACATTCATATAGTGGAATACTACTCAGCAAGGAAAAATGAACTAAATACACATACAACAGGGATGAATTTCACAGGCATTTATGTTGAAAGGAGGTAGACATACTGTATAGTTTTTTTTTCATGTTGAGTTTAAGAATAGGCCAAACCTGGGTGGGTGGGTGAGGTGTATATAGACTAGGAAGGGGCACAAGGGAAACTTACGGAGTGGGGAAAATGTTTCGTGTCTTTCCCTAGGTATGGTTACACACAGCTATGTAAATGTGTGCACATCATAAGGTTGTGCACTTGTGATTAGTTCACTTTATGCATGTTATACCTTAATAAAAAATAAAATGAAATAAAAAGCACATACATAGAAGACTGTTGAGCTGCAAATACATGGTGGGATCGGCAGCCAGAGCTGAAGGCAGGCACCAGCTTACAGTAGGGCTTGTACTTCAAGCTGAGGGCTTGCCCTTTATTCAATAAGCGCAGGGGCCTCTTGAAGAAGCGACCTGATCAGTTCGGAGTGTTGAAAGCTCAGTCAGCATCACTCTGTGTAGAGAGAGAACTGCAGCTGGGCAAAACAGAAAGCAGGGAGATAAGATCACCTTCAATAGTCCTCATGCAAGAAAACTAATTCTGTTTCTATCAACTTGGTGAGGGCACACTTTCTGTAAATACAAAGCATCCACCCTTGGGTTGGGGAAGGAGGCAGTGCTATGTGGATCCGCCTGCCACACCAGGCATGCAGACAATTCAAAAATGGCTTTTCTGTGGCTGCTGAGCCACTGTGGGCTCCCAGGGCAGGCCTTCCTGGCTCGCTGCCCTTCTCAGCTTCTCCTACTTCCCCACCCCCAGCTCCCATCATGGTCACAGTTTTCTTCTCTTAGCGGCATTTGCATAGAGGAGGAGGAGGTCGTCACTGCTGTCCACACTGACCTAAATAAAATGCAGTGGTCACAGGGTCATTTCCATGGGGAGTGTGTATAATTTGCACATCCTCATGCAGACATGCTGTCGAGATGCAAGGAATTTTCCGTATAACAATTAAACGTTGCAGATGAAGGTCAGCATTTTTAAAAAACTGAATTGAACATAGATGATATTTAATGTGTCTGCATCATAGCTGCAAGTCTTTTAATTTTTAATATTTGTGTCGAGCTGTTCCTACGTATTCAATAAACATTTTTGAGAGAGATAGAGAGCGAGCACTCACGCGTGTGCGGAGGAGGGCAGAGGGAGAGAGAGAGAGAGAGAGAGAGAATCTTAAGTAGGCTCTACGCTCGGTGCGGAGCCAGATGCAGCCCTGGGATCATGACCTGAACCAAAATCAAGAGTCAGACGCTCAACTGACTGAGCCACCCAGGCACGCCTCAATAAACATTTTTAATAAAGGGGTCCCTGGATGGCTCAGTCGGTTGAGTGACCGACTCTTGATTTTAGCTTAGGTCACGGTCCCAGGGTCGGGGGATCGAGCCCCACATCAGGTTCTGCGCTGGCAGTGCGGAGCCTGCTCAGGATTCTCTCTTTCTCTCTCTCCGCTCCTCCCCTGCTCATGTGCGCACGTGTGCTCTCCCTCTCTCTCAAAATAAATCAATAAAACATTTAAAAAAATACATATACACGTGATAGCGTTATGTCAGTAATCTGGGTTATCTTCTGATGTAAGCTTCTTCAGGTACGCTTCTGAATTTTTCATCAGACACGCTAAAGTAGCCATGTATGGCCGTTAAATAAGTCAGATATTTAGATTTCAAACATATATTTCAACAATGTAATACTCTAATTTAAAAAATGAATTTGCGTGTGTATGTGCACTTGCATGCGACATACAAGTACTTAGTTTGCAAATGGATTACCTAAACCTTCGGGTACTCTCAAGACCTTTAGCAGTTCAGATAGCATAACCCCTGATCCAAAATTTGTACAGCTGGAAGAAAAGCTAAAGATCAGTCAGTGGAGCCCACCTACTTTGCCAATGGAGACAGCAAGCTCCGTCAAAGCCAAGGAACTTGCCCAAGGTCACCCTGTTGACGAAGGGTTGTTCCCCCTGCACCCCCTCAGGTTTTTTACTTTGTTTTCTTTCACTTCCAGGTGAGTTGTTTTTAAAATATTTTAAGTCAAAATTCACCCTGATAATTTGAAGAGAGGAAGAAAGGGATACTGAAAAATAACTACATATGTATGAATAAGAAAATGACCCTCGGTGGCCGTATTAACCCAATTGCTAACTGGGAAAGACAGGACAATAGAACAAGGTACAAGATTGATCACATCCCTAGAGAAAGAAGAAAGAAAACACCAGTGAGGTGTGGTCAGTTTTGCACATAGGCACCAGCTGATGCTCTTAATCCAGCATAACTTGATCACTGCCAGGACCGACAGGAGGGGAGATAGGTTGGAATTTAGATATATAGCAAAATTTTTAGAAAACAGGATTAATGCAAAAACAAAATCCATGATAAGCAATAAAAATTGAAATATAGACAGGATCTGATGCTGCATTTGCATTATCCCGCCTCACTCATTTTGCCCTGATCCTGGCCCTGGTTCCGATAAAACTTTATTTACAAAAATAGGCAGCTGGCCTGTGAGCTATGGTTTGTCAGTTGGTTTTTAAAACATTGCATTAAAGTATCATTTATCTTGATTGCTCAATTTTTCTGGCATCATCCTTTTTTTTTTTTTTTTAATGTTTATTCATTTTTGAAAGACAGAGAGAGACAGAGCACAAGCAGGGGCGGGGTGGAGAGAGAAGGAGACACAGAATCCAAGCAGGCTCCAGACCCCAAGCTGTCAGCACAGAGCCCGACATGGGGCTCGAACTCACGAACCGCGAGATCATGACCTGAGCCGAAGTCGGACGCTCCACCGACTGAGCCACTCAGGCACCCCTCTGGCATCATCCTTTTAAAGTTTGTGCCCAGAGGAAGTGCCTCACTTACCTCACCTTAGTCCTGGCCCTGAGGTGGACCTGGAAAACTGTACAGAGGCTAAGTTAGATGATGAGGCAGCTCGAGTGTAAACCAAGATGAAGTTATGTTTGCGTTTGTTCATGTAATTACTTTATCACTTAGCTACCTTGGATTCCAGACAGTACATTTTTATGGGTGAAAGTGAACAGAGAAACTATCATACCTCCCAGGCCTTGTAGAGTGTGCCAGGGTGCAAGAACCTTCCTGATCAAAAGCTCACGGAGCCCATCGGGAGCAAAGCAATGGCGCTAATCGGTCCAGGGCGGAAACTAGTGTTTTAGCAATGCCCACATTACTTCAGTGTCTAATATCCTGTAACCTCACATTTATACCTCCCCAAGCTTCATGGGAGAGCCCCTTTGGTTGTTTTAAAGTATGCATTATGGTTCAAAAGCAACTCAGGGGTCCAAAGAAAACCACAGGCCAAAGATGAAGTCAGAATTTCTTCAGGATATGAGTGGTGATTTGTCTCAGTCTTATGACTCTCATACACTCATTTTCCAAATAACCTCCAGTCTGAAGGAACATATCTGAAATGTTACACCTCCTGCAAGAATGTACAGTACAATGATTCCCTGTTCCAGGACATTATATGCTTGAGTGACTCTTTAACAGACTTTGGATGTTTTGTTTTCCTACTAAGGTGTCATCTGAACTCATACTTGCATTGAGAGTCAGCATGGCTTCCTTCTAACCGATTTAATACATACTTAAGGATTTCCTGATGTCCAGATCTGAGAACATCATCACCCATGGAGTCATTGCGAAAGTGGTCATAGTGGTCTTTAAAATCTGCAAACAGTTCTCAGAAGGGCTCTTGTGATGTTTGCACACATCTACCCCACCCCCCCAACAAAAAACAAACCATTAACTTTGGGCTCATCTGTACATCCATTTCTTTTGAGACGAATTCATTTCTGGTCATGAGAATTTTAGCCAGTTGGTATGACAGCTTTTGGATTTTGTTGCTGCCAACTGGGGTGATTGTATCCACGAAAGGTTTTTTCCTTCTCTCTTTTTAAAGTTTTATGCTGTTGTCATTGCTGATTCCTGAAAAGATGGTGAGGTTTCTTTCTCTTCATATCTTACCAGCTAACCTATTTGGTGTATCATAAACAAAGGATACGTAGCGTTTTCGTCATTCTTTAAGGAAGAGAAAGGTAAGTCATAATAAATTTCCCGGAGCCAAAGAACACCCCTGCATCTTTTCCCTCAGAGGGCATTTGGGGTATAAAATTAGAACAAACCTGAGGACGTGTTGGTATGCATCTATGTGCTGTGGTTGCCAAGCACAAGACGTGAGGTAAGTCCCCGATAAATATCTTAGGAGGTACACACTCGTACTGGACAACCCGAAAATGACTGCCCTGTTCTGGAAAGAACAGAGCGCTCCCTTCAGCAATTGAGAGGCTTCTTTCTCTGTTCGAGCCTGCCTGTACTTGCTGAGTAGCTCAGCTGGCTGGAGCATTAAGTACCAACTGCTCCGCAGGAGAGAATGAGCCCAGATTACTCCAGGGGTGCCGAGACGGGAATGCTCTGCATGGACTGAAGGGGAGGGACTCCAGAGGCGAGCCCTGAAGAGCTAACAGACTGTGGGGGGATGGGGGCCACAGGGAGCAATCTGGCTAGCAGGGCCTCCCTGGAGGCAAGGGACACCTGGACCACTTCCATTTTTCTAATGGTTCTGATGTAGTAAAACATAAATGTTTACAACACATAAAATTACAGACGAAATCGCTTTTTCCTCCCCTTGGTGTATTTCTGTGGTTATTTTACCACATTGGAGATTGTGTCCAAAATCCATACTTGCGGCCCTCAGTGAATGTGGCCTCAGCCAAATGCCTTCCTGGGATGCCTCTGCCCGATAGTTCGCCCCCCAACTCAGACAAGACAGCCCAACAGGCAAAGGCCCATGCTGTCCTTAGAGCTAGCTTCTTTTTTACCCTCTACCCTGGGTAGTCTGTGCCCTGAGTAGGCCTCCAAAAGTATATGCTGAATAAAGGAACTGGGTGTTCTTTAAACATAACAAAGAAGTTCACCACATCGTTCTTTTTCTGATAAGTTCCCTACTTGGTTCCCCCTAACCATGCATCCTATCTACCTTTGTAGTTCTAGCTAAGCACCATATTTTTACAAGGCTGTTCTAATTATTGTACCCAGTTCCCTCTATATGCTCAGAGGTCCTCCTGGGCTTGGGCTTGGTCAGAACCGTTTAGAATAGCTTAACACTCCCACACCTCCACCCCCACTTCTACCTCTGCCTGGAAAATTCGAGCTCTTTGCAGTCGGGAACCATGTCCTATTCTTCTTTTGTACCCATAGTATAAGGCCTCAATTTCACATGTGGCCTGGACATTGGAGTCTCCTGGGGCCCCAGAGGCTTAGCCATGAATTCTGCTTTGGACAGGTATGACCCCCACCAGGGAGGAAAGGCTCCCCACTTGGCTGGTTCCCCTAACAGCTGGACCAGCTACACTCCACCTGGGCCTCAATCTAATGTATCTTACTTTCTGTCAGCCTATGAAATTGTTCAAACAAGCCAATCACATTCTCTCATGGGAACCAGAAAGCACCCCACCCTCTTCTTAGCCTGCCTCCCACAGCTCCTGCTGGTTTAGTCAGCTCCCAAGTACAGTCCCCTTGTGACCCTGCATGGTGTGTGATATCCTCCTACAGGCTGTGAATGAATATGACTAATAACTGTTGTCAATCTCATCCATTAGGGTGTGGACTCCCTCCTTCAACAATGAGGTTAATAGGGGGTGACCAGAACAGTATCCCACACAGAAGGATAAATTTATATTGATTGTATAATCTTCATTCTGTGAAGTTCCTAGACCCCCCCCCAACCCCGGCCCCCATAGGAGACTGAAAATTAAATAAATAGATGACAATAGATTTATTTTCCTACAAAGGATCTATTTGAATCACATATCAATGGCTTCCATTCACATAATTATATTTCAAGCAATCTTTTTTTTTACTACTCACCATGCTGTCAACCAATAAAAGTGAAGTTGCCTTAGGGCAATTCTGTACTTAATTTCTATACTACTGATCTGGCATTTACATTGTAATTCCTAATTGCTGATAGAAATATTTTGTAACACTGTCCACTTATGAAAACAAGATGCTAGTATCAGTCACTATAATCAAGAGACTAAACTAACTGAAAGCATATGAGAACTCAGACTTTTCCCACACAAGAATTTACTTAATCTGTTTCATTGCCTCCATTTGTCTCACTTCTTGATAAGCAAAATTGGCAACAGTGAAGGCACTAAAAATCAAATAGAATCTTCCTGGAATCTGCAATTAGCATTAAGCTTATCAGTGCTTCAGAGAAAGTTTCATTGGCATTACTCTGCTATTTTATCACTTGGTTTCCCAAAGTTCGAGAAAAAAAATAGTCACTTTTTTTTTAAACTTTTACTTTGCTTATTCTAAAACCGTAGGTAAAAAATGTATAATAGGGGCCCCTGGGTAGCTCAGTCGGTTGAGCGGCCGACTTCAGCTCAGGTCACGATCTCGCGGTCTGTGAGTTCGAGTCTCGTGTCGGGCTCTGTGCTGGCAGCTCAGAGCCTGGAGCCTGTTTCGAATTCTATGTCTCCCTCTCTCTGACCCTCCCCCATTCATGCTCTGTCTCTCTCTGTCTCAAAAATAAATAAACGTTAAAAAAAAATTTTTTTTTTAAATGTATAATAGCTGGCAATTCCCCTGTCCAGTTTCCAAATTACAATCATTCCTACGGGGGCCACCTTTCCTCCCAGTGCCCTGCCACTTCTCCCTTCTGCTTAGTGCTGGTGACTTAGAGACTAAGGCTTTGAGAGGGAAGAGGAAATCAGGAGAATTGATAAATTGATAAATTGATAAATAGATCCATTCCGGTATCACTCTTCCATCACACAGGGGATGTAATGACTTGTTTTCTAGCCTCAGCTATCCAAGAGGAAAATTCCAGGAGGCAAAAGTTAGCAGAGAGTGGTCACTAAACAATTCCAGCAAGCTTCAGAACATAAGCCAAGTGCAGGGCCCTTCTCTAAATGTGCAGCTGGTGCCTGAAATTAGGCAATATCCAGCCTCTCTAATGCTCCTTCTCCCAGAATGGATGGTAAGCATGGAACACTTGGTCTGTACTATGGTTCTTGCTGATCACGTGACAACTAAAAGACTATCACCAGAAGAAAGTATATGTGCTCAGGGTTGGGAGTAAGCAAGGAAACGGGCTTGCTCCTGGGACTAATCATTTCACTAGGTGTGAGGAGGGAGCCCAGCTGGGCTGGCCTGCATGTGCTTAGTAGTTCCGTGGGCTCCGTGTGCAGATAGATGTCTTGGCTGTTCACCACTCATGGTCAAGTTCCAAAGGCAGGTTCTCCAGGCTTATGCTGCTCATAGCCTTTGCCTTCAAAATGGGCAAAGGAAGGATGGGCTTTGCTCCCCACAGTGGCCGGAAAAGGTGGAAGGAAGTACAAAATAAAATAAGTTTAATAACTTCTTTGACATAGAGGTGGGGGTCAGGCAGGATGCCAAGCCCCTAAGGAAAAGCAGGAAAGATACCTCCTGAAATAAGAATTCTGCATTGAATGGAGGGGGAACCATCAGGGCAACAGCTGGTTTGCAGTTTTTGTGCCCAAAGTTCACCTACTTTGCTGCTTATTGCTGCTGGCTTGATCAGGCAAAGAAAACAAAATCTCCACATTCAATCACTTGATATGGAGACCTTTGTCAGTGTCCAATATACAAACTTTCCAGATTTATTTAAAAATTTTTAGGAAAACCATAACCAAAGAGGAAAAAGGTATTTTTCATAATCCAAGTATTCAGTACTAATAGTTTTATGCTATAAAGTATGCTAAAATTTTAGCTATTATATATGCTAACAATTGCATATATACATATATGCATGTTTTGAAACCAGATTATATAGTTATATAATCTATTTTTTAATGTTTAAAATTTTGTCATGCTTGTATTTTCATGTTAAGAAATGCATATATATATATATATATATATATATATATTACATAATTTTTAAGGCTACATATTCTTCCAAATGGATAGATACACCATAATTTACCCATCTATTATTGGATAGTGTAGATAAGTTCCAGTTTTCTGGATCAATGCCCTACCTATAGAATTGGGTTCTAGAACTGATAGTTCAGACAGGCTTTTTGGAATTTCTTCCAAATTTCTTCCAGCTTTACTACTGATGAACCTTCACCTCCACCTCCTTCTAAATACTACCTTAATTTCTTCTAAAGATTTTCATCATAATCCACACTGATATTACACAGAAATTCAATTCAATGTAGTAAGAAAGCGCAGTTGGGAGTCAGGAAATGTGGTGTCTTAGTCTGATCTCTAGCATTGTGATAAGAAAGTACAGTGCAACTATTATGGACAAACTGTGTCCCCCTCCCCCAAATTCATATGCTGAAACACTAAAGCCTAATACCTGAAAATGTGACTGTGTTTGGATACAGGGCCTTTAAACAGGTGAGTAAGTTAAAATGAAGCCATTAGGGTGGGCCTTAATCCAATTGTAATGGTGTCCTTATAAGAGGACATCTCGATGCAGAGAGACATATCAGAGGGGCATAAGCACAGAAGAAAGGCCATGTGAGTTCCCCGAAAGAAGGAAGCCATCTGAAAGCCAAGAAGACAGATCTCAGAAGAGACCAAGCTTGTTGATTGGACTTTGATTTTGGACTTCCAGCTTCCAGAACTGTCTAAAGAGAAGTTTCTGTTGTTTAAACTGCCCAGGCTGTGGTATTTTACTATGGCACCCCTAGCAAACCAATGCAGCAAACTTTGAATACATTACTTAAATCCATGAGCCTCAGTGTTCTTCAAAGAAACTAGGGAGTGAGAGTATGAAGTCTGCACAATTCTGAAACCCTAAATAGGCTATTTATTTCTAATGAGGTTGGCACTAACGAGAACACTGAGCTTCCCTGGCACACACATACTCATATTTCATTGTCCTGAATGGCTTAGACCTCTCCATTCCTAACTCCAACACTCACTTAGAATTATAGGTACTATGAAAGGCTTGGAGCTATAAGCTAGCTGGAAAGGATATGGGGAGGCGATTGTAATGTCCATTCAAGTTAGGAGAAAATAATTTAGTTTCTGGTTGTCTATGATTTCTGTATAATCGGGATGCATGCACAGGAAAGTAAGACCATAATCTGCAAATATATTTCAAACATAATAACATTTTAATGAATACTAAACATAAAAATTAATGTATTTGATATGGCTATATGTTTTATAGGCATTCACCTAAATATTTCATGAATTTGGACATCACCATTTTTTTGTGCATTTAGAAACCAATACAATCTTTTCGGGTTTCAAATATTCAGGCCCCGGGGTGGGGGTGGGGCGGAGGTGGTAAAATGCTCTTAGACTCTAGGCATTGTGCTTAATGAACGAAAACACCCCGGAAACAATATGGGATATGATGGTAATTAAGAAAATACCAAAGTGTGGTAAGCTTTTGTGTTCTTTGCCTAAAGAAAAACTATGTTTATAGGACTAGAGTCCCCCTGAAAGCTAGGAAGGGGGGGGGGAGAAAAATGGCATAAATTTTCAATGTGTATGTGGTGTGATCCAGGGAAATAAATTTGAGCAGTAAAATCAAAGATGTGGGCAGGCTTTACTAGTTCCCTTTTCCTTACTAATATATCCTCATAGCATGATGTACGACAAAAACGAAAACCAGAACCAAAACCACCACCACCAACAGCAAAATCAAAAAGAACTACATTTCCCTCTGTCTCTTACAAACCGTGCTATTTGACACAATACTGGTCAATGAGATTCAAGTGAAAGTTTGCTGGATTTCTGGAAAAGTCTGCGTTCCCATCATAGATGTCTCCTTTCCTTCTTATTACTTTCTTTTTCTTCTCCCTATCTGGAATGCAGTTTACAGCTGGAGGTGAATTGGCCACCTTGTGACTACGAAGTGACTGTGAATAGGGGAGCCCCACACCAAGGATGGTGAAACAGGCAGGAAGAGCCTGGAGGTTGCTGATGTCAGGGCACTGCTGCCCCAGTGGGGGACTGGCCTCCTCTAGATAAATGGGAGAGAGGGGCACTTACCTGAGGTATCAGGCTGTGCTTTCTACTGCATGCAGCTGAATAGGGTCCCTGATAAATGAAGAGAGCTTCACTGATAGGCAGTGTTTTAGTTGGGCCTAAGGATGAATAGGACTTAAATATGAGTTAAAGTAGAGAAAGTTACTGCAGGCTGAGGAAACAGTGGCAGAAAAGTGCAGCAGAAAATAGCATTTATTTTATAATGAGAATGAGGCAGGGTTCATTCATGTTTGTTTATTCATGTGAAAACATGAGGCTTAAATGCTAGCTTGAGAACAAATTTATTTTATTTTATTTTATTTTATTTTAGAGAAAGAAAGAGCATGAGCAGGAGAGAAGGGGGGGGGGAGAGAGAGAGAGAGAGAGAGAGAGAGAGAGAATCTCAAGCAGGTTCCATGCTCAGTGCAGAGCCTGACATGGGGCTCGATTCCACCACTCCTCATGACCTGAGGTGAAATCAAGAGTTGGATGCTAAACTGACTGAGCCACCTGGGTGCCCTAAGAACAAATTTTAAAGCAGCCTACCCAATAGAAATATAATATGGGCCATATATATATAACCTAAAATTTCCTGGTGGCTACTGTAAGAAATTAAAAAGAAACAAGTAATAGTAACAAGATCAATTACACCTCCCCGCACCCCCCCCCCAAAAACAGCTAAAATTAATTTTAACACATTTAACCTATATATACACGACATACCATTTCAACATGTAACCAATATAAAAATTATTAACAGCGTATTTTATATTCTTTTCATTTAAAGTCTTCAAAATCTGGTGTCTATTTTACACTTGCAGCACCTCTCAGTTAGGACTGCCCACAGTTACAGTGCTCAATAGCCACATGTGACTAGTGGCTGCTATATTGGACAGTGAGATTTTAGATCTCGAACCTCGGATTTAAGGAGTGAACCTTGGGGGCACCTGGGTGGCTCAGTTGTTTAAGCGTTGGACTTCGGCTCAGGTCACGATCTCGTGGTTTACGAGTTGGAGCCCCGGCGTCAGGCTCTGTGCTGACAGCTCAGAACCTGGAGCCTGCTTCGGATTCTGTGTCTCCCCTGCTCTCTGCCCCTCCCCCACTCGCTCGTTTTCTCTCTCTCTCTCTCTCTCAAAAATAAATAAACATTAAACAAATTTTTTTAACTGTGAACTTTAACTATAGAAGTATAAACTAAGCCACAATTTAATTTCTGAGAAAACCTTTAGTATATTCCAAGCATTACAGTATTGTATTTTATTTCAAAATGTTATGGCTCTGGTTTTTGGAGAAAACCCCCACAAATATAGTTTTTCACGATGGTATGTTTCTGTGGAACAGTAACACCAGTGGTCCGGAACCCCAAATCAGGGACATCTGCTGAGGCCTCTTAGCCTTAAAATACTTCTTTCACAATAACATTCCTTGGAGTATTTTCAAGAAAACACAGAAGCCAATAATAAAACAAGCCACGACAGATAATTATGATCAACATGTTAGCTAAATGTCCTCTTGAACTTTTTTTATATATGGCTACTTTTGTACAGTTGAGATCATACTTTTTACACTATTCTGTATTCTTAATGTCATTTCATAACCTTTTCTATTATTAAAACATCTTCGGAAACATCATTCTCAATGGCTGCCTTATACTATTTCTTCATATGAATAAAACAAATTTTTTTTTACTATTATCCTAATGTAGCCACGTGGGTTGTTCCCAACTTTTACCACTGTAAATAATTTGTACCAACCATCTTTACACATCAAACGACTCTCACAGCTTGGTTTATTTCCCGAGGATAAATTCCCAGAGGTAAAATTACTGGAACAAAAAGTAGGAACACTTCTTGATCTCTTGATATAGATTTGCCAGACTGCTTCCCAGGAAGACTTGAACCAATTTACACTCTTCCCAAAATTGATTGAGCATCTATAGCCCTTCACACTGTTACCAACATTCTGTATTAACCTTTCAAAACAGGCAATGGAGGGAGAATAAGCGTGAGAAATGCTATCTCAATGACCTTTAATTTTGATTATTAGTTAGAACAAACATTATTTCCTTTGCTCCGTAGCAATTAGCGTTTCTCTCGTCAATGTCATGTACTATTAATGTATTAACAATATAAATACTTTATCATGCTTTAAAAAATATTTTTCAGCTTGCGTATCTTTTAATTTTATTCTTTTTTTAAAGTCAAGTTTATTGTGGTGTATTTTATGTATAGTAAAATCTGCCCTTTTTAGCATGAAGTTCTATGAATTTCCATAAACACATACAGTCAGGTAACCAGCATTGAAATCAAATATAGAATATTTCCACCGCTTCTAAAAAGTTCCCCCTTGTCTTTTTTTTTTTTCAATTTTTTTTTTTTTAACGTTTATTTATTTTTGAGACAGAGAGAGACAGAGCATGAACGGGGGAGGGGCAGAGAGAGAGGGAGACACAGAATCCGAAGCAGGCTCCAGGCTCTGAGCCATCAGCCCAGAGCCAGACGCGGGGCTCAAACTCATGGACTGTGAGATTGTGACCTGAGCTGAAGTCGGGCGCTTAACCGACTGAGCCACCCAGGCGGCCCTCCCCTTGTCTTTATGTAGTTAACTCTTCTCCCTTCTCCATCATCTGGCAACCACCCATCTTTTTTCTGTGCCTATAGTTTTGCTTTTCCACAAGGTCATATAAATGACATGATACAGAATATAGCCTTTTGAGTCTTGCTTCTTCCAACTAGCATAAAGCATTTGAGAAATTCAACCATGTTATTGTGTTTGTCGGAACTTTGTTCCTTTTTTTATTACTGAGTAGTATTCTATTGTATATGGAATCCCGCATTTTGTTTATCTATATACTACTTGAAGCACATTTGGGTTATTTCCAGTTTTCTCAATAATGAATAAAGCCACTAAACATTTACATACAAGTTTTTGAACATAAATTTCAATCTCTCTTCGGCAAATACCTCAAAGTAGAATCTCTGGATTCTATCACAAGTATATATTTAACTTCATAAGAAACTGCCAAATTATTTTCTAAAATGGCTCTACCATTTTGTATCCCTGCCAAGACCATAAGAAAATTTCAGTTGTTTCACAGCTTTTTAAAAACTTATTTTTATTTTTTAATTATTTTTTAAAATGTTTATTTCTGAGAGAGAGAAAGAGAGAGAGAGAGAGTGGGGAAGGGGCAGAGAGAGAGGGAGACCGAGGATCTGAAGCAGGCTCTGAGCTGTCAGCACAGAGCCCAATGCAGGGCTCGAACCCACGAACCGTGAGATTATGACATGAGCTGAAATCAGGAGTTGGATGCTTAACCGACCAAGCCACTCAGGAGCCCCAATTGCTCCACATCTTTGCTGCTCCTGGGTTTTGCCAGTTCTGCTTTTGTTAATTTGTTTTTTTAGTCATTATAGTCGATGTGTAGTGGTGATTTATTGTGGTATTAATTTGCATTTCTCTGAGAAGTGACAAAACAAAAATACTTAGTGCTGTAACTTTTCTAAAGAAATTAAGAGTGTTTGTGAATTCAAATGTATTGATCTTTTTATTTGTTATTTTTTCACTGGGTGGAAAGTTCTTTCCCAATGAGAAATCAGGGGGAAAAAAAATCAGCCATATTTTTAGGGTTCTTTTTTTTTTTAAGGATTTGCTCTAAATTATCCACATTTTAAATCCACCTGGACACATTAGTTAGTTATATGATGGCAGTATATTTATTCACTAAAAGAGAAAGGCTAGGCAGCTTTCTCTATAACCTTTATCGACTAATCCATTCATCCCATTTATTTGTGAAGCCTCCCTTATTAAATAAGAGGGTCTATTCCCAGGCAATCAAATCTGTTTCATTTATCTGCCCATCCATTTGACAATTACTTTTTAAGTATTTTAGTATGTGTCAGGCACTATTCTAGGTTCTGGGAATACAACTGTCAACTAACAAATAAGGGCCCCAAACTCTTAGAGATTACATTCTTGTCAGGGGAGCTAGATCATAATTAAAGAAATTAATAATTGTATAATATTGTGGGTGCTGATAAAAGCAAAGAAGGAAAGGAAAGCAGGGTAAGGGGCATTTAATGATGAGCAAGCACCATTTTGAGTAGGTTGGTCAGACCAATCTCTCTGAAGAAAAGATATCTGAGACCTGAGTGTATTAAGGTTGTGGAACAAGGAGATATCTAGAAGAGGAGCATTTCAGGCAGAGTTACCTGAAAAGGCAAAGACTTTGAAATGATGGCAATGAGCTTGACATATTGGGGAAACATGGAGGAGCCCATTGTGGATGAGGCTAATTGATGGTGATGCTGAGACATCCCAACCTTCAGCAGTAATTCAACTGTGTGCTGAGAACTGGGAACCAGGGAGAGAAGGATGAAAAATCACAGATAAACTGTCTCAAAGGCACATTCAAGCACAAGTGCCTCAGTCACAGCACTTGTCATTCTGGGAATGGTCTTGTCAACAAGCACTTCAGTTAGCAGTGATGTGATTCCAGGTGTGCTGAGAGAATCTCCAAAAATAGTGCACAAGTCTTGTGATCTAAGAAAGAGTTTGAACACTGCTTTCCTACCCAACTGAATAAACTGAGCAAAATTACCTATTTGGTTTTGAGAAAGTAACATATACCTGGCTAAAAAAAATTCGAGCAGTATGGTGAAAGCATTCAGTTAAAAGTTTAAGGAGGAGATGTATGTACACCTCACTACAAATATACTAGCATATACATGGAAGATTTCTGGAAAGATGCACAAGAAATGACTAACAGTGCTTATCTCTAGGGATCTAAAGGGTTCTGAAGTAAGGAAAAGTAGAACAACTTACAGAGTGCCTGGGTGGCTCAGTTGGTCAAGCATCTGACTTTGGCTCAGGTCATCATCTCGCAGTTTGTGGGTTTGAGCCCCGCATTGGGTTCTGTGCTGACAGCTCAGAGCCTGGAGCCTGCTTCAGATTCTGTGTCTCCCTCTCTCTGTCCTTCCCCTGCTTGTGTTTTGTCTTTCTCTGTCTCTCAAAAATAAATAAGTGTTTTAAAAAATTAAAAATAAAAAACAACTTTTAACATGCTGTTTTGTACTTAGAATTTTTTACTGGACCTTTTTATTATGTGTATATATTTAATTTTCAATTAAAACAAATTAATTGAAAACACAATTATAGCTTTTGTTTTTATCACTCATGCAAGGGGCCCTTGAAGCTCTCACTGCAGAGGTGTTTAGCCAGGGTGTCTCAATGGTAACCAGGACGAAATACAGTTTACCTGAACCTCAGCTTCCTAGCTGCTGCTGAGCCAGAAGGGCCCAGAGCTCCCTTCTAGCAACAGAATTTAGGCTTACCTGAGGAATGGTGGGGAAAGTTCAGTGGGAATCCCAGCTCTGTGACTCACTGTGGGACACAAGGAAAATAACTACACTGGGGCTTAATTTCTTCATCTGTGAAATCGGGGAAATAATGCCTGTTGGTGGCTTTTTATTTATTTTTTATTTATTATTATTATTATTTTTAAATTTATTAATTTAGTTTGAGAGAGAATATGCACATGAGCAGGGAAGTGGCAGAGAGAGAATCCCAAACAGGCTCTGCTCTCTCAGCGCAGAGCCCAACTCAGGACTCAAACTCACAGACTGTGAGATCATGACCTGAGCCCAAATCAAGAGTCAGACACTTAATGGACTGAGCCATCCAGGAGCCACCCCTGTTGGTGAGATTTTAATGACCGAGAGAGCTTCTGTGTTGAAAGGAGCACTCCCAATTACTTGTTTTTTAATTAATATCTATTATGTTAAAGGTTTTCATTTGTAAAGCTCATGTCTTTTAGGCCATGAAACATAATACAAAGATTTTTTTTTAAATTTTTTTAATGTTTATTTTTGAGAGAGAGAGTGAGTCAGAGTGTGAGCGGGGGAGGGGCAGAGAGAGAGAGGGAGGCACAGAAGCCAAAGCAGGTTCCAGGCTCTGAGCTGTCAGCACAGAACCCAATGTGGGGCTTGAACCTGTAAACCATGAGATCATGACCTGAGCCAAAGTCAGATGCTTAATGGACTGAGCCACTCAGGTGCCCCACAAAGATATTATTTTTATGTTGTATTTTTACGCTACTGTATGTCAGATCATAAGTTTTTATAAATCAAATGGAACACCTTTCACTCATTCTTTGATTGATGTTCAATTCATTCACAAATTTAATGAGTGAGAATTTTTTAAACAGTAAATACCTCGTACACAATTAATCAGATTTTCTTTAGACATTTCAAACCATAATTAATGAGTTTACTGCATCTGATTCTCTCACTTAATAATGCAGACTTATAAATCTCACAGACAAAATCTTTGAGAGTTTAAACAATTTTCTAATAGATCAGACATAAGAATTTAGTCACATTTTCTTAAGCATATAAATATCTTTGAAAAATCATATACATATATGACAATTATTTTTTTTAAAAACCTACCATTAGGGACGCCTGGGTGCTCAGTTGGCTAAACATCCGACTCTCAATTTTGGCTCAGGTCATGATTTCATGGTTTGTGAGATCCAGCCCTGCGTTGGGCTTGGAGCTGAGAGTGTGAAGCCGGCTTGGGATTCCCTCTCTCCCTCTCTGCCCCTCTCCACTCATTCTCTCTCTCTGTCTCTCAAAATAAATAAATAAATAAACATTAAAGGAAAAAAACTTGCCACTAAACCATTTGCACACAGATATTACTACCTCAAAGTATAAAAATTTTAAATAGTTTTCTGGGATTTTACTCACCTGCCATCATAGGTCAGCTGAGATGACTCAGTTGAAAAATGAATCAGATTTTGAACCCATATCTTGAGCTTTTATCGCATCCCATTTTGTTTCATAATTTTGTATACCTATTGACTCTCATACCTATTGACTCTCACTCATTTTATTGACTTTATGAAAATTAAATATGATAAATAAACATTCTTACCTAGTATTCAGAACAGCAGAGGTAATCAGTTGTTCATCAGAGTTTCTTAGAGCTCAAAAGCAAGTTGAGGCAGATTGTAAATATTGGTCCTTCTTTCCCAGTAACAAAACCTTGATAGACTACATTTCCCAGCCTCCTTTGCAGCTGGATATGGCCATGCAACTAAGTTCTGGCCCATCAAATGTAAGCAGGAAAAAAGATGCAACTGTGGAAATTACAGGAATTCTTCCTTAAAAGGAAGAGATTCAGCCTTCAACTTCCAGTTCATCTTCCAACTGCTTCAGGAGGGGGAGCTCCAGCAGTTACCGGGTGCCACAGCCCAAGGATGGCAAACAGAGAAAGCTGGCAGGAGTTCTAGTCCCTGATGATCATGGAACACCATGCTACTTCTGTACTCACCTATAGGTTTCTTTTAAGTGAAAGGAAGATAAAATTCTACCTTGTTTAAGCTGCTATTTTCCATGGCTCTATTACTCACAGCTGAACTTAATCCTGATAGGCATCCTATGTATCTTAGTGTCCCACATTCCTCACTGTCAGAGTTCTGCATTAAGAGCTAGATAATCAAGAATGCCACATATATCAGATACATGAACACAGAATTTACAAGATACTTTTTAGTTGTTGCCATATTAAGGTCATAGGTTTATGGGTATTAACATTTTTCTTTTATAATATTTTACAGATGCCAACTTATCAATAAGATTAAATTATTTAAAGAATATCCAACATGTCCCCAGGTAGCATTTATTGTGAAAATAAAATAACATGAATCAATGCTGCTTGCCCCATGCCAGGAGCAGCAGAAGAGGCCCTCAGCCAAGTTCACTGGAGTCTCATGGGTACTAGCCTGTCACTTATGGACCCTCCCAGCCTTTGGCTCAACCTCTCCTACACTATGCACTGCCAGATTGGCTTTCCTCATCTATTGTTCCCAAAGAAGCTTGGCAGAAATATCACAAGAAGTTGGAGTTTTCTTTTTCATTTAGTACTTCAAATATTTGAAATTGTATAAGATGACTCAATTCCAGGAAACTTCAGGTATCCTGTGACACTTGTTCAGTGAAGTGTTGAAAAAAGACCCACTCCAGGGTCTTACTGAAAGACACGAGCAAGCCAACTTGTAGGAGGCAAGGACAAAATGTAACTTCAGGAAAGTGTCTCTTTCATTCCCTTGCTGTTTGCAGGTCTTCTCTGCCCCACTCTTACATTGTTCTCTTGAGCTCAGCCTCTGTGTGCTTGGCTCCACAAAAGCCCTGCCACTGACTTCCCCATAGCAACTGGCTTGCAAGCTCCTCCAGATTCTATTTATGAATGTGTGTTTAATTATAAACCCTTTCAAATCCTTTGAAGGGAATATTTATTAAATGCTTATTAAAGCCTGTTTCTTAAACACTATCTTTCTTTCTTTCTTTTTTTTTTTTTACCTCTCTTATCCTTCAAAGTAGGCTCTGTGAGGCTCATTTTACAGATGACAAAATGGAAACTCAGGGTCCCACGGCAAGTACTTATTGAAGCTGTGCATTAATCTAAAATTCATGCAGTTTTTTTTCCTACTCTTTCCATCAGCCGTGCCAGAAAGAAACTGGGTCAATTAATGTCACTTGCTACCAGCAGAATGGAAGGATCACAGTCTTTGGAATCAGACATACCTGGGTTTGATTCCATTTTGGTTATTTCTGAGCTATGTACCAACGGGCAATGTATTTAAACTTGGTTCTCTCATCTCTACAGTGGGAAGAATAATAGTACCTACCTAGTGAGATTGTCAAGAGAATGTGAAAAAGAGCTTGGCACATGCTTAATACTGGATGAATAGTAGTAATGATCGCTTCTTAAAATTAGTTTAACTTTTAACATGATGACTGAGTATCTAGCATATGCCAGGTCTAGGAGTTCCAATTGCTTTTATTTTTTTTAATTATTTTTTTATTGAAGTTTAGTGGATATACAATGTTATATTAGTTTCAAGTGTACAACAGAGTGATTCAACAATTCTGTACATTACATAATGCTCATCCCAATAAATGTAGTTACCATCTGTCACCTTACAACGTTATTACAATATTATTGACTATATTGCCTAAGCTGTGCTTCTCATCACTGTGACTTACTTATTTTGTAACTGAAAGTTTGTACCTCTTAATCCCCTTCCCCTATTTCACCCATTTCCCCCCCTCCCAGTTTGTTCTCTGTATTTAAGAGTCTGTTTCTGTTTTTGTTGATTTTTTTTTTAGATTCCATGTATAAGTGAAATCATGTATAAGTGAAATAAGTGAATTCCATGTATAAGTGATATTTGTTTTTCCTTGTCTGGCTTATTTCACTTAGCGTAATACACTTTGGGTCCATCTATGTTGTCACAAATGGCAAATTTTCATTCTTTTTCATGGCTGAATAATATTCCATTATATACATACCATGTCTTCATTATTCATTCATCAAAGGACACTGGGTTGTTTCCATATCTTAATGTGGCAATATAGGCATGAATATATATATTTTTTGTTTTGTTTAAAGTTTATTTATTTTGAGGGAGAAAGCAGGGGAGGGCCAGAGAGAGAGGGAGAGAGAGAATCCCATGTAGGCTCCATGCTGTCAGAGCAGAGCCTGATGCAGGGCTTGATACACGATCTCACAAACCATGAGATCATGACCTGAGCTGAAATCAAGAGTCAGATGCTTAACTGACTGAGCCACCCAGGTGCCCCATGAGTAAATCTTTTTGAATCAGTGTTTTCTTGGGTAAATATCCAGCAAGATATTCTTGGATGAATAATCCAGTGGAATTACTAGATTGTATGTATTTCCATTTTTAATAAAAAAACTTTTTTTTAATGTTTATTTTATTTTTGAGACAGAGAGAGTCTGTCATGCTCTGAGCGGAGGAGGGGCAGAGACGGAGAGACACGGAATCCGAAACAGCTCTAGGCTCTGAGCTGTCAGCACACAGTCTGTCACGGGGCTCAAACTCGTCAACGGTGAAATCATGACCTGAGCCGAAGTCAGATGCTCAACAGACAGAGCCACCCAGGCGCCCCTCCATTTTTAATCTTTTGAGGAAACTCCATACTGTTTTCCACAATAGATGAACCAATTTATATTTCCATTAATAGTGCATGCGGGTTCCTTTTTCTCCATATCTTCAACAACACTTGTTATTTCTTATCTTTTTTAAAAATGTTTATTTATTTTGAAAGGGGGGATGGGGGGGGGCAGAAAGAAAGAGAGAGAGAATTCCAAGCAGGCCTCACACTCTCAATGTGGAGCCTGACGCGGGGCTTGAACCCATGAACCATGAGATCATGACCTAAGCCAAAACCAAGATGCTTAACCAGCTGAGACACCCAGGCACCCCTATTTCCTGTCTTTTTGATGCTAACCATTCTGACTAGTGTGAAGTGATAGCTCATTGTGGTTTTAATTTGCATATCTATGATGATTTGTGATGTTGAGCCTCTTTTCATGGGTCTTTTGGCCAGCTATATGTTTTCTTTGGAAAAATATCTATTCAAGTCCTCTGCCCATTTTTAAATCAGATTATTTGTTTCTTTGGTGTTGAGTTGAATATGTTCTCTATATATTTTAGATAACAACCCCTTATCAGATATTTCATTTGTAAATATCTTTTGCATTCAATAGGTTGTCTTTGTGATTTGTTGATGGTTTCCTTTGCCATGCAAAGGTTTGATGTATTCCCAATAGTCTAGTTTTTGGTTTTGTTTTCCTTGCCTACGGAGACATATCCAGAAAAATGTGACTAAGGTCAATGTCTAACAGTTATTGCCTATGTTTTCTTTTAGGAGTTTTATGGTTTCATGTCTCACATTTAGATCGTTAGTACATTTTGAGTTTATTCTTGTGTGTGGTATAAAAAAAGTGGTTTAGTTTTTTCTTTCTTTTTTTTTTTTTTTTTGCATGTAGCTGCTAGTTTTCCCAACACCATTTATTAATGAAACTGTCTTTTCCCCATAGATTAATTGACCATTTACTTGTGTGTTTATTCTGAGGTTTCTGTTCTGTTCCATTGATCTTTGTGTCCAGTTTTGTGTCAGTATCATACTATTTTGATTACCATAGCTTTGTAGTATATCTTGAAATCTGGGATTGTGATATCTTCAGTTTTGTTCGTTCTCCAGATTGCTTTTGTTATTTAGCAATTTGTTAATTGCTTTTGTGATTCCACACAAATTTTAGGATAATTTGTTCTGATTTTGTGAAAAATGTTGTGGGTATTTTAATGGGGATTGCATCAAATCTATAAATTGCCTTAGGTAGAATGGACATTTTAACAATATTAATTCTCCTACTTCATGAAAGTGGTAATATCGTTCCATTTGTTTGTGTTCTCTTCAATTTCACAATGTCTTATAGTTTTCAGCATACAGGGCTTTCACCTGCTTGGTATAATTTATTCTTGGGTATTTTATTCTTTTTGATGCAGTTTTAAATGGGATTGTTTTCTTAATTTCTTTTTCATTGTTAGTGTATAGAAATGAAACAGTTTTCTGTATATTAATTTTGTATTCTGCAACCTTACTGAATTCATTTATTGGTTTTAATGGTTTTTTGGTTGAGTCTCCAATTGCTTTGAAAATGGCATTGAAAAAATAGAAATTCATTCCTTCTTCATATATTTATTGAACATCAACTCTGTGTCATGACTGTTCTAGGGACTTGGGATCCTAGAGCTTAAATTTGTAGGAGGGTGGTGGGGGAGGAAGAGTAAGTATAACAAATAAGTTAATTATATAGTATGTTAAGAGATAATAAGTGCTATGGGGGTAAAAAAAAAAAGTAGAAGAGTGGAGTAACAAGTTTCAGTATTACACAAAGAAGTGATGGCAGGCCTTATTGAAAAGATAAGATTAGAAAAAATTCTGAAGGGAGCAAGGAAGTCAAGCAAGCAGACGTCTGAGAAAAGAAAAGTAGATTTATTATGAAGCTAGCATAGCTTAAATTTCAATATCCCTAACTTGCAGGGGCCCCTTCAAGAACCTGCATCTAATTTTGCATTTGTGATTTCTTAGTGAAGTTTCACAAACTTGCATACATATCCCTGTGGCAAAGTATTCCCAGCAGAAGAACCAGTTAGAGCAAAGGCTCTCAGGTAAGCATACCTGCCTTGCTCAGGGAATAGAAAGGAGATCACCATGGCAGGAGTAGAATGAACGGAGATAGGCTTTTGGGCATTGGAGGCCACTCCAATGACTTTGGCTTTTAAGGAAAGCCATTGGAGTTTTGCATTAAATTTTGACATGGTATGACTTACATTTCAAAGCATTGTTTTGCTTGGTATATTGGTATCAGGTTTAAAAGAGCAAGAGCAGAAGTAAGGGAATGGTTGGGAGGCCATGGCAGTAATCCAGGGGAGAAAGATGACTTGGCCCAGTATGGCAACAATGATAATGGAGAAGAGTTTGGATTCTTGATATATTTTGAAGATCAACTCAACAGGATTTCCAGATGGATTGGATATAAGTTATGAAGAAAAGAGAGGAGAAAGCATGGGATCACCATGGCTAGAAGCCATCACTTCTAGAAAGTGAGCCTAGAGAAGGGAAGAGGGCCAAGTTCTGAGGCAGGAGGCATATCAACCTTTCAACAAGAGTTTGGAAACATTGACCTTATATTTCATTAAAATAATTCTTTCATATAAAGGCTGAGATTTAATTCCTTTAGCATTCACTTGTAAGATTTTTTATTTTAGAGAGAGAGAGAGTGCACGAGCAGGGGAGAGGGGAAGAGGGAGAGAGAAAATCTCAAGCAGGCTCCACACTCAGCTTGGAGCCTGTCACAGGGCTTGATCCTATGACCCTGGGATCATGACCTGAGCTGAAATCAAGAATCAGATGCTCAATTGACTGGGCTACTCAGATGCCCCAGCATTCACTTGTAATTTATCCTTTTGATTGTTAAATTAAATGAAACTAAAGTGTACATAAGGCTTAATTTTCCCTCTCTCATTCTGAAATTCAACTGAGATGCATTATACGAGGTCAAAGAAAAAGGCATCAGAATTAGAATCCACAGGTGGGTGTTCTACTCCCAGTTCTACAGGTAATGAATGCAACTGTGAACAAGTCATTTAAACCTCCAGTTGTTGATTTCCACATCAGTAAGACTAGATCATTGAAACAAATGTTCCATCCCCTTCCATATTTGTATTATTTTTTTGTGTGATGAGTCTGTACTTGGCAACATTTCTTGTTTTCTTTGTTTTATTCTTGATATGGTATAAGGAAAATAATTTTGAGTAGAGGCAACTTAAAGAGTGCTTTATTTCTCTCCCTCACACTCCTCTTGGTCTGCAAGGGAAGGATATAGCCTGAACCAAAACTGAGTTGGAACATGATCCCCTCTCTTTTTGCATGATTACTTGGGGAATATACTACACAGTTCCTGTTGAGAAAGGGGGGTTTCACTGGCCTGGTAGTCTGGGGATATCCTGCAGGTCTTTCATCAGATGTTCTCCCATAAGGAAAATACAGAGCTGGAGTCAGAAACAGCTGCTCTTACATGTGTTGGATCATGAAGCCCCTTGAGAATCTGATACAACAGCTGCTCTATTGGGTCAACAGGAAAATACCATTGCCACCAAATATTAGAAATGGAACCCTTGTCCTTTAACAAATAAAGAGGCCGAAGACAGAAATAAAGAGATTTTCCCTAGGCCTTGCTCTTAGTAGTAAGTAGTGACTGCAGGACTAGAATCTAGGTGTTGAGTCTCAGCCGATGTTCTTCACATTATATGATGTTGCCTTTTATATTTTCCTGCAAAGCTAGTTTTCTTAAAGGTTGTTTTTTGTTTGTTTGTTTGTTTGTTTGTTTGTTTGTTTGTTTTTGGTGGGGGGAATGCATCACGTTTTGTTTTGTTTTTAAAATTTTTTTTTTAACGTTTATTCATTTTTGAGACAGAGAGAGACAGAGCATGAACGGGGGAGGGTCACAGAGAGAGGGAGACACAGAATCTGAAACAGGCTCCAGGCTCTGAGCTGTCGGCCCAGAGCCCGACGCGGGGCTCGAACTCATGGACCGTGAGATCATGACCTGAGCCGAAGTCGGACGCTTAACTGACCAAGCCACCCAGGCGCCCCCACGTTTTGTTTTTAATTCACATTCCACAATATTCAACCTTTTAGAGTTGTATATCCAGAGTTGTGCAATCACAGCCACTATCTAATTTTAGAACACTTTATCACCCCGAAAGGAAACCCTGTACCTATTAGCAGTCATTCCCATTCCTCCCACCCCCAGCCCTAGACAGCCACTAATCTACTTTCTATCTCTGTGGATTTGTCTACTCTGGGCGTTTTCATATACATGGAATTATACAGTAGGCTGTTTTTTGGTGACTGGCTTCTTTCACTTAGAATATCGTTTTTAAGATTTATCCATGTTGTAGCACGTATCACTACTTCTTTCCTTTTCATTGCCAAATCATGTCCCATTGTATAGCATATTTGGCTACCTGTTCATCAGTGGATGAACATTTGAGTTTTTCCCACTTCTCGACTACTATGAATAATAATGCCATGAAACTTGTGTACAAGTTTTGTGTGGATATATGTTTTCATTTCTCTTGCTATAAACTAGGAGAATTGCTGTATCATGTGATAAACCATGCAATGTTTAGAGCGATGTCTACAGGTTCCAATTTCTCCACATTCTACCCAATAATTCTTATCTTTTTAAAATTATAGCCATCCTAGTAAGTGTGAAGTGGTAACATATGTGGTCAGTGGCCTCCACATTGGACAGAGTAGAACTAAATAGTAAGTAACTAAAATGGAATTCAAAGCCAGATCATAAACTCTACCATCAGTTTTTTTTTCCCAAGCCAAAACTTACCGAGCTTTTACTGTGGTGGTTACTATACTAAGCATTGTCTTAGATTATCTCATTTAACTCTCATGACACTTCCATCAACAAGTACTGTTACTGGCCAATTTTATAAATGAGACTGGCTTAGAGAAGTTAAGTTCCTAGTGGCTGGTAAGTAGTAAGTTCAGGATTTAAGTCTAGGTCTATGTGTATCCTGAACTGAAGTCTTTAACTGCTACACTGTACCGCTAAATATTTTATTCAGTAGACTTACTTTTCCAAAGTGAGTCTAATCAATCACTACTTTCCAAGTTTTACCCTCACCACATATTGTTTCTAGCTCTCAGGATATTTGTATACTTGTTCTCAAATTTAGGTATCAGAATCATCTACTTTAATATGCTTCATTAGCTTTGTAGGTGTGTCTGACATATTCCAAACCTGGAGAACCACTGAGTCTGTTAGAATTAAGTTCAGCTGCAATTAACAGAAATGGTGCCATAAACGAGAGAAATGTATTCTTCTTACCCACTAAGGAGCCCAGAGATAGTTGGTCACTCTAGGGTTGATATCTAGCTCTGTGGTGTTGGGACTCAGGCTCCTTCTACCTTGTTCCTTGCTTTGTGTGGCTTCATTTTCCCCAAATCATCTCATTGTCCAATTGGCTGTTGGAGCTTCATCTATTACATCTGCATTCCAGCAGGCAAGGAGGTGGAAGGGGGAAAAAATACACATTTTCCTTTTAAAGGTTGTCCAGGAATATGCATGCACCATTTCCTCTTAATTCCACTGGCAAGAATTAGGACATGAGGCTGTGCCCTGCTGCAAGAGAGGCTGGGAAAAGTAGTCTTTATTCTGAGCGGCTATGTAGTCAGCGCAATATTGGAGGTCTCTCTTGCTGGAGGAATTAGGAGGGGTGAATACTTGGGACAATTAATCTCTGTCACACCCAGGAAAGAGGACAAATTTACCTAATTCCTATCTCTACTTTTGACATGAGACCTAAGAGTAATTCTTTCTATGAGAGATTTTAGATCCCATAATGAAGGTGATTATGGCAGTGGCTATCAAATGTTGCAGCACATGGGAATCACCGGGGATCTTAAAAACTACTGATGCCTGGCTTCCACACCCAATCATTCTGATTTAATTGATACGGAATGGAACCTGGGCATCAGGTATTTAAAACCTCCCATGGCGATTCTAATGTGCAGCAATGTTTGGGAACAACCCTCCCTAAGTTTGGGGGATCTTCCACCTAAGATCCATTGAGTGTGGATTTTCTCCATTGATGGCCTTTCTCTGAATTAAAATCCCAGCAGTTGGACTGGTGTATGTTCCTGGTATTAAGGTTAAGGATGATCAGCGTAAATCTATTGTCAGCCCTGCAAAAGACAATTCAGAGGGCAAGTCCTTCTGACAATAGCCAGTGACATTTTCATGTACAGAGAAGAACATGTTTTAATTGTATCTGTATTTAAACACATGCATTATTTCTGTGTGGCATGAAAATAGGTATCCTGGTTGTGTGTGCGTGGCAGGGCTCAGACATGACGGTGAATCATCCTTGAGCACAACATTTACATTTCAAACACAAGAACCTATTCAGTTCGAATTCAGAGGGCCCTCTCTATTTGGCAGTATGCTTGTCATCTAAAAGCTCAAAATAGCCTTTTAGAGATCCAAACTGTGTAAGCTATAATCTCAAACTATTACTAGCTGTCAGATATTTTATCCATTCAAGCAGATAAGTGGGCAAAGGTTATGTTTTCCTTAAATTGTTAATGCGAGGTCTGTCTTTTAAGTTGAGATGTGAAATGAGAAGAGGAATAAAATAGAAAATTTTCAAAGGAGAAATCTAGCCAGGTCATTTCATCCACCTCTTCACCTTCAGAAAGAATGACATTAAAACATTGTAAATAGATGAGAATCTATACTATTTTTATAGCTCTTAAATGACAGGATTGCACAACCCTGTTCTCACTGCACTACATTTCATGGTAACAATTTGCAGCTAGGAAATTCTTCTTTGCATAAAACTCTTTGCATCAAGCTCTGGCCAAGTTAATCCCATTTCCTCCTTGCTAGTTTTCCAATTCAGATGGACAATAGCATTCTTTGGAAATTTTTTCACACACTTGGAAACTATAATTAAATAGGTCTCCAGGTTTCTCTTTTCTAGTCTAAATAACTGTCTCTTCCAGTTTTCAGGTGCGATCAATTTCATGACAATCTTAACAGTGGGGTTCTCCAAACTGTCTACATTTAAAATCACCTGAGGAGTTTTGGCATCTACTGATACCTGTGTCCCACCCCCACATATGTGATTCAATTGTCTGGAGTAGGTCCTGAACTTGGGAATTTTTAGAAGATTCCCAAATAATTCAAAATTGCAGAGCCACTGTCTGAACCTACCCTATTACCCTCCTTCTTTCCTCCTTGCTTATAGAACTTCCATAACAGTCCCAGATAAAGGATCATGATTGGCCTAAAACAGTGGTTCCCAGATATGACTACACTAGAATCACTTGTACAGCTCTGACGATAGGAATGCCTGGACTCCACTAACAAATTAAATCAGAATATCCAGGGGTGGGACTCAGGGAAAAGTGTCTCTAAAAATTGCTCTTCTTATCTTAAATTCCACATATATTTGTCTTTCTCTAATTTGCTTAGCATAATACACTCTAGTTCCATCCATATTGTTGCAAATGGCAAGATTTCATTCTTCTTGATTGCCAAGTAATACTCCATTATATATCTATATACCATGCCTTCTTTATCCATTCATCTGTTGATGGACATTTGGGCTCTTTCCATAATTTGGCTGTTGTCAATAGTGCTCCTATAAACATTGGGGTGCATGTGCCCCTTCAAAATATCACTCTTTTAGCCTTTAGATAAATACCTAGTACTGCAATTGCTGGGTCAGAGGGTAGTTCTATTTTTTAACTGGTTGCACCAGTTTGCATTCCCACTGTGCAGTGCAAAAGGGTTCCTCTTTCTCTGCATCCTTGCCAACATCTGTGGCTGCCTGGGTTGTTAATGTTAGCCACTCTGACAGGTGCGAGGTGGTACCTCATTGTGGTTTGTATTTGTATTTCCCTGATGATGAGTGATATTGAGCATTATTTTCATGTGTCTGTTAGCCATCTGGATGTCTTTTTTGGAAAAGTGTCTATTCATGTCTTCTTCCCATTTCTTCATTAGGTTGCTTTTTGGGTGTTGAGTTGGTAAGTTCTTTATAGATTTTAGATACTAACCGTTTATCTGATATGTCATTTGCAAATATTTCCTCCCATTCCATTGGTTGCCTTTTAGTTTTGCTGATTGTTTCCTTCACCGTGCAGATACTTTTTATCTTGATGAGGTCCCAATAGTTCATTTTTCCTTTTGTTTTCCTTGCTTATGGAGACGTGTTGAGTAAGAGGTTGCTGCGGCCGAGGTCAAAGAGGTTTTTGCCTTTCTCCCCTAGGATTTTGATGGCTTTCTGTCTTACGTTTAAGTCTTTCATCCATTTTGAGTTTATTTTTTCCTTCTGCATGTCGCTGTCCAGTTTTCCCAACACCATTTGATGAAAAGACTGCAGATGAACATAAGGGAAGCAAAAATGATATAGAAACAGGGAGGGGGACAAACCACAAGAGACTCTTAAATACAGAGAACAAGTTGAGGGTTGCTGGAGGGGTGTGGGCTGGGGGATGGGCTAACTGGGCAAGGGGCATTAAGGGGGGCACTTGGGATGAGCACTGGGTGTTATATGTAGGGGATGAACCACTGGATTCTCCTGAAGTCATTATTACACTATATGTTAACTAACTTGGATGTAAGTTAAATAAATTTAAGAAAATAAAAAAGTGCTTTTTAAATTTATATTTAATTAATATTTTTAATCCACCACTAGGGCTGGAAGCCATTGGTGGGAAGACTGTTCTAAAGTGTTTTCCTAAAATCAGCAGCATCAGCGTCAGTTGGGAATTTGAAGTAATATAAATCCTAACCCAGGCCCACTGAATCAGAATCTTCGTGGAGGTGGAGCTCCCAGCAATCTGTTTTAACAAGCCTTCCAGGTGATTCCAATGCCTACTAAAGTTTGAGAAGCACTAGTCTAAGCCTATTTTGATGAGTTTGTGTCCTGATTTCCCAGCCTCCCTTTCAGCCACAGGTGGCCATGTGACCCATTCCAGCCAATGAGACCTAACAGAGGTCTAGGAAGAGGTAGTTTCTGAGAATGCTTTTACTTTCTTGACACAAGGGAACAGACGAGACTGGCAGTGTGCCTCTGCTTCTACCTCCCTTGCATCTTGAAGGTAGGTGATCCCTGGAACTACAGCTGTCATTTGGGGGGCATGAGGCAAACAGACCCAACTAAAGCCCAAGAGAATCACAGAGATGCTGACTCTGATGTTCGCACATCCACATGTTAGTTATTGCTGACCAATACCAGCAGTAACCTACCTCCAGACTCCAGTTATGGGAAAAATAAACCCCTACTTGTTTAAGCCATTGCTAGTAAGGTTTTACGTTGATTGTAGCACAACACAATCTTAACTGATAGAGAATCAGATCTTCAAATGCTTTGTCATGGAGAAAACTCAAAATTGAATAGAATATTTATACTTAAAGCTGATCATGCTATATTTAAGGGAGTGTCACCTTCCAATTGTGGTACTCTAAGTACTACATCTGTGGATCCCAGTGTGGCTGTATACCAAGATTTACATGAAGGAGCTTTTTTAAAATGATTCGTGAACCTCACCCTAGGTGTACTGAGTTGGAATCTCCCAGATTTGGACTGGGAGACTCTGTAACTTAACAAGGTGACTATTTTTGCCTCCAGCTGGCCCGAGTCTACAGCATGGCTAAGGCTAGGGTAAGGTAAGTGAAGAGCCTAAAGTGCAAAATTGAAAGAGGTATTCAATCTTAGGGTTGTGCAAGTGTAGGGCTGGCAGTTGCATGACCCTGAAAGTAAATGCCTCCTTACATTTTGTGCCCTAGGTACCTCATCTAGCCTCACCCTAGCCTCCACTCTGATTCAGATAAAATTTAACAGGTGGTACCTCTCATTACAGAGGAAACTCAAGTCAAATAATCCTTTATACAAAACAATCCATTAGATCAACTGAAATGTTTAATTTTTCAGTGACTGGTTCCAAGCATCATAAAGCCAAACACATTTACCTAAAAATGATGCCACATACAGTTTCACTTCAATTTGGGGTATGCATCTTGGTATCAGATGACATCAATATCCCCCTGAGTTAAAAAATAACTACAGCACTGATTGTCTCAGTCCCTGTTCACCCACATGAAAACAGGAATGTGATCCTGTGAGAAAAGAATTTAATTAGGTGAGTCAATGGGTGTCAGATAGCATGGTGGTGGCAGAATCCAGGACTAAGATCCTCCTGTAACTACTAAGTACTCAAGTATCTGTTACTCGAATTAAAAGTGGAAACTAGTAGGTGTTTGTAAAAATGTGTCGAGCTTGGCTATTCCTGTTTCCCAAAAGCATTTTAGGACACACAGATGCAGCAGTCTCCCAGAAATAGAAGTGTGGGTAACTTAACCCAAAGTTGTGGTTCCTGTGTCCAGCCTGTGTTGGATGGTGCGTCAGCAGAATGAATGGTGAAGAATCTCAGTGGGCTGACGTTCTGGAGCTTCCTGAGCATGCCTTGTTAGGGCTGGGAGGGAAGTAAGGGTGCTGGTTGGGCAGGCTAAGGGAAGCCTGCACGTTGAGGCAGGGAGAAAGACTCGGACTAAAGCTTTAGATTTACCTGCTTCACTCCACATTTCAGGTCTCTAGCTTTTGCTTTTATAGGTGCAGGACTGATGGAAGTAGCTGGTGGCTAGTAGCAGGAGGGCAGCCTCCACCAAGTGAACTATAAAAGGGCCCTCTTGTCACACCCTCCCTCTTGCCGCAGAGGCATTATTAGAGCACTTCTCATTTTAGTGTGGCTGGTGGGCACTCCAGCATCGATGAGGCAAATATTTAACAAGAAGTTGCTAAAAATAATGACTCCTCTTTCCTGCCTGATGTGCACTAGGCACTCTGACTGACTCCTTCTCACTCTGTGATTGGCTCAGATTTATGGCAGCGGGACTCTGTGTCCTGTACCTTACTGTGGGGAGGGGACTGGCTGTGGTCCTGTGAACCAAGAACTGAGTAACTGTTGTCTTAAGGCTGCTTCCCTACTTCCTTTTCTGACCGTCCTTATGCAGGTAAGGTGGCACTCAGCAGCAACTGGCAAACCAGGACTGGATCAGCGGGTTTGGAGGGAGTCCAAAATGTGTTTGTCAGCCAGGATGATTGAGAACACACACCTGGTACCAGAGTGCAACACAGACCAGCCAGTGCACTTGGACAGATACGTGCTGCTTGCTGGAATCTGCTCCTGGTACAGGGAGGTCCTAGGTGGCTCTGCCTGCAGATTCATACTCCTTCCAACACAAAGTCTGGGTGTTTTTGTGAGATGCATTCTGAGGCATGAAGGGAAGAAATTACATGTCTGGGATTTGCTTTAAAAATATTTAGGGACATCTGGGTGGCTCAATCAGTTAAGTGTTTGATTCTTGATTTCAGTTCGGGTCATGATCTCATGGTTGCGAGATCAAGTCCCGAGAAGGGCTCAGTGTGGAGCCTGCTTGGGATTCTCTCTCTCCCTCTCTCTCTCTGCCCCTCCCCTGTTTGTATTCATTCATTTCCCCACACACCCTCCTCCCTCCCTCTCTCAAAATAAATAAATAAACTTAAAAATATTTAACTATAAGAACTTCAAAGAAAAAAGGGATTCAAAGGGCTACGTGAAAGGTGGCAAAACTGTGTTGAATCACAATATTGGGTAAATGGCAGTTTATTATGCTATTCTTTCTAATTTTTCTGATTCTTTCTAATTTTGTGTATTAACATTTTCATAGTTAAATCTGTTTGAAAGGTTACATTGATCATTATAAACCTTATAAATCTTACAATAAGTTTATGTATGCCTTTGCACACTACCCACTTGTTTGAACTGACATCAAGAAATGGGGAGCTAGAGCTGTGTGGAATCTGATTGGGAACATCCTTTCTACCCAGTCCCATCAACCCCTTGCCTGGGCTCAGGACCTTTATTGTACAGTGAAAAGATGGCAGGACTGGGGCTCCAGAAATCTGGGTGCAAGTTTGGTCTGTTCATTACAAGGAGACTTTAGATAAGTTGCTTGCTCTCCAGCTTCTTTTTTTTCTCTATAAAGTGGGGATGATCCTATAAGAACACCAGCCTCAAGTTACTGGAAGATCATATGAAATAAGGTTCCTTGTGTGTTAGCGAAGTGTTATTGACACCAGCAGCACGACCTTGGACCAGGTGGCCAAGTGCTCTGACGTCAGAGTCCTCAGTTATAGGATGAGAGGGAGAGCACATCAGCATTCCCAAGGCTGTGGGAGAACAACCCAGGAAACTTATGCAGCTGATTCTGCACTGCAGCTCAGTTGGGGGACAGCTGAATTAAATAATGGTAGTGGTTCTCTCATGCTCTAACAGTGAAATGGCTGTCGGAGGATTAGGAGTCTATTGTGCCAAGTTGTTTTGACAGTTAGGTGCGGGTCACAGTTTTAGGGTTATTTCATGGTGATAACTAGTTAAAGAGAACCATAATAAATGAGGAGGAGGAGGAAGTCTGAACTGCTCTGGTGAATCAAGGCCTTTATCGAGGGGTAGGCCCGCAGATTAAGAGAGTAGAGGGGGTCAGCTGTTCCGCTCACGCAGCTGTTATGTAAAATGACTGGTAAGGGGGCTCTCCTAAGCTACCTGGGAGAGCTGATAGCAGGAGAACAACTGCCCAGGTGAGGGCAGCGCCTATAATTTCTGCACTCTAGGGGAACTTTGGGGTGATTGGTCCAGACAGCAGGGCCACATGTGGGAGGGTGACCTTGTAGTCCTGGCTGTAGGCCTGTGCCTCCTTCACGGCTAGGCCCAGGAGATTGGCTGCCCGCTGTGCCTGTGCCCATCTCATTGGCTGCCTCTCTGCTTTTCTTTGCAGCACATTCCAACATTTGTACATATTTGCTTCCAAGTCACTTTTCCCACATTCAGACTTCTTTCAAAATTCTTGTTTGTCTCCTGTGAAGAGTAATCCAATTCAGGATTTGTTGACTGCCTCTTAGGTTCAAGACCTTGTGCTACTGACCTCAGACGGTACAAAAGGAAAAGGGACGTTTTTCCCTAAAGCCCCAGTATATCGTGCAGAGGGAATGGAGAGTAAGACTGGCACACAGGTAACACCAACACACAAAGAACCTGGCAAATGCCACAAGAATAGTGAGTTGTGAAACTATTTTAAGGAAAATAGGCCACATTTCCTTTTTAAGGCCACGTTTCACATCACAAAGAGTTGATGGAGAAAGTGCATTAGAGATGGGTCTTGAATGGTAAGTTTTCTAGAGGTAGAGAAGGATGAGATAAATATTTAGGGAGGAGCAGTAGTAAAGGCAGGAAAAGGTGGCGCATGTTTGGAGAATGGCAAGCAGTGCCATTTTGTCCCGGCCCTGGGATGAGTAGAAGACCAAGAGGACACAGACGCAGGTTTGGGCCATTCAGAGGAAGCACTTACTTCAATTTGCTCAGCAATAAGGGCCCCTGAAGGTTTCTGAGAAAAGGCCACAGATGAGGACTTCAAGAATGCTAACGTAGTTCCAGTGTGTAGACTGGAGAGCCAGATGGACCAGGCTACCTAGTGTGGAGATAATGAGTGGTGGCCCTCAGGACAGGCCACAGGGGCCACCACATGTTGGTACACAGAGTCCAGGAAACCATGGAGTCAGGCTAAGCAGGAGGCATCTTAAGGTATTCTTCTGCTACTTTTGTTTTTTACTGTTTATTTATTTATTTGGTGGGGGCGGCGGGGGGAGGGACAGTGAGAGAGAAAGAGAGAGAATCCCAAGCAGACTCTGCACTAACGCAGAGCCCGATGTGGGGCTGGATCTCACAAACATGAGATCATGACCTAAGCCAAAACCAAGAGCTTAACTGAACCACCCAAGCTCCCCTCGAGGTGTTATTCTTAAGACTCTAGATAGTATGAGGTAAAAAGCTCTCTGTTTTACATATATCCTTGAGGTCTGGAGAGGTCAACATTTTCCTGTCATACACTGGAAACACAAAATCAAGTTTTCTTCCCAAGTGGGTCTTCTTTCAACATTGACAAATTCACCCTCCTCTAAATTCCACAGGGATCTGTAAGAAAAAAACAAAAAAAAACAAAAGTGGTTGAGCTGAAGGCCAGGGTAGCCTGCCTTCTTCTGCCTCAAAGCTTCTAAACCACCCCTGAGTGTGGATGATTATATTCTTCCATGTTACAGTTTCCTTGCTCCTGCCCCTGTGCTGTCAGTTCTGTTCTTCCCTGCTTCTTACACCGTCTGGGAGGTCTCCCTCTTGAATGGTCCATCCCTCCAACATCCATCTTGCTGCTGCTCCCTACATTCCTCCTGCTCCAAACCACCATCTCTCACTGCTACCACATAAGAATCTCCTCACTGTCTGCTTGTGCCCTTGTACCTTTCGTGGCCCCACCCTTTAAGCCATAGCCAGACCTCTAGACTGATCCTGTTCAGAGTGAAGTAACACCATGTAACTGTCTTGTTTCAACCCTCCAAAGAGCAGCCCCCACAGGCTAACATCCAAAATCCTTAGCTTGGCCTATGTGGTTCTTCATGACCTCGCCCCTGGCTCCCCCCTTCCCTTGTTTTGTAGCTACTCTGGCCTCCTTTTTGTTCTAATACCTACCAAGCATGTGCCAGACTGTCTTGGCCCTTGCTTTCCCCTCTGCCTAGAATGTTGTTCTTCAGATATTTTTATGGCCCATTCCCTCACTTTAGGGTTATGTTAATGCCACCTCCTCAAAGAGGCCTATTTGGACCACCTTGTCACTATCTGTCCACTTACCCTGCTTTGTTTCTCTTGGTAACATTGACCACGATCAGTCTTTGTGTAATGTCTGTCTTCTCCAGCAGGATGTAAGTTCGATCAGCATAGGGTCTCTGGCCCACCTCCGTTTGTTCAGGGCCTGGATAAAAGCTAGGTTCTCAATAAATACTTGTTGAATGAATGAATGTGGAGATCCTCTTTCTAGAAAATACTACTTTGGCTCTGCTTCTGTTTCTTGGTCCTCATTTGCTGTGGTCTTTGAAGGTTGTGACAACACTATGGCCTTGCCCCTTGCCCCTTAACCAGCATGGAGCTAAATGTTTCTCTTCCTCCATATCAGAGCATTTGTGATACTTTCATGGACATCCTAAATTTAAATTCGCCCTAAGATTTACTCTTTCCTTCTCTCCCTCCCTCTTCCTTTTCTCTATCTTCATCTCTCATCTTTGTGCAAGATGATACCCTAGTATTACTTTCAGCCTACACCTCTCTAAACGTCAGTCCTTCCAGTGCCTACTGGGCATCCTGATGGCACCTCATATTTCATATACTCAAAAATGTCTTCTTCCTCCTCACCACTATCTTCTTTGGCTCCCAAGTTAGGAGTCTTAGAATCATTTTTTTTATTCCTCCTTAAGACCCCCTTTCCTAGTAGCTACCAGTATCACTGGATCTTCCTTCTAAATGGCTTTTACATCTCTCCAGCTATTTCCATTCCCACAACCACCACCTTGGTATTACCTTTGCCTGCCTGGCCAGAACCAGCTCTGATGGTTCCCTCCCTGCTTGTAGGCCCTTATTTAAGGGCCTGTGTCTCTGCTTCAAAAAGTCCCTCTAGGCTCTGGGCCAGTTAGCTTCACCTCACTGATGACCATGCATTTTCAGCCCAGGTTTGGCTTTCTACTTGTCCTTGCACTGCCCAAGGCTCCCGATCCTGTTCTTAACTGCATGTCTGGAGGCCATGTAGGCCAGACCCACTCATTTCACAGCCTAGGCCCAGCTTCCATTTCCTGAGACAATGAAATTTAAGGTTACCCCTTCACCAGCCCCCTGCCTCCATTCTCCCCTCCTCATCCTTAGTTTCAAATAAAAGTCAGACTCATTTTTGAAAGAGTTGCTTTAAGCCTTGGCTACCCTACTAAAAAATTAATGGCTCTCTATTTCCTATAGAATGAAGACCAAATTCCTTAGCCTGAAAGTCAAGCTTGATTGTGGTCTACCTTTTTAGCCACAGAATTCCTAAAATAGACCTAAGATGCAAATGCGTAGAGGGGCTGGGAAGGCAATGGAAGTGAATAATATATGGGTCCTGTATAACATGATAAGGAGTGGTAGAGACTGTGGCAAAGTGGAGAGCACATGTCCTGTTTAAAAAAATTTTTTTAATGTCCGTTTATTGTTGAGAGCGAGAGAGACAGAGTGCGAGCAGGGGAGGGGCAGAGAGACAGGGAGTCACAGAATCCAAAGCAGGATCTGGGCTCTGAGCTGTCAGCACAGAGCCTGACACGGGGCTCAAACTCACCAGTGCAAGATCATGACCTGAGCCAAAGTCAGACGCTTAATCAACTGAGCCGCCCAGGGCCCCAGAGCATGTGTCCTGTTTAGAGAATAGAGTCAGATTCTGCCATGAAGGAATTTGAGCATATTTTGATTATTTAACAGAAGCTTGGAATCTGGGGTTTTAGGCAAAATTTCTGGAGTTTCTAAATGTTGGCCCAAAATATATATAAATATAAATATGGCATAGTAAAAATCGTATCTGCAGGCTGGATTCAGTCACAGAGCCACCAGTTTGGAATTCAGCCTCTGTATCACCTAAACCAGCCCAAAGCTCTTGACCTATACTTATTAAACAGTAATAATAGCAATAAGCAAGTGTTAGAACAGTGTTAAAGATCTAGTTCCAAACCAGGACCTTGTCTTTGGTATAATCAGAAGGATAATTAGAATGGTGGTAATATTTTCATGATAAGTCAATGGCATTTGCTGCCCTGTTAGTGTACAACCTAAAACCATCCTGGAGCACCAGCAGCAATGGCCCAATTTATGAAAGCACAGACAGAGCATTTCCCAGACTGGTGTAAGATACATAAGAAATGCTTGTTGTAGTAAATGGGTATAAGACAGCATTCTTCAAAGAGTCTGTGTTCTAAACATTTGTTTGTCAGGATTTTGTTTTCAACACAGTCCCAGAAACAATGATATAAGTGGGACCACAGAAGTGATACTGCCAATGGATTATTTTATATTTGCAGTGAAAAAGAGTAGCAAAGAAGGCTGGTGCAGATGTATGGTGTGGTGGTCCAACCCCACAAACTTCCTCTGTCCTAGTGGCCCTGGTCAGAAATAAACCTCTGATAGGCAGGCCTTCAAGGAGGAGCATGGACACAAGGGTTGGGTAGGGTGGTTGATAAGAGTGCCAGCCTCTGATCTGAGACTTCCCAAGTCCCTCTAACCTGGACTTGTCAGCACTGCCCCAGGAATGGCCCTTCTTTGAGGCTGGGGGCTTTGGGGTTTGCCTAGAAGTAAAGAAGGTAAGAGCACAAATGTGGGGAACATCCTTCTAGCTGTACTAGAACTGAAAGGGGCCACGGACAAGGCAGTTTTCCTTCCTGTCAGGGGCACTAGTGCTGTGAGGTTGAGAGTGGGAAGGGAGCCACACTTGGAAACGTCTCCAACTTATTCAGGTCAAGGGTCCCTTTCACCTCCCCACTCCTCCCAGTCCTGCCTCTCCCTAGGAGCAGGCTGGAGGCATTTCCTTTACCTAGTATTTCACTCTTTCTCCAGAAGTTCAGCAAGTGGAGCTGACAGCACCCCAGGGGACTCCTACCATTTCCTCCGTCTCCAGGGAGATGCCTCCTGAATGAAAGGATCTAAAAAGAGATACACACACATTTATATATACGCCTTCCTGTTCTCTCAAGCACCAGAATATTTTCTGCTCTGGGCTCCCACACTCCACAGCCTCATTATCTTCTCTGAGATTTTTCTCTCCTTCCTCATACCACTGCCTCTGCTGCCACCCCCACCACACACACACACACACACACACACACACACACACACACACACACAGTTTCTGCTGTTATCTCTGAAGGCTAGGAGAGCTACTAAGAAGAGAGAAGTGTTTCTAGAGCTTCATCTACCTCACAATTTGTTCTCAGCCTCACTGTGTGAATATTGAGGCTGTTCCCAGAAGTGCTGGAAGGAATATTTTTCTTTCCCCTCCCCTGTTCACTACCTTCTCCTAATCGATCAGTGAGCCCACAACTCATTTCAAGGTTTCTATTTCAACCTAACTTTCTTCAGTCAAGACAGCACAAAAACTTCCAGCTCTTTTTCTTCCTCCTCCCTCTCCTACCCTTTGCTCTACTCTCCCATCCCCCTAGTTTGGGAGACTCTCTGGCTTTTCTATTTTTTGCCATTGACGAAATTTAAAGCTAACAGTAAGACACCACAGGATGTTCAAAAAGTCAGATGCAGGGGCACCTGGGTGGCTCAGTCGGTTGAGCGTCTGACTTCGGCTCAGGTCATGATCTCACGGTCTGTGAGTTCGAGCCCCGCATCAGGCTCTGTGCTGCCAGCTCAGAGCCTGGAGCCTGCTTTCGATTCTCTCTCTCTGCCCCTCCCCTGCTCATGCTCTGTCTCTCTCTCTGTCAAAAATAAATAAACATTTTAAAAAATTTAAAAAAAGTCCGATACATTTGTTTGTAAACAGTATTTTAGTTACTTTTCAAATAATATGCTAAATGTTTTTCTTCAACCTCCAAACCCCTCCTCAGGTGAAGCATCTCTAAATGTAATGCAGTGGGTCCAACTGTTAATCTGAAAAGTGCAATAAAAACAGAGTATCTAAAAATCTGGAAACCGAGATAAAATTGTGTATTTATTGTACTTGTTTAGATTAACAGTTAAGCCCACTGTTGTAAATGGAAAGATTCCTCACCTGAAATGTAGCTGTAGCTGAAAACAGAAATGTAAGTTTCTCCTGTGCTTTCTGACATGACAAACACCTCGCATATTTCCCTGTGATTTAAAAAACTTAACAAGCGGACCATATGATTAGTACACATTCCCCTTACAGTCTTTGGAGCTAAATGGATTAACATAAGAGCTATTTATCTACATGTAAATCCTCCCATGAGGATGACCAATTCAGATTCAGAGTAAGCTTATAATATATTTATCAGGATATACCAAAAATAAAGATGATTGTGAATTTTGCATTTTAATGAAATTCTGAAGCCTCCAACGAGAAGCTGAGTAGAAAAGGGTCATAGTGTCCTATTTCTCCTTTTCTCTAAAAATAGAATTCCTTTTACATAAATATTCTATCTGTATTATACAATAAATCTAAATAAGTGAGGGAGAATTTGTGCTCAAAATGTTGTCACCTCAGCAGAGCTAACTGTGCATTGACCCTGTTCCCTTCTAGCTCTGGTGAATAATTGCAATGAGTGCATTTTCCCATTTTCAATTAAAACTATCTCAGAAGCATGTTCTATGTTGCTGTGTAGTCCTTGTAATTTGAATTTTAATACCTACACCATATTTTTAATTATTCCCCTGCTATTGGGCACTTATTTTGTAATCTTTTCCATAACAATTAACACTGTGGCTAATCCTTGTTTATTTAGCTTTTTCCCTTAGGGATTATTTCTTCAGAGGTAGGATTAAGTAAAGGTCAAAAGCCTAGATGTGAGGGGTTTTTTATTTCACCCAGGAACCAACAGGCTCTGAGCGCCCCACCCATGGTCTCCCACCTTTCCCATCAGAGACAGACAATTCTCCATCAGAGGTTTATCAAGTGGCTGCAGTCCCCCCTGCCCCACCAGAATGCCACGACAAGCTCAGAGTTCTTTCAGAAATATATAGGCTTAAGCATTCTGACCTTTCACCCCATGAGCTTGCTATATGTTGCCACCACGTGATTCTCGACAAAAAGTAATACCAGTACTATCAGATTATAACAATTTCACTGAAAGAATGAAAAGTGACCAAGTAATGGCATTTAGAAAGTTGTATGCCCCTTTAAACAATGTAAAATGGTTCTCATTGTTTTAATTTGTATTTATCTTTTACATTAGTGAGATTGAACTAGTTTTCATGTACTTGTTTACTAGTTATATCCTCTTGAATGAAACATCTATTTCTTTCCCCAGCTCATTTACTTGCAAGAATCTAATATTTTTTGTATGAGCATTTTATAAAACACAGATCTTAAGCCTTTTAAATATATGCTAATATTTTCCAGTTTATTTTTTCTTTTTGATAGAATTCTAATATTGTGTTAATAAGCTATACTCACCTCTAATTTCATAGCATTGTTTCAGAAAGCTTTGAATACAGATTTTGGTTCAAAGGGCAATTTGGTTTTTATAAATCACTGGCATACAGGTTTCCAGAGGAAATAATAATAAATTGTCAAGTGTTGGATTTTTATGACATGCCAGGATTAAATGATGGAAATATCTGGTCACTGCTAAATGTAGTAAACTCTTTTTTCTTGGACCATATAAACAGAATAATCAATACAGACTGGGACTTGAGGGAACCTCAATATAGGTAACAGGGTTGGGGCCTTTGGAATGTAGAGAGACAGGAGCTGGGCTTTCTTGGGATGACATGAGATAAGGTCATGTGATATGGGATGGACAGATGAGGTGTGGACTGGGAAGAACCGAGTTAAGAGGAATTTCTCTCCTTTCCATATCCAACCTCTTGCTGATCACCAGAGCAGATTTCCATAGGAAGTAGTCATTTACAAATATTTTTAGGGTCTCCCTTCATTTCCTTTCTCCTTGCTATATTCCTTCCCAAACTCGATCACTCCTTCCTTTTCCTTTTCTTATGGCAGGATAGCACAATTACAATGGGGTCAGCAAAGCTGGATCCAGGCCCTGCCATTTGATTATTACTTGGCTTTTGCCACATTACTCTCTGATCCTCAGTTTCCTCTTCAGTAAAATGGAAACAATAATAGTACTTATTTCTGGAAAGTTGTTAATGAAGATTAAAAGAGAAAGTGTTTGAATGCTTAACACAGTGTGGTAGACTATTTTATTCACAAATAAAATAGTGAAATGAAGTAAATGAAGTATGAATAGAGGTGACATATGACACTTTGAGGCAGAAAATTTAAGAGCCAGTACACAGTTTGCCATGTTTTCTCTCTGCCATAATGACCAGCAGTCCTCCAGACAGAAACTGTTCTATCCCTCTAAAGTCTCAAACAGGACACAGAATAGTCACAGTCAACATGCAGTGGGCATGTAACATGAGCAAGAAAAAAATCTTTGTGACAAGTTTCAAACCACTGGCCTTTGGAGGTTGCTTGTTATCACAGCCTAACCTAGCCTATATCGATTGATAAATATAGTATATGGCATATTGTAAGAGCTTATATAATGACTGGTGAGCTGTTAGCCAATGTCCAGTGCTCAGACAGGCCTAAAGGACATTTGGGTTCTGACCAGCCAGAATGGAGTGTCCTTGATCACACATAATAACAGCTTCAAAATACACAAAGTAAGAACTAATAGAACTTCAAGGAAAAATAGGGAAATCCACAATTACAGTCAGATATTTCAATACTTCTATCTCAATCGGTTGAACAAACAGAAAATCAATAAGGGCATAGAATACTTGAACAACAACCAACTTGATCCACTTGGAATTTACAGACTATTCCATCCAACAATGGCAAAATACACATTCTTTTCAAGTGCACACAGAACAATTATCAAGATAAACTATATTCTAGGCCATTTAACAAGACTTAATTAAAATCATTCAGTATATTCTCTGACTACAAAGGAATTAGAAATCAATAAAAGAAATATATCTGGAAAATCCCTAAATATTTGGAAATTACACACTTCTAAGCCTATATATCAACAAACACAGGAGGATTAGAAAACGTCTTGAACAGTATGAAAATGAAATCAGAACACAGAGAAATTTGTGGGTGCAGCAAAAGCAGTGCTTGGAAGGAGATCTATACCTTAAAATTTTATATTACAAAAGAAGAAAGGTCTAAAATCAAGAATCAAAGCTTCCAACTTAAGCTGTAAGAAGAGAATTTAAACCAAAGTAAGCAGAAGGAAAATAAATAATATTAAGAGAAATAATAAAATAGAACACAAACAAAAGGGAAAATCAATGAAACCAAAATCTGGTTCTTTGAAAAGATCAATGAAATCAATAGACAAGAAGACACGGATATTAGAAATCAAAGAAGGAACATCACTACAGATTCTATAAATAGTAAAAGCATAATAAAGTAATATGAACAACTTTATCAATATATTTGACAACTTAAATGAACAAATTCCTTAAGACACAATCAATGTTGATTCAAGAAGAAATAGAAAACCTGTTTAACTTCATATCTGTTAAAGAAGTTGAATTCCTAATATCTATTTTAAAAATTGAAGTCTTGGGGCACCTGGGTGGCTCAGTTGGTTGAGCATCTGACTTCGGCTCAGGTCATGGTCTTACAGTTTGTGGGTTTGAGCCCTGCGTCAGTCTCTGTGCTGAGGGCTCAGAGCCTGGAGCCTGCTTTTTATTCTGTGTTTCCCTCTCTTTCTTGCCCCTCCCCTTCTCATGCTCTCTCTCTCTCAAAAACAAACATTAAAAAAAAAACTTAAATAAACAAGTAAATAAAAATAAAAATTTAAGTCCTAATCTGAGCCCAAGTCTAGACACAGATAGATCTACTAGTGAATTTCCTCAAACATTTCAGGAAAAATATAAACAATATAAACCCCTTCAAAAAATGGAAGGCAGGAAGGAATATGTCTTAACTGATTTTATAAAGCCAGCATTACTAATATCAAAACTTGTTAAAGATATAAGAAAAACACTGACCAGTATCACTCATGAATGCACATGCAAACATCCTTAGCAAAATATTAGCAAATTGAATCCAGCAGTGTTAAAAATTATACTATATCATGATCTAGTAAGGTTTATCCTTGGAAAAGGAGGTTGATTTGAAGTTCAAAAACTGATAAATGTAATTCACCATATTAACAGAATAAAGGGCAATACAATATGATCATCTCAATAGGTAGAGAAAGCATTTGATAAATGTTTCACTCATAATAAAATCTGTTAGCAAATCAGGAGCAGGGAAGTTACTAAAGCTGAGTAAGGACATCTACAAAAGTCTACAGTTGACTGCATGAGAAAACATGGGAGAAAAACTTTAAACCTGGGATAGGCAAAAATTTCTTAATAAGAGAAAATCATAAAAAATGAAAAAACTGAACTTCACTGAAATAAAAAAAACTCTGCTCTGGGACAATATTAAAGAAATAGATAAGCCCCAAACTGGAAGAAAATATTTGCAAAATGCACATTTCACAAAAGACAGGCATCCAAAATATGTAAAGAACTCCTAAAACTCAATAGTATGAAGGTAAAAGAATCCAATGAAATAAGGAGCAAATGATTTGAACAGATACTTGACAAATGAAGATCCATAAATGGACAGTAAACACATGAAAAGATGCTCCATATGATTAGCCTTCAGGGAAGTGCAAAGTAAAACCACAGTGGGTCACCACTATACACCCATTAGGCTAAAATTAGAAAGACTGAAATACCAACAGTTGGCAAGGGCATGGAGCAATTAGAGCTGCCATACATTGCTAGTGGGAACATAAAATGCTATAAATGCTTTGAAAAATAATTGGGCGGTTTCTTAAAAAGTTAAACATTCACTTACCATACAACCCATGAATCCCATTCACAGTTATTTACCCAAGACAAATGAAAACATGTATCAGTATACATCTGTACATGAATGTTTGCAGCAGCTTTATTCATAGTATTCAAAGCTGCAAACCCAAGTATCTAGCAACAGATGAACTGATAAGTTATATCCACACAAAAGAATATTACTCAGCTATTAAAAGGAACTAACACATGCAACACTATCAGTCGTCTCAAACAGTATCAGAGCAAAAGAAAGTAGACATAAAAGAGTGCATATATACGATTCTATCTTTATGAAATTCTTTTTTTTTTTTTTTAACGTTTATTTATTACTGAGAGACAGAGAGACACAGAGCGTGAGCAGTGGAGGGGCAGAGAGAGAGAGAGACACAGAATCTGAAGCAGGCTCCAGGCTCTGCAGAGCCCGACGTGGAGCTCCAACTCACAAACCATGAGATCATGACCTGAGCCGAAGTTGGTCACTTAACCAATTAAGCCACCCAGGTGCCCCTATGAAATTCTAATAAGGCAAAATCTATAGTTACAGAAAGCACATTAGTGGTTGCCTAAGGAGTTGGGGGTGAGGGAGTCTGGACTGAAAACAAGTACAAGGGAACATCTTATCGTGATGAAAATTTGTGGTTTCTTGACTGTGGGTGTAAGCATGGTTGTATTTGCTTGTTAAAATTCATTAAACCATTACTTAGGTGCATTTTATGGGAATTATACACCAATAAAATTTATCTTGTAAAAAGTTACAGGTAGGGGTGCCTGGGTGGCTCAGTTGTTTGAACATCCAGCTCTTGCTTTCGGCTGTTATTATCCGGGGGTCATGGGACTGAGCCCCGTGTTGGGCTCTGTGATGAGCTTGGAGGCTGCTTACAATTCTCTCTCTCCCTCTGCCCCTCTCCCCTGCTTGCTCTCTCACTCTTTTTCTTTTTTTTTTTTTTTTTTTTAACGTTTATTTATTTTTGAGACAGAGAGAGAGCATGAACGGGGGAGGGTCAGAGAGAGGCAGACACAGAATCTGAAACAGGCTCCAGGCTCTGAGCTGTCAGCACAGAGCCCGACGCGGGGCTCAAACTCACGGACCGCAAGATCATGACCTGAGCCGAAGGTCATGTATATATACATGTATATATATATGTGTGTGTATATATATATATATATATATATATATATATATATATATATATGTATGTATGTATTTAGTGGATGAACTGTTTCATGAATAAACACTTATTGAACATGCTGCATAAAATATACAGTGATACTGTTTGGAGTGATAGAAAGGTTTTGATGATGGTTGCACAACATTGTGAAGGCAGTAAATGCCACTGACTTATATGGTTAAAACATATCATTTTAATGATAATAGGAGATAAAATTTATACATACTCCTAATGAAAAAGAACCTACAGCTTTGGATTTCAGCTCTGCAGAGGCTATATATAATCTCAGAAGAGTCACTACAGTTCTTTTGTCTGTGGCTAAAATGTAGAGGAAGATGTTCATTTTTAGTGTCCTTTACAGTCTTAAGATGGGGATGTTTGTGGAACATCTTGACAGAAAAAGTAAAAATCTGTATTCCTTGTGTGGTGCATTAATAATCAAAAAAGCTTGATCTATCAAGCATTTGTCTAGTCAGATAAAATTTCCACCAACTGAACTATAGCTTACTTCCCACACTAAAGCTATAAAAATATAGGAGATTCAGCACCTGTTAGTAAAATTATGAATTGAAACATCTTGAGTTCCGGTGTTAAATTGTTCAGTATAACTATATGATTAGCATTCCTCTTCTTCTTTAGAACTTATGTAACATGATTTGCTTGCTTATCTTGAATAGTTCCCTAAAAATACCAATTTTGTTGATATGGTCAGTTTTTAAGAAATGTTCTCAAAGTGACAAGTTGACAAGTATCATTAGTTTATTTCAGATACTTACAGCACTTGAATGAGTGTTCATTTTATGGATATAAAACATTTACATGTTTCTCCTTCCCTTAGTGGAAATTGCTTAAGAACTAATAGTGTCTAAAAATGATTAAAATAACCTAACAAGTACAGAGGAAAAAGAGGTTTAGTGGTTAAATTAGTTTTGATGAGTACATACTATTACTTCCTATCCTAAGAACAGAATAAAAAGATACCCAATAGTTTACTCTAGAGGAAAGTTTTACTCCTTTACTCCCTTTCCATTTCCTTCTCTACTGCTGCATGGCAACCATTGGAGAAAGGCATGTGAGATTCCACGGTGGCATCTGCCCTGATGTAGAGCAGTGTTCTGGCGTCTATTGTATTTTGGCTCCAGTAGACTACCTAAACTTCCATTACCTTATTATCAAAATACCACGATGATGAGTTTCTCTCCCCCAAAGAATCCAATTCACTTTACAGTTAATAATCAGCAAAGAGCCACAGGGAGATTTTTTTGAAGAAAAGATAAATGAACCATGTGTATTATTTTCTTTACATAGGCTAAAGCTTTGAATAGAATACCAGGTGGGAGTTTGCAAGGTATTTTAAATATTTCAAAAACCCCAGTAAAAATTTTAATAATACTAAAACAAAGCTACCTGGCCCTACTTTGGCTTCCAATTTTCATAGCATGCTGGTTAAATGCTCTAAATAGGGGTTATATATGTCTAACTAGAAGTGGAAAAGTAAATTATTACATGATGAATGTAGTTTGTTTACTAGACAGATGTTTTTAAAAATATGAGGTCCTTATAGGAAGAGTATAATGAATCAAATCCTTATGATGAAAATGATGGGAATCAGGAGTCTATACTAACCATTTCGTAAGTAGTCCTCTTTCTTTACTGCTGCTGTGTAAGTGGGTATTTATTATTTGTGATTTATACCCTAACTTTTTCTGAAAGCATTTAAATTGTCCCATGCTGGCTAAATAGTCTTTCAATATTTTGGTTACTTTCTTAACTGCTCAATGAGGGGATGGTAGAATCCCTAAGGAAAAGGAGGACCAACTTGGATGTCTCTCTGAACTTCATTCTGTTTTTCTTTTTTTCTTTTTTTAATGTTTGTTTATTTTTGAGAGAGGGAGAGAGAGAGAGACAGAGTGCAAGCAGAAGAGGGCAGAGAGAGAGGGAGACAAAGAATCTAAAGCAGGTTCCAGGCTCTGAGCTGTCAGCACAGAGCCTGACGTGGGGCTCGAACTCACAAACCGTGATATCATGACCTGAGCTGAACTTGGATGCTTAACCGACTGAGTCACCCAGGCATCCCTGAACTTCATTCTGTTTTTCTAACAGGCATTTTCTGGCACAGAGTAAGTGGTTTCACCTTGTCCCACTCACTAACCAATGGGTTGTTGGAGGAATTTTCAGGTCAGATCCATTTGTTGCCCTATTTCAGGAAATACTTACTGAAAGCCTACTCTATGTCAATCCCTGTACCTAATATCGAGTGTAATTAGGTGAAGGGAATACACATTAAAGAAGTAGGCAGAGTGTTCAGGAAAGGGAACAGTTTATGCAAAGTCCTCAGGCAGGAAACAGCTAGGCTGGTCTGGGGAACAGAAAGAACAGCAGGTTTAAGTTCTGTGGGTGCAGGAGAGCACAGAATGAGATGAGCTTGGAGAGGCTAGCAAAAGCCAAAGCGTGCATGGCCTTGTAGGCTGTATTTGGAAGCTCTTAAGAGTTTACTCTCTGACTGTTCTGGATGAAGAGACTGGCGTTGAGGTAAAGGTGGTAAGAAGTGTATCAGAGAAATCAGTTTGGGGACCAGGTGTTGGCTTAGACCAAAGTAGTCTAAGGGAGATAAAGAGAAGTACATTTGACATTTATTGTGAAGGTATGAATCATTAGGTTTATGGATGGATCAGCTGTAGGAGATGAGGGAAACAAAGAAGTTTCTGGCTTGGGCAACTGCATGAAATAGAATATCATTTATTGAATTGGGAAGACTGGGGAAGAACAGGTTGAGCTGGGAGGAGTTGAAAGGGAATTAAGAGTTTGGTTGGGGCTATAGTATGTCTGGAATGCATCTCTGCATCTCTGCAGTCTGGAATGACTCTCAATGAGAGTCATTGAGAGAGATGTCAAATTAGTAATTACTATTTACAAGTCTGGAGCCTATTTGATATATGGTTGATCAACATAGACTGATGGTATTTAAAGATATGTTAGAGGAACTCCATATTTTAGAGATTGAAGAGGAAAATGTAAGGAGACAGAGAGGAACAGGGAAAGGAAGTGGAAAAGAAACCACAATGTGTAATATACCAGAGGTCATGAAAGGAGAATGGTCAGGTGAGAAGTATGCAGCTTGATACTACTGAGCTGGGAGCATGAGGAGAGTAAAGTGACTGTTAGACTGGATGCCACAAGGGTCATGGAGGTCTTAAGCAGGCAGTTTCAGGAATGTGAAGGATACTGAAGACAGACTGGAGAGCAGGTGAGATGGAACAGTTGCATTTGAGAAAGTACAAGCACATAACTCTTTGGCAGTTTCGGAGAGCATATAAAAGGGGAATTTGGGGTGCCTAGGTGGCTCAGTTGGTTGAACGTCCAACTTTGGCTCATGTCGTGATCTCAAGGTTCGTGAGCATGAGCCCCGCATCAGGCTCGTTGCTATCAGTGCAGAGCCCACTCCGGATCTTTTGTCCCCCCACCCTTTCTGCCCCTCCCCTGCTTGTGCTCTCTCTCTCAAAAATAAATAAACATTTAAAGAAAAGGAAATTCAAGAGGAGACAGATATGGGAGAGGCAAACGGGGCTGAGATGCACTAAGGTTTTAGGTATGGTGAGTTTCACGTAGCTGCAGAGCATCCAAGTGAAAATGTCTAGTAGAAGGCAGGATTATGACTGGAGAGAGTTTGAAACCATGTATGTGCAAAGCTGGGCAAGAATCTCTGGCCCAGATGCCTTTTTAATGAACCCTGCTCATGTTTAAGGTCTGATGTAAGAGATTTAGCACATAATCCCTCTTTTGAACATTCATCTTGGACTACTCAGCTCACCTAGTAACTATTCTATCCTCTCTCTAGAATCTGCAAGCCACCTTAGTCCTTTACTTGGCCCTTTGGGGTTTTTCTGTAAACTAAATTTCTAGAGGGAGCATTTCTAGGCTGCAAGGTATATCTTGAATCAACCTCTTGGTTGAACCACCCTCTTAGGGACTGTGGCAGGCTTTAGATAGCTTAATGAGATATGCTGTGAATGGAACTTTGTCTTTCCTGGAGTCAGTTAGTGTGAGCTCTTGGGCCATGGAATGGCCCAAGATTTTCTTTCAATATTGGGAAAAAGAGAAGAACTATGAGAATCAGAGGATGGGAGGGCTTTTGGAAATGGAAGCCATTACATACAACTGCCAAGAAGTTTTTCAGCCCTTTAATGAAGACTGTTTAAGATTCCTCATGGGAATGCTTTCATGTGAGAGCAGCGCATGAGTATATTTTATAGGCTTCTTTTCCTTTTTTTCAAAATAACTTTCACATACACCTACTCTAATAAGTTACCATCTTGTATGAACTGATTCATTTGTCAATAATAATTGTAGAAGCCAGTGTGGGGGCTCAAAACTCCAACAAGAACACAAAGTATATTGTATTTCAGCTTAAGTAGGTGGAGAAGCAGTGAACTTTTTCTTGTTCTAGTGACATCCATTGACTTATATATGGTTTCTCTGTGTCCTGAAACTGTAAGTTCAGTAGAAAGGGGCAGGGACACATCATGGGCAGAATGTAAGAGATGATTTATAGCACATCAAAAAAGGAATATCTCATTGCATTAGTTTCCTACGGCTGCCACGATAGTGTCATAAATGGGTGGCTTAAAACAACAGAAATGTATGGTCTCCCAGTTCTGGAGGTCAGGACCCCAAAATCAAGGTGTCACCATGGCCTTGCTTCTTTTGAAACTTGTAAGAGGATCCTTCTTTTCCTCTTTCTAGCTCCTGGTAGTTGGCCAGAAACCTTTGATATTCTGTAGTTTACAGCTGTGTAACACCAATATCTGCTTTCATCATCACATGGCATTCTGTGTCTTCACATGGCCATCTTTTTTTTTTTTTTAAGGACACCACTTATGTTGGATTAGGGGCGTACCCTACTCTAGTATTACTTTATCTTAACTACATCTATTTCTAAATTTTTGTGGTGCTATTTCCAAATAAGTTTACATCCTAAGGTACTACAGATTAGGACTGCAACATATCTTTTTTTTTGAGGAGACACAAGTCAACACCTAACACTCACAAATTTTCACAAGAGAGCTGAAGGGAAGGAAAGAGGGAGGGAGGAAAGTGGTAACTATGGATAATGAGTTAGGAGGCTATTGTCTCCATTACTGTTTCCAGACCACCACTCTCTTACCCATAAAAGGGCAACAAAAAATTGCATCCTAGGGGCCCCTACTATTTGGCTAAACTACCCTCTCTTCCTTTCTTCTGGTAGATACTGTTATATACTAACCAGTTACTTCTCTCCACTAAATATTGGGTGGTGGTTCTCAAACTTTGTTGTCTATTCCACATCACCTGGGAACTTAGTAAAAATAGATAGAAACCCTGGCCGTATCTTACTTCAACAAGACTGTCTCTTTCAATGGCCCTCAAGGTGATTCTAATACACTCCTAAGTTTAAGAACCACTTGCACAAAGCTTGTAGTCTTTCTACCCCAACATTTGGCATTCATAAAGATGACTCATCCAACACCAGACCTCTCATTTCTTGGCCTCTTCACCCTCAATGACCTTCTATTCCACTCCTTCACAGCCTGCCCCACCCACAGCCACACTCTGGACCTTGCCAGCATTATCTCACTAATCTGGGGTAATCAGTATTACAGTGAATGAGCTGCAACTCTAGAGGGCAGAATTATAAGGTGAGTTCCTTTTTGCTCCCAATTGCCCTTTCAACTCCCTCTCTAAGCTAGTTTTTGTTTTGTTTTCCTTGTTACTAGAGCAGACCACTAACTTTTCTGGCTTTCAGGTTATAAAAATTCTTCTTGGAACTCTCAGTCACAAGAAAAGTCTCAGTGCAATCATTAAAATGTTCAATAGAATTTGGACCATCTTCAAAGCTAAAGCTCCTCTCCTCCCTCATCTTGTTCCTGCTGCTCGATGAAAAGCCTGTGGAGGGAGAGAGCTTCTCTTTCCTCTCCATCCTATTCCAGTTCAACTGCCTCTGTATCCTCCCGGATTCGATCAAGAGGAGAGAGGAGAGGTTGTGGTTTCACTTGATTGGAACAGACACAATCCATCATTGCAGCCTTTGGGATGGCAGAATCCCATTGTTGACTCTTTCCTTTGGCTATTTTTTGTGAGTTTTGAAGAGATATTTCCCACTTGGATCACTCCAGTAAGCTGCCATGATGGAGGCAATGTCTCTCACCTCCCACTGACCTACAATTTCTTCCTCAGCCCCTGGCCATCTTGTGGCCACTCCCTCAAGCTAGTCATGCAACCTGAGATAGCTCCAGACTGGCTCCTCCCATAGCCCTGCATCTGACCCAGGAGAAATACTCACTTTCCCCTTGCCCAGCTGCTGGTGGATGTGTGTAGCCTGCTCCCAATACAGCTTTACATACTGCCCTCCCCTCAATCCCATCCTGCCACCACACATACCTAATTTGGTAAGAACTTCTCTTACCAGCCCTTACACTCTTCAAACTCAAGGAGGCACATTTGAAGCTCTTCAATGGTTTCCTTAAAATATCTCTCTCACCTGGTATAAGAGGAGCACCACTCCCTTCACCTAGGATAGAAGGGAAGAAAAAGAAAAAACCAGGGTACTCCAACAGTTCTCCAAAGAAAACTTGTCTCTCAACTTTTCAACTCCAGTGCTTACACAGACTCCAGGTGGTTGATGGATTAACCTAATTTAGAAAATGGCTAGTTTGCTTGTTAAACAATTCTCATTAGGACTATTACTTGACCTCAAGGGGAGCCTTCTCTGATTCATGGTCTCCTTTACTTTTTCTCATCACTAGCCTTCTCCTGCTTCTCTTACTCCCAGGTTAGATTTCATGGTCCATACTTTCAGTATTCCTCTTGCCAATACCCTAAGTTCCTTTGTCTCTTTATTGTTTCATAACATCAATCTGGAAAAACTTCAAGCTTGGATGAACTCAATGGCCCATATCTTCCACGCCTGCACCCAGGCAACTGTGCACCACAACTGAGAAACACAAAAGGGCAAGCTGATATGACTATAATTTTCAGGTGACTAGCTCTTGGTCCTCAACACTGCTAACAATTCTGTTATACTTCTTTGGTCAACTGCTCTCTTGCTCTCTAGAAGGGCCATTTCAAGTGTTCTCCTACTCTTTTTAACCTCTAATCCCCTATCTTAGTGTTCACTCTCCAAAAATAACTCCCCTTTTATTTCCTGGAGAAATCAGAAGTCATTGCCTTATAATACCTTCTCACTAGCAAATTTATTACCCAACCTATACCTTTAGCCATCCTATTCTCTTCCCCTCCTGTTAAAATAGAGATATTCTTTAGTCCAAGACCAATTCCTCTGTTGCTTTGGACCCCATCTCCTCCCACCTTTTTTGGAACTATATCCATTAATTGTCCCTTCTTGCAACTTCAACCTCCCTCTTCTGGATTCTTATTAATGTCTAAACACACTAGCCTCCCCTATCTTAACAAGCCTGTAACAGCTTACACTATAGTTACTATATACCACTATTGTTCTAAGTATTTCACATATGCAGATTATTCAATCATTATATTGTCCCATATAATAGGTAATATTTTTATCTCCATTATTTTTAAGAGGAAACAGATTCAGAGAGATTATATAACTTGCCCAAGATCACAGAGCTGATGGATAAAGTGGGTTTCAAACCCAGGCAATTTGATTCCACAGCCTTTTCTATTCTCTGGATATCCTGTTGGTCTGTTTTTATTGTCTATTGTTTCTCTAGGTTTTCTATTGCATTGTCTTGTCTCCTCATGACCTACTTCCTTCCTTCCTCCAACTTTTATTATGGTAAGTTTAAAACTTACAGAAAAGCTACAAGAATAGAAAAATGGGCACCTCTATATCCTTTATTGAGATCCACACACATATCTAGGTATACAAACACACATACAGGCAGTTACACATGGCATGATTCATATTTCTGTTACCATAGTATACTAACTATATTTGCATAAAGGACAACTTCACTGCCAGAGCTTCAATCTTCAAATCACTCTATAATTATCAGATTCCCATTACAATCAGTCGTAGTACCCAATCAAGACACTTCTTTCAAAATTTGTCAATGATTGGTCCCTCCCTGCACATCTGTTATTCAGTTCAAACACAGACAGCAAAGCATGCAATTGTGTTGCTTCCTTTTCTCCCCATGATAAACTCACATGACCCTTTACAAAAATGATATTTGAAAGAGGAAATTGGCCAAAAAGATGAAAGTGCAGGAAAGAAGTTAAAAGTGATAACACTGAAAGTGAAATCTGAATCAAGCACAAATGGAGGTACAAAAGAGACAACTGGGAATATTGACACTGTCACCATTAGTAACACTCTAGATATACAGCCAGAGGAACTCAGTAGATGCAAAGTTACTGAGATTAAGGAGGAAAGTGGTTACGATGAAAAGGTTGAAAATGTCTTGGAGGACGTGACATTGGCAAAAACTTCACATCAAAAGAACTTCTGAAGATATTTCACAGCATTATAAGCGCAAATGATAAACTGGTGCAAGCTGATCCAAACTCTGAAGTATGACCATTTGCAAAGGCACAGAGAAGATGCTTGATCCAAATAGCTATATGATCAGAAGAACTGTTCAAATTATACTTGTTTTTCACAAAGAAATGCAATACTTCAATCCTCAATGTTTCTATTGTTTTAAATGCTAGTGTGCCAATTAAAAATTAGTTTTACTATTTTCTTACTTTCTTACATTTATAACTGGCCATCATAATGTTTTGACAAAAATGTTTAAAGTTCATGGAACACTGGTAATTTTTTCCACTGATAATTAAAATTACTTAGCATAATTTCACTTCACATGGTCACTTGAGTGCTACACTACTATGCAAAGTGAGTACTGCATACATGTATATTTTTTTCCTGAACCATTTGAAAGGACTCTACAGATATCATGGTGCTTCACCCTCTGAATAGTTCAACGTGTATCTTTATCTTAAGAACAGAGATACTTTTCTACATAATCACAGTACCTCTCATCACTCTCAAAAAATTAAATATTGATACCATAATATATTTATCTAATATTCAGCACATATTCAGATTTCCCTAATTGAATGATATCCTTTATAGCATTTTCTGAATATCCAGTATATACATAAAGATCAAGCATAACCTTTGGTTTCCTTTAATCTAGAATAGTTGTGCTGCTTTTTTTTTTCTTTTCCTCTTATGACATTATTATTTTTAAGGAGTTCTTTAAAATGTTCCATTATTTGGATTTGTATGATTGTTTTCTCTTGCTTAGAGTAAATATTGATGTTCTAGAACTGGTTTCTTCCACCTGCCCTACTCCTACTCCCCAGACAGGTTCTAGGTAGCTATGGCAAGGTATGGTTAAATTTCTGTAATGTTCTTCTCTCCCTTTTACTCTTTAACCTCTCTCCTTAACCAACCAACCAACACGTAACCAACCAATCTTCTTCTCTGCAAAAAAAAAAAAAAAAACATGAAATAACTCCACAACTAAATCCCTCAACTCTCCCATACTTTCTTAACAATAACAGAAAATCATCATCCATTTTCTTCACTTGATTGTTTCAAAGAAAACCTCTCTTTTTATGCCTTGGGTGCTCAAATGCCCTCATGTTCTCTATCCCAGTCAAAATCTACTCTCAAGATGGAAAGTCCTTAAACTAAAATTGAAATGACTACCAGCAGTTTAAAAAGATACATCTCCCAGGGGACGATTTGCCTTTTAGCAAAGTACTATGAAGATCTATGCCCAGTGCCCATAAAGTTCCCAAGGCATAACAGACTCTGACATTTTGTTGAAGTAAATTGACCTATATATAGCTCAGTGGGCAAAATTAAAGATTTCCAAATCAAACTGTCCTAATGAAAGCACTACTTTCAGAGTTATAACTGTTTCTATTGACAATTGACAATAGTTTATACAGGAGAGTGCTAGAGTCTTGGATGACCAGGTAGGCATTTGAAAAAAATCTTTGAAATCTTGGCAAATAAAATAATTCTTGTAATATAATTACATTGGATGGCTTATCTTACCAACTAGCTTATAAACTTGAATTTAAAGAAGACATTACTATACTATCTTAGGTCTTATTCTCCACAGCTCCTAAAACAAGTCTAATTTTCTGCAATTAGACTTCAGTATATGCTTGCCAAATTAAAAAACATATTTATGTATATATACTTTATAAGAATAATACATTGATGATGGTTTGTCCTCCTCTGTTCACCATATCAGAAAGCATATAATGTCAGTTAATGGTCGTTTTAAGTGTGATCATTTCGTTAAGGTGGTGTGTATCAGACTTCTCTACTGTCAAAATACCTCTTTCCTTTTGTTATTAATAATACATAAGAAGATACTTGGAGACGATGTGGATATCCTATTTTCCAATTGTTTACCCAGTGGTGTTAACATCCATTAATAAGCATTTCCTTATCACTTACTATTCTGGTGGTTACAAAATTATTTTTTAATGCTATCAATCCATCTACATTATTAACTGGCATTCCTCTGTAAAGAAGAGTTTTCCCTCCTCTCTTTGCCCTTTGTTTGAGTATTTTTATCAACTCATGGATTCTTCTGTGTCCTTTGACATATCCCATCATTTTGTGAATGCTTATCTGATTATTTTTAAGTGAATGTCAGATATTGCATTTAGATAACTGTAAAAATAGTTTGAGGTCTAAAATAATATCTTTGGCCAAGGAGGGTTTATATTTGCTTCTGGCAAAAGATTAAGGTCACTAGCAATCCTAGATCACCTTAATCCAATTGAGGGACCTGAGAGGATTTGAAGCTAGAAGGGATAGTCTATTTCTAGTTTACCATTACTGCCAATGTAGTCCTTTGGTTCCCAACTTATTGCGTGTTGTCACGCCCCTTGACCTTCCTCAGACTTCAACTTTTATACCCCTTCCCCTGTTAATCTGTCAAAAGTTTGGTTCAGCTTCTCTGCCACCTCTTTGGGAAAAGTGGCTCTAAATATTCTCACCTCTCTGGGTTTCTTTCTCTCAGATCTTGTTACGTTCATTCTTCATGTTAGCTCCTAGAATGATTTTTAAAATATTTTGTCCAACTTACGTGGATTTCCTCAGTAAGAATATTAGCCTGAATTACCAAATCTATTACTGGAAGTGAAAGTTCACTTTACCCCAGAGTTGACTTTTAAACTTTTTTCTTAAAATGTTTATTTATTTTTGAGACTGAGTGAGAAAGAGAGAGAGAGCAAGAATGAGTGGGGGGGGGGGGGGGGAGCGGGGGGGGGCAGAAAGAGAGAATCACAGAGACAGACACAGAATCTGAAGCAGGCTCCAGGCTCTGAGCTGTCAGCACAGAGCTTGATGAGAGCCTTGAACTCACAGATTGCAAGATCATGACCTGAGCTGAAGTCAGATGCTTAACTGGCTGAGCCACCCAGGCGCGCACCCCCAGAGTTGACTTTTAAAAATAAAAATATGGTCATGTCATTTTCCTAATTAAAACATTTCAATGACTGCCTATTTTTGTCTTCTTTTTATAAATACTTTATTTAAAAAATTTTTTTAATCTTTATTTTTTTTTTTGAGAGAGAGACAGAGCGTAAGTGGGGGATGGGCAGAGAAGAGGCAGACAAAGAATCCAAAGCAGGCTCCAGGCTCTGAGCTGTCAGCACAGAGTCCAACATGGGGCTCAAACTCATGAACTGTGAGATCATGACCTGAGCCAAAGTTGGATGCTTAACTAAGCCATCCAGATGCCCCTGAAGATTTTAAGTAATCTCTATACCCAGTGTGGGTCTTGAACTCACAACCCCGAGATCAAGAGTTGTATGCTGTACCAATTGAGCCAGTCAGGCGCCCCTATTTTTCTTTAGAATCCTTAATTAGGCCTGAAAATCTATATCTCTAGATTATCTCCAACCACTCTCCTTCTCACTTTCTACTTTCCAGACCCAGGAGCTCTCTTCTGCATGCCACACCTTCACAATTCTGGCTTTGGACTTGCTGTTCCCATCCCCTGATCATTGTTAACTGCCCCTGCCCATCTCCCTCTGATCTAGTTAATGCTGAATCATCAGAACTCAGCCAAATGTGGGGCGCCTGGGTGGCTCAGTTGGTTAAGCGCCCAACTTTGGCTCAGGTCATGATCTTGCATTTCGTGAGTTCCAGCCCGGCATCAAGCTCTGTGCTGACAGCTCAGACAGAGCCTGGAGCCTGCTTCGGATTCTGTGTCTCCCCCTCTCTCTGCCCCTCCCCTGCTTGTGCTCTCTCTCTGTCTCTCAAAAAATGAATAAATGTTAAAAAAAAAAAATTAAGAAAGAACTCAGCCAAATCTTTCTTCACCAGAGATGCCCTTCCTGGCTCCCCTAGCCTAAGTTGGTCTCTGTCATGGCATCCTGTTCTTCTTCAAAGCATTTACTGAAGTTTGTAATTATATGTTGATCTGAGTAACTATTTGAGTAAAATTTGTCTTCTTCCATATGCTAAATGAAGGCAGGGATTTTGTTTTGCTAACCATTGCATGCCCAGTAACTACTTACAGCAGGTATTCCATAAATGAATAAAAATGATCATCAATCAACAAATCCTTTTCTGGGCCATTTATCTATGCAAATAGCCCAACAACAGGACTGCACCTAGAGTTTTGGTGATGCAGCTAAACTTTCCTGGTTTTTAACTTTGAAGCCTGATAAAAAAAAAAAAAAAGTCAGTTTTCTTTTTTCTTATGGTCTCATTGATTTCACATCAAAAGAGCTTTATTTTTAACCAAAGAAACATTGTGTTTTGGTGACTTGGCAAAACTTTAAAACCAAGAGGTTACTTTGGCTTCAGTGTAAACATGCTTATTATTGAGAACAAGTCATTCAGATTCTTGACTTCTAATTTAGCTAACTCCTCAGAAAGTGAAAAATAAGAGTTTCAGGCAGGAGATGAAATCAAAATAATATAGGAAATAATATTGGAAATATTTTCTTTTGCTTAATATAGATTTTCCTGATTCAGCAAATTTCCATCTGTTTTACATTTGAAAAAGAAAGACAATTGCTTCTTTAGAATCTGTAGGCAAGTAGTCAATAAATAATGGGAACTCTAATTGATAATATAAGATTTTGCTTCAGAATGAGATTTATGCTTACATTACTAGAAACTTGTATGAGCCTTCACTGACTTTTTAATTTTCATATTTTAATATGCTTGACTTGGAGTTGGCTATTTTTTCCCTCTAAACCCATAGAACATATAAGTAAATGTCAACTGTTTCACTTCTTTAGCCTCAAAGTAATTTCTTATTCAGTCAGCTTCCCTGTGTGGGATCTTCACTGACAAAGTTGGGTAATAGGAACTATAAGTTAGCTTAGGTTTATAGGAATTAGAATTTACCTTTGTTGGAGAAACGAGTGGACACATCACCACTGGACAACACCTCACTTCCAGGCTTTGTGAAAATCAATCTCCTTCCTCTGCAAATGCAAAATACAGCCCAGTACTTACTTAAAAAGATATATTTTTAAGCCCTCCTAATTAACCTTGTCAAATGAAGGAATCAGTGTGTTTGCTCTGTAGGTTTAGAAATGCGGATATTCTTAGACATGGTAGCAAGCAATGCTAGCTTCTCCCCTAAGCGCTAGTCTTCATTATCCAACTGCCTCGTAACCATCTCTACTTCGATATCTATTGTATCTCAATCTTTGTTTTAATGTTTGTTTGTTTATTTATTCACTTAAAGAGAGAGGAGGGGAGGGGTAGAGAGAGAGGGAGAGAGAGAATCCCAAGCAGGTTCTGCTCTGTCAGCATGGAGCCCAATGGAGGGCTCAACCTCACAAACTGTGAGATCATGACCTGAGCTGAAACCAAGAGTCGGACGCTTAACCAACTGAGTCATCCAAGCACCCCTATTATGTCTCAATATTAACATGTCCAAAACTACACTGTTTCCCCTTGCTCTCAAAAGTCTGCTTCCCACAGTCTGCACCATCTCTATGATTGACAACTACATTCTTCTAACTGCTCAAGCTACAAAGTGAGGGGTCATTCCTGTGTCTTCAGTTTCCCCCATAACCCATACCTAATTAATAGCAAACCCTCTCAGCTCTACCCTCAACACATATCCAGAATCTAATCACATCTTATCACTATCATGGTTACCACACTTGTTGAACCACAATAATCTCTTCTCTAGACTATTAACTGATCTTCCTGCTTTCACTCCTGCCATCTTACAAGGTTCTTCTACAGACAGCAACCAGAGTTATCTTTTTAAAATGTAAATTATGTAGTAAATTATATAGCTTTCTGTGTCAATGTAGAATCCAAAGTCCTTACCATAGGCCTAAAAGGTATGAAATCTGGCCACTCTTTTGACTTCTTCAACGGAACTCTATTTTGTTCATTCCAATCAAACTGGCTTCTGTAATTTTCCTCTGGCATGCCAAGCTTACCTCTACCTCAGAGCCTCTGCATATGCTGTTCTGTTTACCTGGAATGCTCTTACTCTAATATTTTCATGGCCAGCTCCTGTATCTCCCTCAGGCTTCTGCTTAAATGTTTTCATTTATGAAATGCCTTCCCTGCACAGCACATCATTTTTAAAAAGCACCTCATTCCCTTATAGCTTTTTAATACCTTAGCCAGAATGACTATGTATCTCAGTTTATCCAGGGCAGTCCTGGTTTCATCTGCATTATCTTGGCATAATTATAAATAATTATTCTCAAAGTGTTTTTATTTGATAAATTATGTGGTTGTATACCCTTACCATGTCTTATTTTTAGAGCTTTCATCATCACCTGATACTACTTGTCTATTTCTTCCCATTAGAATGTTGATAAGAGTTGACCATTTTATTCTCTGCTCTGTTCCTAGCACTTAAAAGTGCCTAGAACACATGCTCAAGTGTTCGGCAATGAATAAACAAACGAATGAATGAGTTGGGGTCATAATGATCTGATTATGTCAAGTGTTTTCCTGGGAATTAGGAAAAAAATAAATAAATATAGTTCCTGTTCACAAGCACAAGCCCCACCTGAGAGATTCTGATTTGACTGGTCTTGTGTAGAGACTAGTGATGTTTATTTTTAAAGTGGCTCAAGTAATTCTCATGTATAGGCCAAACTGAAAACCTATGGTCCAGGAGACATCTGCCTAGTGGAAGAGTCCAAACAAAAGGCAGGTAGGCATGAAAACCATCTTTCCTCAATGAATGGCTAGTGTGCCAGTGTGCCAAATCACCATTTTTGAAGTTTAGACATCAACGCGAAAACTGATACTGTGTACACGATACTGCCCAATGTGGCTAGCCAGGGCTCCTGATGAATTAAATTCCTAAATTCCATTTTTGTCACTAAACAAAATCTTGCGTATTGGCTTTGTAGAGTCTGAAGAGCAGAAAAGGAAACTATCATGGCCTCACAATAGTATGAGTGGGGACAGGAAAGTTGTCCCACAGAGAACTGATTCTGGGACTTGATGTAAATGAGCACTTGGGCACGATTTATTTGCAGGGAACAGCTTTGTAACCAAGCCTGTGCTTATACCCTAATTATAGCCTTTTTCTTCCCCCTAAAGTTTATTTATTTTCTGAGCATGCACGTGGGGGAGGAGCAGAGAGTGCACATGGGGGAGGAGCAGAGAGAGAGAGAGAGAGAGAGAGAGAGAGAGAGAGAATCCCAAGCAGGCTTTGCACTGTCAGCATGGAGCCTGACATAGGGCTCAATCTCATGAACTGTGAGATCATGACCTAAGCAGAAATCAAGAGTTGGACACTTAACCAACTGAGCCTCCCAGATGCCCCACCCTAATTATATCCTTAAGATAAACTCCTACAAGTAGAAATGCTGTTAACTCAGATGGATCTCTGAACATGATTTTCAAGATCATCTTTAATTGGGAATTCATTTTCAAAAAGTAATTGCGTTTTTTTAGTTGTACTCCAAGTAGACAAGTGAGTTTCTTAACATGCTAAAGAATAATAATTCTAGGTACTTTAAGAAATCTCCTGTTGGCAATTCTCTCCTCTGACATTATGCAGTTAGGCTTAACTCCTCCTCATATATTCTCAGCGCTTTGCCTGTATATCTCTATTTTAGCACTTACCACACCGTAGTGTATTTGTTTGTTTTCCTATTTGGCCATACCTTCCCCCTCCCCCCAAGTCTCTGTCCCCTCCCGATCTCCCACTATCTCAAGTGTTTTAAAAGATTATGAACTCCTAAAGCAACAGTACCTAGGGAACATCTTCAAAGCGCAGAATCCCTTGCCTCTGAGATTTGGGTTCAGGAGGTCTGGAATAGGGCAAGAGAATCTGCAGCAGACTTCTGCAGGTCATCTGTGTGGTCAGTTCACAGACTTATAAGAAACTGACAGAGAATAGGGACTATCTTAGTCATCATTGCATAACTAGTACCTGGCACACACACACCCAATAAATTGTACTGAATCAACGGAACGAATGATCTGGAAAACATCTGGGGACTCCTCCAAGGAGATCATTGTATATAGACCCCAAACCAGTTAGATCAAATAGCACTTTGATTATGTGCTGTAGGAATTACACAACAGGTCCAAAACTTGAAGGGGATTGAAGAGCACACTTGATCGTCATGCATCCTGTGAGAAGAACAGTCGAGCAGATGATTAGGCAGTTGACAAATGCAAATCTTAGATAAACAGAATAGTTTGTGATCTGGCATAAACATTATAGAACTCAGGCTATTCCTATTTTATGCTTAATTTTCTCTAGGCCTTGTATCTTTACCTTTCCCAGACAGAGGTACCTTACTGCCTCAGCAGAGGTAGAGAAAAGTGAGTCTCAAGAAAGAGATTACAAAGGAGAAATATTTTTAAAATTTGGAAATAGTCCTTAAGGTTAATATTTTATCACTTTATGAAAATATGAATCTTAAGTTCACATTTATCAAAGCATGTTCATGTCTGGCTCTAAACCAACCTACCTCTGAGCTTTGAATTAATTCACCCTTATTTCATGCTGATTAAATTCCCTACACCTTTAGTTTCTCTGACATATCCTCTAGCAGCATTTTCCAATCTTTCTGCATCAACACCATATTTAAAACCCACCTGAGGGGAGCCTGGGTGGCTCAGTCGGTTGAGTGTCCGACTTCGGCTCAGGTCATGATCTCGCGGCCCGTGAGTTCGAGCCCCGCGTCGGGCTCTGTGCTGACCGCTCAGAGCCTGGAGCCTGTTTCGGATTCTGTGTCTCCCTCACTCTGACTCTCCCTCATTCATTCTCTGTCTCAAAAATAAATAAACGTTAAAAAAAATTTTTTTTAAACCCACTTGACATAAATAAATTTCAGCCCAAAACTTTTCTTGTTCTAGAATGCCAAGCGTGCAGCACCCCCTCAAAGGGAAGTTAGGTAAGTTCCAGGGGCTGACCCATTAATAACAACATCAAAACACAATTTTCAATAATAGATTGTATGTTTAAAAACAATAGTAATTCTTTTGTCTAGATAAGAAGTTTGACTTTTCTTTCACTTTGACTATATTAGATACATTCACATATGAATTTCATTTAAGTTAAATAATAAGTTGTCTTTATATACATAGTCAGAAAACATTATAGTCTGGACTTAGCACTCACAGATAAGGAATTGTCAGTCTGCCATTTATGCAAGTTGGTTGTGTTCATGTAATCTCAGTATAGCATTGCTAAGAGCTAAGACCTCTGTTTTCAAATCTCGAGTCTTTCACTGTGCTGAGTCACATTAGTCACTGTTTCCTTCTCGGTGTGGTAACCAGAAATGATTATCTTTCTACCATAAGGATGTTGGGGAATTAGCTATTACTAATAATTGTGAAAACAGAAAGCAACAGATACTGTTACTTATACTTTATAGCATGTCTTATGTTAATAAAAATGGGAGGGAAAAAATGGGAGGTCTTGGGTCACCTGAAATTTCCAGTAAGTAGTCTTGGCTTTTACATGAATAAGTTGTTCATTGGAAGTGCTCTACTGAATTGATCAGCCATGCCAAGGCAAATCCAGTGGACACGGGTAACAGAAATTAGCGACAAAAGGAATACACAGAAAGGAATTAGAACGTTTCAATCCTATAAATACATTTAAAAAGAATTAAATGTCTTAGGGCCATATATAGGGCCATATGTAAATAAAACGTGTACACCTACCTATACCCTATATGTTGCATGTATAGGTTTCTTTTGTAGTTTTGAAGAATATTTGAGAGGAGCCACTTATTCATGTATGTTTACTTACGATATTTAATCCAGTGACTTGAATGTGGTAGATACTCAGTGAATAAATGATTTTTTTTAAAAAAGTGAATTGACAAGTTCTATGACAAGGACCCAGTAAAGTAAAACTTGTTATAGTTACAGACTATTAAATGGCTATTTGTTCAAAAGATTGTGTTAACATGGAAAGCTATTTATAGTGTTAAAAATACGAAAATACAATAATAATGATAGAAAAAAAAAAAAACCTTTGAATAAAACAGACCACAGCAAGATGTTAAAATAGGACTTTAGAAGGTTCAACTATGAGTATTCTTGTCTCCTCTCTACTTTCTATTTTTTCTTTAATAAACCTATTTCTTAATTATACAATTTGGTATACCTGTGAAACTGGCAGGGAATGTTATAGGAGTTGATGTACTACTTTGTGACAGCTTATATTTTTGACATAAGGTCATGTTGCTATCTAATTGATAGAGCTTCCAAGCAAGAAGACTAGTTAGAAGCTAACTTATCATAGTTTATGTATTAGCTAATAACATGTTTAGCTGCACATAACAGAAAACAGTCTAACCAAATTGGGGTTACAATGAGTTCAGGGGTAGCCAGTCTAGGACTGCTGCTGCAGCTTCAAGATATCATGAATGACTCAGATTCCTACCTTTCTGCTCCAGAATCCTTATCTTGGGGATCTCTTCTTTATATTTCCCTCATCATGTTCACTTTCATTTTTGTCATGAGGCTCCATCTCCATCCTTACATTGTGTTATAGGAGAAAGAAGAAAAGAAGAAATGGAAGGGGTGTCTATATATGTTAAGGAAGAAGTGGTTTTCTAGAAATCTTCACCATGTGTCTGGAATTATATGCCATGGCCACTCATAAGAGTATGAAATCTAGGAAAATGAGTTTTTTGGCTAGCCACATTGCTAGCCCTCCCCCTTCCTCTAAAAAGTATCAGGCTCTTTCTGATAAGGAAGGGGCAATCATTAGTATCTGCTAACCCTCTTCTCATATAAGGAATATACTTATCCCCTCCCTAAGAGAAACAATCTCAAAGTTTCATCCAGTTACTGTAATGAGCTCACAGTCCAGGATCCAGAAGTTCCAATGATATGGAATACTCCCATTGTGTGGCTCTTCATGCTCTGGGAACCAACTTTTAAAGAAAAGTTATTTGCCTCGTACTCCTAATAAGTAACGGTGGATAGACAAGGTACAGGATGGTGGGGAAAATGGGAAACACACAGTGAACACTGGTACACAGAACATCACATATCTTGTTAGGTAACCAGCAAGAAATCTATGCCCTTGGTCATTTAATCTGTCAGTTCCTGATTTTGTTCTGTAGGAGGACCTTCTTTATCCCATTATCTTCCAGGGATCACGTTTGGGGTGGACCTTGTGGAAAATACCTCTTCTGGAGTAGTAAACCTTTAACAGTCTGAGGAACCTAGATCCAAGAGTGGTGAGTCAAGAACCTGGTGCCATTTTTCTCTCTGGGGCTATTGATGTTCTGAAAGTAGTAGAGGCTGAGAACTAGCTAGAATTTTCAACTGCCTCAGGGGAAGTGGGTAGGGAATAGAAGGTGAAAGATTTGAGTTCAGGGCCTGAGGAAGAAAGACTTCAAATTGGTATTCCAAAGGGCTACACTCTGGAAGTAATGTTTAACTATTAATCCCTGGATTAAGGTGGTCTGTCCTTAATCTAAGTGACCCCCCCCCCCCCAAATGAACCACACCTTCTCATATTCCTGGCCTCTTATGGGCCCCTCCTACACAGAGTCTGAGTTTGGTCATATGACTTGCTTTGGCCAATCACACATTAGTAAGCATGATGCAAAGACTTGCATTCTATTTCACCTATTAGCCTCTGAATTCTGTCCATACCAATCCTACCTTAGTTGAATGGCCATGACTTGATGCAATGTGAAATACGCCTGCAGGGGAGGTACTACCCTTAATCCATTCTTTGCTGGTGTGTCACCCAGTCTGGTATAGAATAGTTTAAGAAAGCTTGAAACAGTTACTTCTATTACTACTGCTGCTTAGCTCCTGTTTTCATAGGCTTTCATGTTTTGTAAGGTCATAGTTGACTTCTTTTTCAACCCAGAAAGTCTCCGAATTATGGAATTCAGTCAGTTTAGATCTCAGGCAGAGAGCACAGCTTTGCAAGCTGTGGTCCCTTCCCTCTGCCAGCTGTTGGGGATATAGCCATAATTAACTTTCAGGAAAAGAAAAGGGCCTTTCTCCTCCAATATGTAGGGATTACATGAATTGAACGTAGTGTTTCTTCCTCTACCACTGAAAGGCTGTTCGATATAGGAAGAGGCTTACCATCCAAGCCATTTTACGGTCCAGAAACTATAGCAAAGTCACATGCAATGTATATACTAAAGATGAGTGTATGGTACTCTGCAAGTTCCACGAAGACAGGCATGGCGTCTGAGCTGATCAAGGTTGTATGTAGCCTAATCCTAGTTACACACACAATAGACACTGAGCAAACATTTGCTGAATGAATCAATTATTCACTACGGTGTTTAAGGGCTTTCAAGCACATACACTCGCTCTTACTGTCAAAACCCCAAAGGTAGGTTTCCCTTCTGTTACGCTGCCTACGTTTCCCGTGAAACGGAGGAGTGCCCACGACCGACCGCGTCGGGTAGGCTACTGGCCGGGGTGCGCTGCTGGGCCGGGCCGTCAAGTATGCGGAGGGCGACCCCGTCTGGCCACAGTGGCAGTAGCAGCCGTTTGTCTCCTCTTGGGGTCCAGCGGCGTCAAGGGCAGGAGGCGTCTTACGAGGCAAATAAAGCCTGCTGTACAGAAACCGCTCGTTTCGTTTCACATCCTCTCGGGTGCTCGGGTTTCCTCGGAACACCGTGACCTTTCACGTGTCTGCAGTCAGGTAGAGCCTGCCTCACGGGGCGCACACTTACCCTCTTCACAGCCGTGCGCGCTCTCCAGCCCGCGCGTGGATCTGGACCCTCGGGGACCCAGCTGGCCGCGGAAGGACACGCCCCCTCGCGGGAGCACGCGGCCGCCGCAGGCACCCCTCGCGCGCCTCCCTGCCAGAGAGCGCGCACGCGCACGCGGGGCGGGCCTCCTTCCCGGCACCCACTGAGCGCCCGGCCCTCTCACCCCACCCCTCTCCCCCGCTGCCCAGGCTCCGCCTCCGCGACGGGGCAGCAGAGAGGAGGCGACCGGAAGCCACTTTAAAGCAGAGCTCGGGGTGACAGGCGAGCGAGCTGGATCGGGAGTGCGGTTGCGGCTTTCTGCACTCCCGGTGGCGGAATGGCCAGTGCGCTGCTTGTCGCGTCTCCGGCCTGCGACCCTTAGACGCCTAAGCCTGCCCTGCGCGCCGATCCTCCCGCGCGGACGCTGCCGGCGAGCCGGCGGTGAGGCGACTCGGCTCCTGCGGTCCGTTCTCTCAGCGCGATCAGGTAAAGGGCTCCGGGTGGGCTCTGAGGAGCCGACGAGAAACCTTAGCTGGGATGGTGGGCGAGGACGGGGGTCTCCGGCTTCGCAGCCTCTCACGGATTTAGGGGTGATTGATGTTTAGACTGTGCCTTTTTCTACCAAATTCACTCGGATCCCGTCAGTACCGGGATGGGATTGGTGTACACTTCTTAATCACTTACGGCCTCGGGCAGGTGTATAAATCTGAGGAAGACATTGAAGGGTTTAGTCAGGGTCGCCGGCGTCTCCCCAGTCCCACTTGGTCTGGGTGGGCGCGGGGGCACGTCTATGCGGCCTCCCCCGCCGGGCGGACCCGGAGCGCTCTGAGGCGAAGTGAGGAGAAGCACTTCGCAGATTGAGGGGCAGGGCACGGCAGCTGTGGGGAGCCTTTCGGCAGACCCGCGTTCCGGCGGCAGCCCAGAAGTTTGCAGGCAGTTTTCAGATCAACTTTGAAGGCACAGGAGTCCTCGCCTTCCTCCCCGCCACCTCGAGTAGCGCCGACCGCCTTCCCCCCACCCGCGCTTCTCGGCTCATTTCTGCGAGCCTCTGAGACTCGCAGGACGATCCTCGCAGGAAGGTCGGTTGAGGAGGCGAGCAAGCAATTAAGTGTGGACGGCGCCCTGAGGGGCTTCTGGGATGGGGGGAAGCCTGGGCGGGGGTCGCTGGTTGGGACGAGGCTGCGGGGAGGTTTGGGGGGCGCTCCGGAGCCTGCCGCGGGGAAGGCGAGGGTGCGATGCTCCGGAACGCCGGGAATTGGCCGGGCCGGGCGGCGCCTCGGTCGCGCTGCGCGGAGTTGGCGCGGCCCCGGGGGCGGCGCTGCGGAAATCGCCGCGGCCGGCAGGAGGCGTCTCTCGGACCCGGGCTCGGCGTCCGGGTGTCGCGCAGGGGCTGCGCGGGGGAAGAGTCCTGAGTTTGCAGCGGGCTGTTTCGGTGCCCTGCGCCGGGGGCCGGGAGTGAGATCACGAGGTGAGGGGTGGAGCGGTAGGTCGCCTGCAGCGGGGGGACCGGAGGAAGTGTCCTTCCAATCTTTATTTTTCTGTTATGCAAACTAATTGAGGAACTGGGTTCTAGTGACTTCCCCACTCCAGCCACTTCAGTTCTCCGCCTCTTCCTCAGTTTTATTTCCCAGTTTGACGGAGGGCAATAACAGGAAAAGTTACCGTGTGTGTGTGTACACCTCTATAAATAAAATTGGTTCAGTGTCTGTTTTGCCTTGGGTGGATGTGGTAGGAGTGGCGTGTGTGTGTGTGTGTGTGTGTGTGTGTGCGCGCGCGCGCGCACGCACGCGAGGGGAAGGCACAGGCGGGTTTAGTGGGGTGGAGAGGGAATACCACAATCTGTGCCAATTGTGCCTTGAGGCAAGAGCACCGAGTGATGAATAATAACGCCTGGCTTGGCGGCTTTCCAGTTGATTTATGTCTTATGTCAAGTCCCTCCTTCCCTAACAATGCCAGCTCACACCGAACTCTTTTTCTGCCTTTTCCTTTTGTACTTACCGTGTGCCCTAACACCTGGCTCTATACAGTTGAACGCTAAAAAACAGGTTGGAACTTTCCGGGTCCACCTATATGTGGATTTTGTGTACTACTGTAAATGTGTTTTCTCTTCTTTGTGATTTTCTCCACCTTTCCTGTAGCTTACTTTGTTGTGAGAATACAGTACAATACCACACGTAACACAAAATTTGTGTTAATCGGCTGTTTATTATTGGTTAACGGTAGGCTGCTAGTAGTTAAGTTCGGGACTCAAAAAGTTATGGATGGATTTTTCCAGGGGTGGGTTCCATGAACCGCCTCTTCCTCCCACCCACCTTGTTCAAGGGTTAGCTGTACTGTGCTTTCTTTGAGTTTGATCATTATGAACTTTTCATACATAGATTTATGAATGTTTCCAGTTAGATCTTTAATATTCATTTTTCTGGGGACTCAGTTTTATAATTTTGTTATTGTTGACCTATAAAGGCTAACAGAACTAGATTTTTAACAGGTGCTTTTTCTTCAGTTAAAAAATATTATGGAGCACCTGTGTGCATTGTGCTAGGCATAGTACTGGTCACCTGGGATGACTATTTGATGAAGCCACGGACCCTTGCATCAATGATCTCTTTTTCTTTTAGTCTGTTGGCTGAGAGAGAGAGAGAGAGAGAGAGAGATTAATTGCTTATAACCAGCTTTTTTCTACCTCCTACAGTGCTAAGGAGGAGACGATGATATTTGTCATTTTACAGAGTTTTCTTTGCTTTTGACTTTAAGTTCTAGTTTTTTTCAAGGGGTCTGATTCTTTGAAGAGAGCACCTTTTTGGTTTGAGTAGCTCATTAGGAAGCTGATATTTGGTGTGTGTGTTTTATATTCTTGCATTATTTTTCTATAATATGGCTTCATTTGCTTTAATAGATAAAGTCATATATGTGTCATTTCTGAAGACAAGGACAAGGAAGCCCTTTTGCAATTAAGAAGTTGTGTTTGGTCTCTAAAACAGCCTATAGTGGTTGCTGCTAATGTAGCTTCTGTTGCTAAACAAGCAACTGGTATTCCTTCTCCAATAGTGGTAATGTTTTGGGGATTGTAAAAGTAGACCTTTAACATTCTTCAGGAATATATTCGAACTTAGAAGTGCTTCAACATGCTCCTGGCTTTCTCCCACATAATATTTCCATTGAGAGCCCCTGTTTCCTGGGTAGATCCTCATGCTTTAAATTCACTCACTATTTAACTTTGAAGTTAATCTTTAATTTGGTGAACTTTTTTTTTCCTTTTTTCTTTTTTCTTTTTTTTTTTTTTTTTTTTTTTACAAAGAAACCGTTTTGTCACCTCGTGAGATAGGTGATAAACAACTGTGAAGAGAACCACAAACCAGAGAAGTTGTGGTTTCCCTGCTGTCATCAGTTAGCCACACTTATTTCTACACCTCACCCCCCAACCCCACCCTAGACTTACAGTAAAAACTGATACTCCAGCAGAATTACCAATCATATATTGTCCACAAATAAATGTCAAGAGTCTATTGGAAGATACTATCTCTTTACCTTTACCTGCTATGGGCTTTTGAATAGCCTTGGCTGCTTTGGAACCTTAATTTCTCATTAAAATTTAAAATTGACCCATAAAGATGAAATATGGTATAAGAGGAGTGACTTCAGGGACTTAGTCACAGACTAAAACAAAACATTTTGATGAATGAATGGGATTCAGTTGTTGTCAGCTTGCAAATGATCATCTTCTTTCCTTTCCTGGTAGGATTTTTAGACTCTGAGGAGCAATTGGAGCTCATCCACACCATGGAAATGGAAACCACCGAACCTGAGCCAGACTGTGTAGTGCAGCCTCCCTCTCCTCCTGATGACTTTTCATGCCAAATGAGACTCTCTGAGAAGATCACTCCATTGAAGACTTGTTTTAAGAAAAAGGAACAGAAGAGATTGGGAACTGGAACCCTGAGGTCTTTGAGGCCAATTTTAAATACTTTGCTAGAATCTGGCTCACTTGATGGCGTTTTTAGATCTAGAAACCAGAGTGCAGATGAGAGCAGCTTACATGAACCTATTGTGAAAAAACCCCTGGAAATCAATCCATCATGTGCACCAGCGGAAAACAGTATGTCTGTCCTGATTCCTGATGGCACAAATGTTGGGGGCCAAATACCAGAAGCTCATCCTTCCACTGATACTCCAGAACAAGTGGTTCCAATCCAGGATCACAGCTTTCCACCGGAAGCTATCAGTGGGACGGTGGCAGATTCTACAGCAGGGCACTTCCAGACTGACCTTTTGCACCCCGTTTCAAGTGATGTTCCTACTAGTCCTGACTGCATAGACAAAGTCATGGATTACATTCCAGGGGTTTTCCAAGACAACAATTTTACAATCCAGTACATTTTGGACACCAGTGATAAGTTGAGTACCGAGCTTTTTCAGGACAAAAGTGAAGAGGCTTCCCTTGACCTTGTGTTTGAGCTGGTGAACCAGCTACAGTACCACACTCACCAAGAGAATGGAATTGAAATTTGCATGGACTTTTTGCAAGGCACTTGTATTTATGGCAGGGATTGTTTGAAGCACCACACGGTCTTGCCATATCATTGGCAGATCAAGAGGACAACTACTCAAAAGTGGCAGAGTGTATCCACTGATTCCCAGGAACACTTGGAAAGATTTTACTGTAACCCAGAGAATGATAGAATGAGAATGAAGTATGGGTATGTATTTATAACTACTTTAAAACTATTGTTAAATCCTATAGAGAAGGTCAAGAGGCTAAATGCTTATTAGTAGGGTAGTTTCTTTCAGTAGTAACCTAACAGGTTTTATTCTTTTCTTTACTGTTACTCTTTCGGCTGTATGCTAACCTGGTTTTTCATGTTGGTTTAATGCAGAGTATTCACCTAACCAGATTATGAAGTTTTATGACTTGAACAATCCATATGTCACTCTGTACAGTATGTGTGTGCCAGAGAAGTTGCATATACATTGAATGTTGTAAATCAGATACTGTTTTAATCACACAAAAGAGCTTGCTTTTGAAAGAAAATCCAAGGTTAATCTTACTGTAGCACAAATAATGAATACCAAATTTATTTAATTTTAAAGTTTTGCATGTTGAGTAGCTGCTAGTTTTTTAAAGGAAAATACTATCATTTGGAGATATCTGTGTCCCTCTTTCCATTTTGAATGGTATGGTTTTTCTGTGAGCTTCTTCCCAAACTTCTGAATCATGCCCAAACATTAATTTTTTTTTCTTTTTTAAGTTTCCTTAAGTCTTTCTACCTTTAAGTTTATTATTCTGTTTACCTTGTAGAGAAAATTGTTCTACAATTCAGGCTGTTTTCTTAGACCTGAGCAGTGAGTTGAAGGGAAATTTTATGTAAACAGATATGTTGATTTACAGGGAAATTTTATGTTAATAGATATGTTGATTTATCATTTACATAAAAAACAGTTATCCTCAAGTTTTGTATGCAAGACATGTATGTAAATAATTCAGTTCTTTTAGTGCAAATTCACTGATAGGGACCTGAAATTTCCACATCTGAATTCTTACTTAATTGAGTATAAATTGAAAGAAATGGTAGTTGCCATGTGTGAAGTTGCTAGTGTAAAAATGGCTGTGTAGTAAGCCTTAATCTTTACATTTCAAATTTGTTTCTCCTGTAGTCTAGGAGTTAAAGTATGTGATGTTACTAGCTATTTGTCTATGACCAAGAGAAAGGATTAAAATTCTATGAGGGGAGAAGAACACATCTGTCCATGCTACCTGACTTGGGAGACAATGAGGGCAACCTGACAGCTTCACAGATAATGAATGGCCTGATACAGTACTGAGAGGCATGACCCATAGAAAGGAAAAATATGCTGAGAATCCTAACCCACAAGTCTGAGAGAAAACTTTCTTAAGAGTCATCTTTGTTCACAGATAAGTTGGGTTACACTAACCCAAGTGTCTGGAGAGCCAGCAATCAAATGGTGTCGGTAAACGTTTCCAAGTTGTCTAATTTTGTTAGTCTTGATGTTAACCTTCTGTGTTCTAACATAGTGCCAGGGCATTGTTGGTATTGTAGAAACCAGGTTTTTTGTTTTGTTTTGTTTTTTAATTTGTTCCCTTTTAGTATTAGGTAAGTGGTTTTCTTTTGATATTGCATTATGTCAGTTGTATAGTACACAGATCTGTGTGTCTTTTTAGCAACTTAATTATGAGACTAGAACTTTGCATCATTTGTTTCAAAAGGGATGCATGGGATAAAATGAGAAACAATATAAGGCCCAAGTTTAAGGCATTGTTATATAGAAGCCCCTTGGGATAAAAGTAAGATAATACTAAGAATGTAGCTTTCCTGATCAGGAAAATCAAGATGTTATCAAGACAATACATTTATTAATACTAGGTTTTCAAGATTCTATCTTGCTTGGGTAGCAAAATTCTTAGATCCTGCAATAAAGCTAAGTACATTTAACTTTCTTTCTTTTTTTTTTTTTTTTTAAGCCAGCATTGGAAGAGAGAAAAATGTTTTCCATTTTATCTTAAAAATCTTTTTTTAATAAGGTATTGTCCAAAATCTCTGTTGCCCATGAGCTAGCAATTCTAATTGGTATGTCAAGGGTAATTAATTTTACATATTCTCAAAGCCACTGTAATCCTTCCATCTCCAGATTGCAAAACTGCAGAACAGTGGCCTCCTACTTCACTCTTATGAAGCAAATTTCCAGTCTGCTGAGTACTTCAGCATCTTGGTACATTAAGTTTCTATCTGTTTGAATTGGTCAGGAAGAAACTAGCAGGACTATTGTCCAACGCATTACATTCTGTTACCATGAGCAAAGCAAGACAGGGATTTTGATCTCAGAAAATCCAAGAACTCTCTTAGATCAGGTATTTTATTCTCTGGTAAAATTACTTGGCTGAAAAATTAGATAAAGCTATAGGCCTATAGGCATACAGTGTTGGATAATTTACAAAGTAGTTGCAGTGAGTGCTTGATTTCCAAGTCTTTTTTAATGAAGTAAACTAATATTTATTTGACACTGAAGAGCAAAAGTGTCAGTGAATTATTGTAATTACTAATTCTGCTGCTGCATTGTTAATGGTAGTAAGTGGTCCTGCTCTGCTAAAAATAGCAAAAAAGTATTAACAGTTAATTACTAGTAAAGTGAAGTTCTCCATAGACAACAGTAAGAAATATAAGATTGTAGATAGCTAAGTGTCAAAAATTAGGCTTTTGGGAAGTTGACCTGTGGTCATTGCAACCTGGTTTTCCTTGTATTCCGAAGCGATGTTGTGTTTCCTGGCAACAAGATGCAGATAACGGCATGTTGAGCCTTGCTGAGAGATTCACAAACAAGCTGGAGCAGCCCAGGTTCACATGGTTACCACATTATTTGGCTAAAGCTATTAATCTCTGTGGTCAGGCCTGTAAAGCTGGTCTATCTGTACAGATTGCACATAACCAGGAAGTGTGTGTTCAGCTGTGTATATGTCCAAGTCTGGCCTAGCAGTCTTCGGATGCAGAAACAATGAATGGCAGTTGTTTTTCCCACTTATTTTCAGCAGTTTATACGACTTGGTAGATCATTATTATATGCTATATCCGTGAGATACTTCATTGTATGTATGGAACTTGGGAAGAGTTCATAGTTCTGGGTCTCTAGCAGAGATAAAAGTTCGTAGTCTCAAAACTGCAGATGAAATTCTTTGTTTTGCAAATGGATTGGATTTAACATCTAATTTAATCCAAATTAGATGTACAGTATTTATTTTATTCTCAAGAATGAAATTGGAAAGGAAGTTGAGCCAGATAAGTTCACAGGTCTCTTCCAACTCTTTAGTCAAGATGTCTAGATGCTAAAAATGTTTTAAAAAGAGGATTTCAATAGTAAATGCTTACTTGGTTTATTATAGTGAAATTATTTTAATTATTCTTTTCGAGTTTTGTCTTTATCCCAAATTATGATACAATCCCACTTCGCTTTTTCACTCTGCTTTTATATATCTCTAGATGTTTATTGCTGACATCAACTGAAAGTAGTTGTATGTATGAACTCCCCATATTTAGATGCCAAGGCTTCTTTTGTACACGGGATGGGCTTTGGAGAATTTCCAGATTCCAAATACACAGTTAAGAAAACAACATTGAATGTTGTGTTTTAGATTAAGAAAACATAGTCTCTGACAGCTTAGGCACTCATCCTTAGTAGAAAATGATACTAAATGGCAGGACTAAGCAATTTTGAAAGAGCTTTACAAACTGTGTGGAATACTGTTGTGGATAATTGAAATTGTGGAGGATGTGCAAATCTCCCTTTAGCAACTGAGATCACCATTGTTTTTCATTTTACATTCATTTTAAAGTGTGACAGAATACAGAATAGTCTTCCAGTTATTATCACCCATAAAGAAAAGGCACTCTGCAGAATATATTTTGGAGGTAATCTGTACATGAAAATATGACCAGTGATTATTTCGAATTCTGAATTTCCTGAAAGGGGGAGGGTGAAGAAGAAAATTGCAAACCCTGACTCCATGGTTAATTTTTCTCAGAGGCCAATGTTGTTTTCTCCTCTTTTGGAATTAAGGCTTATTGATATGAGAGGGAGTTTTACTAGTTATGGTTTAAGCATAGAGTGTTGTTATAGCCTTAGTTTTGAGTGATTGTGATTGCTCTTAGGAGTTTTTTGTGTTTTTCTTTAATCTGGCCAAGGGACAATACCATTAGATGATTTCACAGGAACTCTGTGAAAGAAGACAGAGAGGACTGCATATTAATGATAATCGAGAGCATATGCTCCTATTTTTTATTTGACTTGAAGAGTGCGTTATCGAAAGTAGAGCAAGCTCCTGACTGAACTATACTAGAATAGTTAATTTAGCCAAGTTAGCTCTGGCCTGCACAGCTGTGATGATATAGGAACTAACTCATTATGTGTTATTGATAACACTGGAGAGAGGAGAACAGCTGAAACTTACTATGCCTTGTGACTTTTTGGTATTTCTTGAATATACACAGCTGGATGAGTTTGAATTTATTTTAAAAATTCCTGCCTAAGAGAAAGAGAGAGCTCCATAAGCAAGAACTGTGTTTGAAGTGACTTTCAAAATGTGTGCCTTCTGCTTTAGGATAAAGCAATCCAATGAATTATTTTTTGTACCTCTTTATGCTCTATTTACATATGAAATAAAACTAATTGGCTTCTGTCTATACTAATCCAGAGGAGTTACTGGGTCTGTGTAGAGCTATCATGGGAATCAATAGCAATCATCCATTTATTTCCTTTCTGTTTTTTTGTCAATAAGCAGATTAGACTTTTTGAAGCAGCTGTCACCTGGCTGCAGGTTGGGGTCAGTCTGTTTCTGAAGTATTAATGGTAATGAAAATGAACCTTGCTAAAGCCAAAGATGTATAACTTTTAAATCAGACAGTTGAAGAAAATAGCTTATAAGGTTATCTGGCATGATACAGTATGCATTTTCTTACATTGACTCTAAAGCTTTTATTTTTTATTATAAATAAGTGGGAAACAATAATGGTCCATTCAACATTTAAGACTTCATTCTGCATATGTGGACATGAAAAAGCTGCAATTTGATGAAGTCTGCTATGTTCCTGTATCTCTTTCTTACTTTTACACTAGAATTTCTGGATTCTGGATTTGCATTCTACTATGAAGCAAGTAAATTCATAAATTTTGTCTGTGCATCTCTGTTCTAAGTGACCCTTAGTTTTATATTAGGCTTGGGGGCTCTTTCTAAAGGGTGAAACAGTATGGAGCCCGTACAAAACTTGGCTACACAAGAGATGCTACTAAAATCCAGCCATTTGACATTATGACTGTTTTCCTATGACCTCTTTTATTTCTTATCCTTTGATTTGAGACCACCAGATTCCGCATACTTTATCTGATTGTAATAATTTTGATCACACTTAAGTTAGTACCTGATGTCCTCTTGATCTAGATTGGCAACCCTTAATAATTACTGGTGTCCTGTTTGAGAGTTGCACTTGCCTTTTTTGTGGAAGGAAAACTTAAGTACGTGTGTATATTTTTACAAAGGAAAAAACATACTTGGAGCTATAAGATGATTTTTGATTATTCTGGCACAACTTTATAAGGCTGGTTCTGGTAATTGGATACTGTTAAGTTTTGCAAGAAATTCCCTTCATAAAAGCAGCTGGATTTCTCTTTTAAAATATATCTGGGAGTTTTAAACTAAAGTGAAGTGAACATGAGTGATTTTGTATCTTTGGAAGACACAAGAGTGCTGAGGGTTGAGCCATGTTCTGTTTCATTCTGGGTTTGAAATTTTTAGGTAATAGCTTAAGATCTTGGGTTGAACTGAACTTTGTGACACCATAAACACAAACTGTATAAAGGAATAAAATACTTAAGTTCTAAAGTTCACCATTTCTAGGAGCAAACAAGTACCTTTTAGGTATGAGGAACTTTTTTAACAAAATCAGATGTATTATATTTATAGGTTATCTATGGTATTGCTTTCTAGAGTCTAGGAATTATTATGCACAGACTTGCCTCTATTTAAAATCCCTGTAAGTTAAAAAAAAAAAATTAAGAAAAAAAAGGGGTCACCTGGGTGGCTCAGTCTGTTAAGCCACTGACTGCTGCTGACTTAGGCTCAGGTCATGATCTCACAGTTCATGAGTTCGAGCCTCGCATTGGGCTCTGTGATGGCAGCTCAGAGCCTGGAGCCTGCTTTGGGTTCTGTGTGTCCCTCTCTCTCTCTCTGCTACTCCCCTGCTCGTGCTCTGTCTCTCTCTTTCTCTGTCTGTCTCTCAAAATTAAACATTAAAAAAATATCCCTGCAAGTGTTAAACCTCATCCAGCCCAGTCCCTGATACATGAACTAAAAGCCTTGAAATTCTAATATAAATTCCTTGTTAATAGGAGAATTTAAAATGGCAATGGGTAAGTTCTGAAATACATCCTGAAGTCTGGCAGGGGGAAAAAAAAGGATTTTATGTAAAATAAATTCCATTCAACTTGGTAGTTTATAAATAAGGTTTATATTTGATTTGTGCAGAATTACAATATAGCAGTCTTGTGCTAACTATAACCAATTCTGTGATCACTAAGTTAAATTTTAGAAGTTGATGATATTAATACTTTTAATTGTGAAACTTAAAATTTTCCTTGCTGACCTAACCTATTGCTGACCTAGCCTGTTGCTAAGACAAGCGTAGAAGGGAGTTAACTAAGCATTCCTATTTGCTGTGTCCACACAACGAAATGTGTCTGTCTCCTTGATCTTTCTCTCTCCTATGTGCTGTTTACTTACTGGCAACACCCACTTGGCCAGTAAAGAACCTTTGCATGGTCATCACGATGAAAGGGTAAGCTCTTATGACAGTGAGAATGCTAATGACTGTTCCCTTTCACATTCTACAGAAACCAGTGATTTGCCAGTATGTGTGCCACAAAATGTGTCAGGAGTGTATTAGAATCTCCCATGACTAAGTTATTTGAGAAAGAGTTCAGGAAATTTGTATTCTTTATGCAAATGGATGTCCTTTATTTGGGCACTATTGCTTCTGGGCAAAAGGAAGGGTTTGTGAATAGTCTTACTTGAACATAGCACTTCTCTTATGACTGGAAAATATGTTTGGGCCATACTTACAGGAATTTCTCTTTGTTACGTTACCTTCTTTCCTTTTTGGATTAAGAGATTTTTAAACTGCCTCTTCTCATTTGACATATAGCCATAGAGTTTAGGTGACCTTCTTTGCTTGAAATTTTTACCAGCACTGAATAGTCAGGGCAAGAACGGCAGCGGTAGGGGCCCAAGGGTGATTTTGCTTGTAGTAGTGTGTGTGCTTTCAGAATCTTGCCTGCACCCTGTGATCTTCACAGCTCCTGCAGCTGATCAGGGCGTGGAGAGGGCAAATGGTACAAAATACTCTAAATATTTCCTGTTGCGGTTGGTTTTTGGTTTCTGACTGTCACCTGGCTTCGCTCTTTCACTTCCAGGCATTGAGAGAATAAAAATAAATGCAGCAGAAATACTAGATTTGCTTTCTGAGGTAATAAAAGAAAGACCTCCTTGAATGGGGGTAGAATATGTGAAACAGAAGGAACTTTGTTTGCTTACTTTCTGATGTTTCGATTGTCCAAATGCTGCCACACATCAGAAAATAATTTAGGCTGTCTATTGATAAAATTGAATCTATCAGAGAAGCTTGGTTTTGTAGAATCCCTCTCCCCTCGAAAGAGTTACTGATTAAAGATCCTTTTGAAAGGTTTTGTGATCATAGTTTATGAAACTTAGATAATTAAAAAAGTATCTCTTAATATGTTTTCTGTAGGGAGTCTTTTGTTTTCCCCCCTTTGAGAAATTTGCTTTAAAAAACTCAGGAAGTGATGAATTCTCTATATGGTTAGTTTGCATACATTCAAATCTCTAGTCTTGAGACCTCTCATAATAAGCCATCAAAGTGTATATTTTTAATTTGCTCATTTATCAGTTAATCTGCACTAACCAGGCAAAAAGACAAGGCTAAATTGAGAAAATTCTGAATAAAAACCTTTTTTAAAGGAATTTGTAATTTTAAAAGTCAATCTATAAATAAATTAAGCTAATAGATTGTATCTTACTGGTGGTTATTAGAGGATATATTTTATAATTTTTATAATTATTTCATTTACGTGTAAATGAGTTCTGAATTGTTTGAGGTTATTTGAAAGTAATTTTTAAAACAATTTTAGCACTTACATACAGTTGATTTTGTAATTAAGTAGAAAAGTTATATAAACAAATATATTTCAGCCCTCTTTCAATGCTGTCAAATTCTATATCCATAAAATTAATCAGTATTGTGCCTTGAGTACATGGCAAACAATTTTTATTGTCTACTTTGAGGTAAGATAGAAACTTCACAGTTTTAAAAATATTTCACTTAACAAATGGGATATTTACTCCTCTTCATTAAAAGCCGTAACTTCATAATTTAAGGCAGTGTAAGATATGATACACATTAAAAAAAAAAAAGTCTGTTATATGCTGTCTATCCCAGCTGTTCTTATAGAAATTAAGTTTCATTTCCTCTTCAGCCCATGGTTGACAAGTATGTCTCACTTAAGTTACCTTCTAGGAGCCTCAGGACATGTGACTGAACATGGATAAAAGTTAAGGCTGTATGACATTTCTGATGTCTTCAGAGTGCAAAATTTAATCCCATGCCTCTGTAAATAGATAGCAGTGAGATCTTCTGATCTCATAAGTGTAATTTTATTTATGAAAGATTTTAGGCTTATCCACGTCTTATTAGAAAGTTCTTTTGTGTTCTTTCCTTTGATCTAGTAGTTTTGTAATAAAAACAAGCAAAAAACTTAATTTAATTTAGTAAGGTCTTTTCCTCAAGTGAATATTGTAATTTGCTTTTAGTGGTTGCATAGGGCACAGGGGTGTATGGTACTTTTTAAAGGTTTAGGAAACACTTAGGTGTACTCAAATGTGTCTTAGTACGAAGGTTTTTGAGAATAAACTGTGTTATGTGTTTGTTTAGTTACCCACCTACTTTTGGAGAATACAGAATTCCGAAAGCTTAAAAATAGTATTCTTTCATGTAGGAAATCTACCTGCCTTCCTTTTTTCTCCTCTTATTTATCCTCTCATTTTTATTTCAGTGTGTTCATTCTAGAATGACTTTAAGACCATAGGTAGATGTCTAACAATTTGTAAATCAGACATGGGGTTTAAGCACACAGATCAGAGTGATTCTAGACAGCATCCATTCAATAATTTTGTGCCATCTCATTCACCTGCTTCCAAGATATCTCAGGAGGTAACAAGGGAGCAGCACATACAGTCAGGATTTTGCTTTACAATGATCACCTTTTTAAAAATTGATTCCCAGAAACTCATTGTGAATCATCTTAAAGTGAGGATATTTTTACCCAAAAATCATTTGAAGTACTTAGAACCATAAGATAAATCCATGACCCAAGTTTGATGTTAATTGTTCTACGGAGTGAGCTAAGCCTCAGCAATCCTGTCTTGATGAGGTGAGGGTCTCCTTGGAAGTGGATAGATTGAATTGTCAACATTTGATTCTTAGCCTGCCCATAACTACTGAGGGTCGTATGCATCATAATATAAACTTCCAATTTTGATTTGTAGATATGTCTGTGCCTGTAGCTACTCCTGGATATAAAGGGGGAAAATCCAGTTGTTACCAAGACCCATGTTATAGTGTAGAAGTTAAGTATAGAATTCTAACCTCTGGTAAATATTGAAAGATGTTGGTATGTTTGTAAGAATTTATAGATAATTTTTATTGCCTCAGTAACTCTGTATTATTTATTTGAGTCAGTGTTGGCAAAAATCTTAATTAGTAACAGAACAAATGATGGTTTACTATGTTTCCAAAGCATAAAGTTAGAATGCATAGTCCTCTGAAGTTTAATAACTACACCACTATCACATAATATGTTGGTATTATATATGCCATGGCTTTGATTCTCATCACCTTGTAACATTTGAAGGGATATGCAAGCTTCTAAATATTCCAGCATTGCTAAATGAGTCCTGGAAACATCAAAGCCAGGTATCAAAAGCCAGCTATATTTTGTGTGTCTGTGAAATTTCTTCAGCAGCAACAAACATGTCGCATCTATCATGCCTGTCTCAAGTCTGTAGCAGAAGACTACATCATAGTAATAAAATTATTAGAGGACCTATTAAGTGTGTCTAGTTAACTGATTAGGGCAAGTGTTAGTTTGGGATCATAGGTTTATCCTTGTAGAAACCAGTTAATGCTTAGAGGATAGAAGCCAAATTTTGGAAATCTAACCCATGTGATTAAAACTGTACTGAGTAGGCCCAGAAAACTCATTTTTAATTGACCTTTACTAAAATCTGAGTTCTATATTTTATTTGCATCATCTTCCCACTTAAATGTGTTCTAACTCCTGCAATTCCTGTCTCATGTAATGGCACCTTATCCAGTCGTCTAGATCAGAAACTTGGGACACATCCTAGACTCTACGTTCCCTTCAGCCTCACATGTAATCTTATTTTATGTAGTTAGAGTCTAACTCTTAAATACCTCTCAAATCACCCCTATTGTTGCCTCCTTAGTTCTCAGTCATCGTTTGTCTCATGTGCAGTTCTAGTAGTTACAGATGGTTAAGCATAGAATAATAAATATTAATAATAAACATGCTAATAAGTATTTAGCAAGTAAGTGCCTGTCTCCACCCTTCCCCCTCACCCTTCCCCACCCTCCCCTACCAAAGATAAACAAATCAGTCCTTCATACCACCACTGTTGCAGTGGCTTTTTAAAAGGCAAGTCTGAACTTTGTTAAAAATCCACCAGTGAGTCCTATTGCCCACAGAATCAAGTCCTGACCTCTTAACCCAGTATACAAAGCTCTTCATTATCTAGCCCAGCCAAACTATCCAGTCCAGTCTTATCTCTTATCATCCCTCTCACACGCACATAAACCCTGACCTCCCACATGAACTGTATGTACTGCACGCCCTTGGGTCTCTCGTGCCTTGTTTGGTTGGCTTCTACACATGTCAGTCACTCTGCATGTGATGTCTTGCCTCCCATTGTCCTGCTTGATGACCAGCCAGACTTGGCTCCCATTTCATCTATTCTAGAATACCCCCATGATCCCCTTTCCTGACCCTTTTTCCAGCAGAGGTAGGCCCTCTGCCTCTGGTACTCAGAGCACCATTGTGCCACACTTCACACTGTACCACTGGGTTTGCTTCTCTCTTCTTAACTGACACTAACCTTTCTTCATCTTATCCCCAGCACAGAGCCCAGTGGTTAATATGTCTACTGAAGATGCTTTTGTTTTTGTCGCATTTCTTTTCTTGGTTTCAAACAATTTGTAAATACAGAGAAATTATCTGTAACAGTTATATTCTTTACTGAGCTTCCAAATGCATAATCCCAAGAACTATTTATCTAACAAACGTCATGTTCTTACTAATTTCTATTTTGTTCAGGAACGTTTTAAAAAATAGTTTTGTTTTCATTATAGCTCTGTTTATTATCATTTACATCATAGGCCCTGTTTACTATTTTTTTTTTTTTTTTGTATTTGCAGTATACATAGAAGACTATACACTGTGGGGCATTCTTTCTGACTTAGTGTGGGTGTTGGTGCTCTATACATAAGACAACATTCTCCAATATTTGTTATCTAATTGGTATGTTGAGATATTTGTTGAGTAGGAGGAAAACGATTTTATAAAGCATCTAAATTATGAGAATGGGTGTTCTTGTCAAAATTTTAAATTAGTTTTGTATCTGGATTCTTACAATGGTATGTGTGGTGTTGTGTTTATTGGTGAAGCACATGGAAACAGAATTGTGAATACTTCAGTAGTTCAAGTTCATTCTTCCCTTTGTAGAAAAATCATCAATCTTTTTACAAGATTTTTGTTCCCGATTTCATCAGATAGGGTTATATCTTGGGTAAGTCAGTACTGATTGATTTACCCACATGATGTATTTAGCCAAATTTAAATCCTGCACGGTGGCTATCTCCCATACTCAATCTTTTCTGGCTGTCCCTCAGTGGGGATGCCCTTAGGCCAGATAGGGTTTTCAGCTGCCAGGATTTTTGCACTCTGCTTTTACAAAGCCTCTCTCTACCTCTGAATCTCTAGCATTGTCTCTCTTGCCCAGTCTTCTCACATCCTGTATTTACTGCTTTGACCCTTTATCACCATCTGCTCAATACTCTAAATTTGCACTCTTATTTGAGGCTCTGAGACTCTGGGCTTCCTCAGTTCATGGCCTGACATCTCTCACATTGCCTATTATATCCTGGTTCACATTCCCTCATCTGTTATGTACCCCTGTTTGAAAGATTTCCATTTCCACCTATTTGCACTGCTCCTGTCCTTCCCTGTCTGCACTCTTGCAGAAAGCACAGTGCTTGAAGAACTCTTTTCTTGTTCTTCCACACAACCTTTTTCTTACTGGCATTATTTCCTATTATTTAACTGTTCCTAAAATTCTTTCTCTTCGAGAAAGCTATCTTGGATTGGTGCAGTAGAGCCTCTTAATTTTTCCTGACCTTTTTCCATTCCTGAGCACCAGTAACCACCTTATGTCCCATAATGAATGCTGCCATTCCTGGACACCAGTCACCTCCTCTCCCATCATGCTGCATGCCTACTCTTTGTCCTCTCATTCCCAGGATGTATTTGCCACTGATAAGTTTGGATAGGCAGATGTACCGACTCTTTGGCTTTATGTTTTTGTTAGTTATTTCTCTCTTGAAGCCCCTAGAAGCCAGGAACTACATCTGTTTAATTCTTTGTGTATTGCCTAATAGAGCCCACCATCACTATTATCACACATACATGACTCATAACTGCTTTCTCATAATAGGAAACAATGGTTTGATAAGGAAAAGTGGTGTATGTTGAAAATTTGGCATCTGTACTGCATGCATTTTCTACTGATGCAGATGGAGGAGAAAAGAAACTCTTGGCTTTGGATTTTTGAAGCATTCCCTGTTTAAGGGAGAGCAGGTGTTAAAATTAATCTTATAAAAAGATAATTTAATGTTTTTCAAATTTGTTGTTTTGTCTCTGCAAAGTCTAGAAAAGCATATTGAAAATCAAATAGAGCTAAAACAGTACTTTGATACATCAATCCAAAGAACAGTTGATTGTAGTAAATTAGGATTTGTCATAGAAATTTCATAATGCCCAATGGACTGAAATGCACAGAGGATGTGGCAAAAGCTGCAGTTTTAGATGTCTTTCTCATGCAAATCATTATCTATGAAGTCTTAATAATACAAGCTTAAACAGAAATTGCTAGAGTGATGTCCAGAATAAAATCTGGTACTTGAACAGCAAAAAGCATTGGCTGTTTATAATGCATATTAACATAATAACTGCTGTTCTAAGAATTCCTTTTTTTTTTTTTTTAATTTATTTATTTTGAGAGAGAGAGTGTAAGCCTGGAAGGGGCAGACAAAGAGGGAGAGAGAATCCTAAGTAGGCTCTGCGCTCAGTGCAGAGCCAGACGTGGAGCTCTGTCTCACAGCCGTGAGATCATGACCTGAGCGGAAATCAAGAGTCAGATGCTTAACCAGCTGAGCTATCCAGGTGGCCTGTTCTAAGAATTCCTTAAAATACTGAGGATTTAACTCATAATTGGAAACAGTTACTGGGAGATAAACTTAAAGTGGAGAAAATCTGTTTATATACTGGAAACTATGTTAAGAGGGAGAAACAGGTTATTATTTCTCTGCTCAATGAAATCAGACTCTCCTAAAATTAAGTGAAAATTGTTTAAAGCAATTCGATGTGAAGTTTAATTTAGGTATAGGAGTTGCAGTTTTTTTTTTAAGAATTTTCCAGAAACAACTTTTCCTTTTGACTTAAATATCCTTATTTAACATAAATAATTTTAAACAAAGAAATGTCCAAATGTAATTTTAAACTACATTTTATTGTTTTATTCCCATTTTACACTTAATTAAAAGAATATGTTCCTCTCCTCTCTCTCAAAATAAATAAAACTTTTAAATATAAATGTTCCTTTTAAGATCATATCCCACTATTTAGGTCTTTCTTTCTTTCTTTCACCTGTTTCTTTCCTTCTGTCTTTTCCTCTTTCTAAAGAAACATACTGCTTTTTACAAGTTATGTGCTTCGTGGCACCATTAGTTGGATAGATGACTTAGTTTTTGTTTTGTTTTGTTTTCAAATAGAACCTGTTTCAAAAATTATGAACACTAGGATGAAGGGTGGGAAATAGATTTTCTTGCCCTGACGTTTGCCAGGGGTGTTATCGAGATATGTTATTAGGTATTAATGAAAAAAAAGCTAGAGCACTGTCATAGGTTTGGAAGGATACTTTATAGCCCTCATCATGGTACTTGAGTATTTACCTTAGCATACAAAAGGGACTGAGGAATGGTTGTAGTAAGTAAATTGTTTAGCCTTGTGTAACCAAGTTTTTTTCCCAACATTTGACCACAGAATGCTTTTTACGGGGATTACCCATTCACAGTCCTTGAAGCAAGTGTTCCAAGAGCAGAATTTGGAAAGTGTTGTACTAATCAACAAAACCCATAGGTCAAAATTAATAGTTTTCAAAATCCTAATTTATGGCAAGGAAATTAGTTAATTAATGGGAATATTTGTTCAGACACCTGGATTTCACATGAACCAGTCATTGTGAGTGCTACTGGATCTGGAGTATCCTGTGAGTTAGAGGCATCCATTTAGAAATCTGTTGTGGAAAGGGTAGAAAAATGAAGGAATGTGTTTAGAAACTTGGTCACTCTGCTGATACCTATGATGTTACTTTAGGATATATTTTATTTTTCATGTTTTCTTAGGAACAATTTGAAACATACAAAAAGAGAGAACAATACAATGAATATTTTTCTGGTTCCTTAAAATAATTGTTCAAATGCTTCAAACACTAGAGGAAGTTTCATTAAAAAAGGACAAATGTTTGGGGCGCCTGGGTGGCTCAGTCGGTTAAGCGTCCGACTTCGGCTCAGGTCACGATCTCACAGTCTGTCAGTTCGAGCCCCGCGTCGGGCTCTGGGCTGATGGCTCAGAGCCTGGAGCCTGCTTCGGATTCTGTGTCTCCCTCTCTCTCTGCCCCTCCCCCGTTCATGCTCTGTCTCTCTCTGTCTCAAAAATAAATAAAAAAGTCAAAAAAAAAATTTAAAAAAAGGACAAATGTTTTAATGGGACCATCCATTATAATTCTTAAATGATCTTGATTCATACAGTGAGATTTTCTCCTGACAGTACTGAGATATTTATCAAGTGCTGATTCAGCAGCAGCAGACCAGATAACAAAATGACAAAAATATTCTTATAACTAAACTTAATCCAAACTGTTTTTCTCTTCATGTTATACCAACTTTTTCTTTTTCCCTTCAGGATAAAAGATAGTATTGATATTGGGTAGAATAGCAATGCTGGTCTCATCTGGGGTCTTGTTATTTTTTCCTTTTTTTCCTGTCTTTTTTTTTAAGTTTTATTTGTTTATTTTGAGAAAGAGAGAGCAAGTGGGGTAGGGGCAGAGAGGGAGAGAGAGAGAGAGAGAGAGAGAGAGAGAGAATGAGAGAATGAGAGAATGAGAGAGAGAGAATCTAAAGCAGGCTCTGTGCTGTCAGCCCAAACTGTGAGATCATGACTTGAGCCAAAATCAAGAGTTGGATGCTTAATCAACTGAGCCACCCAGGTACCCCTTTCCTGTCTTTCATCAGGCAATATTATATATTCCTGTATTGGCTTAGGTAAAGTGATGCCTCTGAAAAAAGGGCAGTCTTCAACAGAAGTTTCTTTTGTTTCACTTCCGGCTTTTTATGTCAGCTTCATCTTAAAACTGACCCCCTGATTGTCTGAGACCAGGGTTTAGTTCATCCCACTGTAGGGAGGGTGGGATTATGTTGATTGGTTTAGGTCAGTGACTGTGGGATAGCATCAGTCCTACCATAACTCCATGGCCTGGAACTTTTGGTCTTGTTAAGAGAAAGCATGTAGAAAATGAGGAAACCAATAATGTCCTTTTACTCCAAATAAGACAAGTTTTGAAAATTCTACAACATGCTCTACTACATATTTTTAATGTTTGATGAGATGTTTAGACATTTCTTTTTTGCCAATGTATTAACAGTTCTTTTTGGGGGGGTTCTTTTTAGAGGACAAGAATTTTGGGCAGATTTGAATGCCATGAATGTGTATGAAACAACTGAATTTGACCAACTACGAAGGCTGTCCACACCACCCTCTAGCAATGTAAACTCTATTTATCACACAGTCTGGAAGTTCTTCTGTAGGGACCACTTTGGATGGAGAGAGTATCCTGAGGTATTTATAGGTTCTTTTTCCAAAAAGTACATTAAAAAATTTTTTGCCTTTCAGTGTCCTTTCTTTCTTCCTTTACAACAGTGACTAGACAGAACAACAAATCAAAGAGCTTATTGATGTAAAATTGAGTGTTATTGATACAAGTAACATTATTCTGTCTTGCCTTTCTGAAGATGCATTTCTTTCCATTAATCTTCTGGAATACGTAAATACAAACCACTATTATCAAAGAGGTAAAATGTTTTCCCCAATATCTTATACTGTATAGACCAAGTAGTTATATTGGTAAGTACTCAAACTCAGTGCCTCTTTGGAATAATTTTAATGAAATGAGCACTGGTGTAAGTCTGGCTATTTCTAGCTCCTGGGCTCGTGGTCATTGGATCATGTGTTACACTTAGCATTTCGGAAGTCTGACGGGAAACCAGCACTCTTAAGCCCCTGTAAGAAATACTTGACAATGTTTATTTAGCTGTGGTCAGGCAAATCAGTCATTTAAAATACTGGCATATGCATCCTTAGTCTGAGATGGTAAGAATAGCTCATCAATCACAAAGGAAGGTTTTCAAAATGATGGTGGCTTTACTTTGCCTCTGAATGAGAATTCTGAGTCAGTTTTAAAAATGATGAAATGGGCTTTAGAGATTAATTTCACATTCCAAAGATCTGACTTATTTAATTTGATTAAATTCATTTCCAGCATTACAAAAAGGGAGAACTGATTTCTTTACCCTTAGGTTTTATTTTTTAAGGCAATAACAAAAGAAAACTACCTAATATGTTAATTGCTTAATAATACACAATGGAATTAAAATTTCTGAGACTCTCTTAAGTAGTCACTAGTATCTAATACCTTCCATGGAGAATAAGAAGCTCTTAAAATGTATTCTCAGAATACTTGGGCTGTCCCTGTGTTTTTCCTCTGAAAGATTTCTTGGGTTTAGAACTTAACTAGTTTATTTGAACTGTATACACTATCATCTTTAATCCTCTTCTGAAAATTCCCGTAAGAAATATAAACAAAAAAATCTCTAGGACATTGTTAAGGCCTCAAACTAGAATAGAGTAGTTCCCTGGGCCTCAATGTTTCCTATGTTGGACCGTGATCTTCTGAAGAGGGAGCGTCTTTCTATTCTGCATCTTTGCCCCCTATTCCCTCCCCAAAAATCCTGTGTGTAAAGGGAATTAATTTGACCGCCTGTACTTTATTGAAACTTTACTGATGTTAACAGCAAGGTTAGCTATTTTTGCCTTTATAGTAACATTTTTCATATTTCATAGTGATTGCTTTTTTCTAACTTTTTTTTTCTTTACCTTCTGTTTTCTGCTCCAGTCTGTTATTCGATTGATTGAAGAAGCCAACTCTAGGGGTCTGAAAGAGGTCAGATTTATGATGTGGAACAACCACTACATCCTCCACAACTCATTCTTCAGGAGAGAAATAAAAAGGAGACCCCTCTTCCGCTCCTGTTTTATACTGCTTCCATATTTACAGTAAGTGTCCAGTGGAATGCCTAATCTTTACTCTTATTTTATGTAAATGTACAACTGAATGCCAAAGAGTAAAAAATTTTAAGAGACTAACGTGGTTATTACTTCGAGAATGTGAAATTTTGAGTTATTCAATGGGTTTAAGTCTTTAAAGAGTAGCATTCAGATAAGCTACAATTAACCTCACTAAAAGAGTGATTATCCAATTGGTTTTTTGAACTGAAAAGCAAATAGAAGTAACATTTTTACACAATTAAAAGTAATTATATCTGGAATGAGGCAGTTGGCATTTGTGAAGACTGAGTTTCCTGATGATGTCTTTCCATGTAGTGGGACTACTTCCTAGTCCAGGTAAACTGCCAGGACAAGTAGGGAGAGTCCTCCAAGGTTGCTTTCTCCCATTCTTCCTTGAGTGAATTTTCTTGGGAAGAATCCTTTTCAAATAATTTGCATTCTCGTGTGCTAGGTAAGGCCCACCTTCCTGTAACACTCACTAAAATTACCTGTCCTATTTCTAGGTTGAGACTGAACTCATCCTTCTGAATTATAGGTGAGCTCTTCTTCCATTTTCCCAAGTGCCATTTCTTTTTCCCCACCTCTAAATAGCCCACTGGCACATCTCCATAGATGCCAAAAAGGTGGAGCATGTTACCAATAGCATAGCCATCTTTGAAAGTTAGTAACTCTAGGGAAATCGTTATGTACTCTCGTCAGATATACCATATTTAGAACCCGATTTTTAAAATACTAGGTTTACTTGGTTTTATGGACTGGGGAAGCCTAGCGTAATACTGGTTTTTCTCTTCTACCAATCTTAGAGATGCTGTTTTTATATTCTTACTAGTTTTTTTTTTTAATTTCAGTCTCAAACTGTTTTTCCCAGATTATGACAGAATCTTAATGATTCTAATTATGAGATTGCAAAGGGAACATTAAAAACAAAATGCAAAAAAAAAAAAAAATACAAATGAATAAAAATCCCTGAAATGCTCAGTATCCAAAAGCAATTTTTAGTAATGCTGATTTTAGAAATGCATATTGGCTTGGGGTAAATGTGTGCTTTCTTTCTAGTCCAAGTGTGAATTATTTTACCTTGTAGGTTTCTTTTTTTTTTCTTTCTTTTTTTTTTTTTTTTTTAGAATCTAATAAAAATGCCATTTCTGTGATTTCACTAGCACAGCTGGAGATAGTGTCAGCGTCCGGTAGTTAGGAACATATTGTCCTCCTAGTGAGATGGTAGAACTCATTAGTGGGACCAGCAGCTTGGCATGCTGAGCCAATCAAGCAAGATGTAGCTTCTGAGTGAGAGTAAGAATGCTCACCCGAGTACTGCATTGTTGGGGGGGTTTTACAGAACATGATTTGAACATGATTTGTTTCAATCCTAAAACAAGTAATTGTAGAATAACCCCTCCCCCTTTCTTTTTTAAACTTAGGCTTACTTTGTAAAAGTATGAACTATAAACGTCACAAATTTGGCACCTTACTATTTATAACATAGGCTTAATAAGAGAACAAAGAAATTCACTCTATTTTTTCTTCTTTTTCCTTTTTAAAATTTCCTATTTTAGTCTTCTTGTCTGGAACAGTGATAATCAGGTATAAAGTAAGAGCTTAGCAAATCAAAGAGATTATGTAGACACTTGAGTGAGAAAAGAGCAAAGCAGCAGCAAGTTCATCAGAGTGGAATGGGTAAATGCAGCCCTTCAGTTCCTATCTGCCCTAGAGTCTGGAGCTGTGGGGCATTTAGACTGGCCTCGTGGGAAGAAAATAGAGGCCGATTAGTTTCAAAAAGCAGACTGCAGGGATGCATGGGTGGTTCAGTAAGTTGAGCTTCCGACTCTCGATTTTTGGCTCAGGTCACGATCCCAGGATCCTTGGAATCAGCCCCATGCCAGGCTCTGTGCTGTGTGTGAAAACTGCTTGTGATTCTCTCTCTCTCCCTCTGCCATGCTCCCCCACTCTCTCTCTCTCTCTCTAAAATAAAAAAATTTTTAAAAAGGCAGACTGCAAAAATAGATGTCAGAGAGACCACAATTTTAATCTTATTAGCCAGGAAGAAAGTTTTGTTTTTAAGTAAAATACAGACAGTTAAATTAAAACATAGGTGTCAAGGGGCGCCTGGGTGGCTCAGTCGGTTAAGCGTCCGACTTCGGCTCAGGTCACGATCTCACAGTCTGTCAGTTCGAGCCCCGCGTCGGGCTCTGGGCTGATGGCTCAGAGCCTGGAGCCTGCTTCCGATTCTGTGTCTCCCTCTCTCTCTGCCCCTCCCCCGTTCATGCTCTGTTTCTCTCTGTCTCAAAAATAAATAAATGTTAAAAAAAAAATTAAAAAAAAAAAACAAAAAACAACATAGGTGTCAAAAAGGCTACAGTTCTCAGTAAATCAGAGATGCCTAAGAATTGGGAATGCCAGAATAAGAGAGGTGGGGAGAGAAGACTTAATCTATGAATTTCCTGCAAATTTGGCTCTTTATAAATGAGAATTTCCCTGGTGGTGCTTTTTATTCCCTTCAGTTTTATTGAGCTGTAACTGGCATACACCTCTGTCCATTTAAGTTTAAGGTATATAGCATAATGACTTAACATACATATATATTGCAAAAATGATTACCACAATCAGGTTTAGTTAACATCCATCACCTCATAGTTACAAAGAACATATTTTTTTTCTTGTGCTTGCTGCTTTTTAATGAGGCTGATAAGAAGGAGCTTATTCTTTTAATATTATTGGAATACTTGAGCGAGGCAGCATAAGCAAACAAATCTCAGATTTAGAGGTTTAGGAGTTCATTTCAGCTGAAAAGACATCTATCCGGTGCAGTCACCTCATGGTCATGGGAAAGCCTGATAGAGTTTCTTTGACTACTCCTCAAAAAGGATAAAATAAATTAATTTTTACATCATCATTAAAAGTGGGTTAGGAAACATCTTTTGAAGTGGCAAGGGGAGTGAAAGAGAGTGTAAAAGATGACCTTGGATTCTGAAAATCCATTCTTCAGAGGTCCTGAAGTATAAATTCTATACCCTTCAACTTTGCCTGGTACCGCACTGTGAAGCACGCAGTATGTCATTGGAATACTCGTGAGCTAAATATGAACTCGGCATTCCTAGAAAATAAAGCCACGTTTGTAACTGTGCTTGGAATATGTATTTCTAACCCATAGCAACTGGAGTATAGAAGTCCCATCAGACAACTGTCTATCTGCATTTTTATGTTTCAACCTAATTGGGATGTTGGCTTGTTAAAAGTAAGCATCTGTAGGTAGGAATGGATGATAAAATCTAATTTAATGTTTTAGGATGGCTAGGATTGATTTACACAGGCTCATCTTTAAGTATGTGAGTCTTCTATGGTCAGTGCCAGGTTTTCAGTACAGCTGTGACAGCAGCCTAAAACCTATTTTGGGCAGAGTGGTTTGGGAGAATCTTCCTTTCCTTCCTCAACTCAGAAACCTCTTTTGGTAACTTCAATCCCTAATAATACTGGAAAACCTGGTAGGCTGGAACTTACTCTCTTTGTAGAGCAGGAATAGAGGAAACAGCTAAAAATAAGGAGCTTATACTCTATGTTTCCTGCCATTTCTCCAGAGTAGTGATGGCTTTTTAAGGAGTTACAGACCTTTCAGAATCTGATTAAAGCAGTGGGGCCTCTCTTCAGAAGAATGTGCCAGTGAATGAAGGCTCTGGAGGAATCTGTCAGGGATTTATGAAAATGCTCCAGAGGACAAGAACTGTTGTGCCTCTGCCATGAAGATTGGAACAACCAGTGCCCCTTTAAGTTGACCCCCGAACTTAAAAGCACCGAGGGATTCTGTAAGCCCTGGCTCTATCCAGAACTTCTCTGTGTCTCACAGGGACTTTCAGGCATAATAAGTTGTAGGTACAGTGACTTGAAGGGGACGGGTGTTAGAGGAGGCAGTTGTGCTTCTGTAGCTTTTAGCTCTTTAACAAGCCATCTCTTAAAAGTCAAAAAACTGTGTGGTGTGGTGGTGGTGGTGGGAGTGGGAGTCAGGCAAACCTGAGTTGCAACCATGGTATACGTCCATCACTTTCAAGCCTTAGGGGAGAAATTATATCTATATCTATGTGTCTATATATCTATATCTATATCTATATCTATATATCTATATATGTATGTATATGAATTGTGAAGTTTATAGAAGTAGAGAATGCTGCATCTATAAACTATGATAGATAGGCCTGGATTCAAATCCTGTCTCTGTTCTTTGCTATTATGCTAGCAGGATCTTTATTTGAAAAGTATGGATAACCAAGCCATCTTGCAGGGTAGTGATACTGTGTGTAAAAAGCCTGTCCGTAGGATGTGCTTATTACTGTAAGGTGGCTGTGATTATGAGGAGGGTGATGGTAATATATGCTCTTGGAGACTATTTGCATGTTCATTCAGAGTCGTAACCTCTGTGTCACAAAGCTCTTTTGAAAATTTTAGTTTCTTAATCCATTTGGCACACTCACTGCTTCCTTGTGACCACTCTGTGCTGATGAGTGTTATAATACCCTGACCCTGAATCTGGGTCTCAGGGCCAGGATTTCCTATCCCTCTGATTCTCCTCTTTTCCTCTGTTTTGAAAATGGCCAAAAAAATATAACTTAAATTTAAGCATTTAATTGGGCAGGAATAAGTAACCATCAAGCTGCTACTTATCTAAACACATCTTTCAAAATGTAAAGACCTGAATTGTTAAAGGTTCAAGAATATGCATTCTGGTGTCTAGAGCTTAAAGTTAATTAGCTCAATCTTAAGCACACCTAAAGCTATAAAATTTGAATAGAGTTGATGGTTTTCTTGTTATGTGATATTGAAAAATGAAGCAAAAGCCAAATGTCAGCTTTCAGTGCCTACTCCATTGATTTTTGTTTGTTTCTACACAAAAAGTATAAGCTTTTTTATTTTTAATATCTTATGTCATCTTCCCCTGCCTGCCTTACTTTGTCTCCCCATTATTCTGCTCCCCCCACCTACATAGCCTTTAGTAATGGCAGATTTTTTGCTTAGTACAGCAAAGTTTGAACAATGCATATAAATTGTCGTTCCCTTGAAACAGTTTCTTTAACTGTAAGCAAAAGAGGAGTCCAAGATTCAGAAAGTAAAGATATTTATAAATTGGCTCTTGCTTGCTTGCCTTGTAGCAGTACATTCCAGAGTTTTCTCCACCAGGAGGATAGGTTATCTGTATACAGGCAGTGTTACTCTAAGTTTTTTTTCTTTAATACATAGCATTTTCTATGTTGTTTTTTGAATAAGCATTTAAGCTATACAAATTATAATATTAGATATTGCTATAGAGCACTATAATGTGAGATGTGCTTATCTCTGAATGTTTTACATTGACATTCCTTCCGCTCCCTTCTAGGACACTTGGTGGTGTTCCCACACAGGCTCCTCCACCTCTTGAAGCAACCTCCTCGTCACAGATTATCTGCCCAGATGGGGTCACCTCAGCAAACTTTTACCCTGAAACTTGGGTTTATATGCATCCATCTCAGGACTTCATCCAAGTGCCTGTTTCTGCAGAGGACAAAAGTTATCGAATCATTTATAATCTTTTTCATAAGACTGTGCCTGAGTTTAAATATAGAATTTTGCAAATATTGAGAGTCCAAAACCAGTTTCTTTGGGAGAAATATAAAAGGTGAGTCAGCAGTATGAAAAGTTCAAGAGAACTTTTCTTAATGTAGCTAATGACAAATGCAGAACATAATAGTAAAGACTTTCACAAAACCTAATATGTTCGTATTTTTTCATATATTAACTCACATATACTCTTCAAACAGACCTATAAGTAGGATTGTTGCAGTGTACATTTTACAGAGAGGAAACTGAGTCATATAAAAGTTCAGTAACTTCCCACATGTTATACAGCTAATAAGATATGTGCTAGAGTTTGAACCCTGGCAGTCTAACACCAGAGGCTTTGCTCTTAATCACTTGACTGTGCTGCCTCTCAAATAACAAATGTGGTACAAAAAGAATACATGCAGATTTGAGGAATCTCAGAATTAAGAGACCCTCAGGTTAGTGGAATTAGACAAGCCATCCTGAGAAGGTAAGTCTTTGAGCTAGATTTGAAATGGAAGACAAAGTAAGTGAACAGGTGTTGGGAAAAAAAATGAAAGGGCTTTTCTTGTCTGCAGTGGAAAAGATAAGTGTACACTTTTAATATGATCGTTGATGACATTGTGCCCTTGAAAACTACTTTAACACTTCCTCCCCATTGAAACCATAAAGAGAAGTTTATGACTATGTCTTGCCTATTAAATTGATATGTACCTTCCTTTTTCTGAATTCCCTGCCCACTGTTTGCATTAGGAAAAAGGAATATATGAACAGGAAAATGTTTGGCCGTGACAGAATAATAAATGAGAGACATTTATTTCATGGAACATCCCAGGATGTGGTAGATGGAATTTGCAAGCACAACTTTGACCCTCGAGTCTGTGGAAAGCATGCTACAATGTTTGGACAAGGCAGTTACTTTGCAAAGAAGGCAAGCTACTCTCATAACTTTTCTAAGAAGTCATCCAAAGGAGTCCATTTCATGTTTCTGGCCAAAGTGCTAACTGGCAGATACACGATGGGCAGTCATGGCATGAGACGGCCCCCTCCTGTCAATCCTGGCAGTGTCACCAGCGACCTGTATGACTCTTGTGTGGATAATTTCTTTGAGCCTCAGATTTTTGTCATTTTTAATGATGATCAGAGTTACCCTTATTTTGTTATCCAATATGAAGAAGTCAGTAACACTGTTTCCATTTGAAAAATCTTGGTACGGCTAAGTTATTTGATATGAACTCAATCCAGCGTTTGTAGCAGGTTTTGGATGGGTAGGACAGAGTGGGAACAGCATTGGACATTAATAGGGCACTTTTAAGACCCCTTTTTTTAAGTGCTAGAAAGTGAAAATTTTTTAAAGAAAAACACAAGTTTTAAAATGACCACTTATTCTTTAATTATTTACTAATTGTTGTTAGTGTACTCAGTGTGGAAAAGACTAAAGATTGCATTCTCTTTTTATTCACACTTGTACATATAGGCAGCAATGGTATTAGGAGCATTTAAAAAAAAAAAAAGAAAGAAAGAAACTGAACAGCCTAACTAATTAAATGTGACTTAAGCCTGGTAGAAGTTTGGCCAAATGAAATGGAGGCTGTGAGCAAGGTGAGGATTCTATTTATTTATAATGATAAAACTGACTGGAGCTGGTACTACCATACTTCTTCCCTGTCCAAAGCATCACTTGTGGTGTAGGATAAGTTCACGAAATTCTGGTGGGTGGAAAGAAATTTTTATTTTCTATCAGCAGAACTGAAATGTATCACCCGGCCAGAGAGCGACGACTTTAATTGTTCTCCAGAGTTTGCCATCAAGTGAAAAAAAGAAACCATTTGAAAAATTTTTGTCACCAGCAAAATTTTTCACTAACTGGTTATATAAAACATGATTATTGTGTTGTTAAACTTCAGCCTTAGAAAGCTCAGTCTCTTCCATTATCATCTACCCCAATCTGAAGGAATCGGGCAGCTAGTTTGGTTAAAGCCAGTCTTGAGGATTACTAGTATTACTTTATTTTAGAGTTCCAGACCTAGGCCCTGACTGAAGGTTTTAGAGAAAGGAAGTTACATCTATAACTGAATTGATAAGGTTTATGACTGTGCTTTGCACAAAGTAGACTCTCAAAAGTATTTATTGGCTTGGAAGTGATGTTAAAGGTGGTTATCCCACCCCTGTGCCTGCTCTGCCAGATGCAGCTGGGTTCCCTTGCTGACTCTGTACTTTACACTACTTAATAGAAACACAAACTGGGAAATTGTGCCACTGGCCCAGCTGGAGCGATGTTAGGTGTGTATGCTAATGCCTCACTTCAGAGAGTTAGCAGCTAGGTATACTTTGCCTTTAGCAAAGCAAATACCTGGATTGGTAGAAGTGGAAGTGGTTGTTCACAAAAGAATTCACCATGGAATTCTTTCAGATACCAAGCTCTCCTAGTATGTTTGTGGTTATTTCATTTACACAAAACTTTTCAGGAACTCCTGTGTTGTTTAAAACAAGATATATCTATACTGATGTCTCAGTGAATCAGTCTGTTTAAGCACTTATCAGGGCTTCCACACAATTATTTATTTTGCCCTAGTTGATCTTGTTGTTTGCTGCCATTGGCATGAAACAGCCAACTGGCTGTTACAGTTGTTCTTTCATTCAATTATAACTTGTAAACCAGTGATTCCCAATCTTTTTCAAGTTAAGACACCTTACCATTGCTTATTTGATTTTATGAAACTTGTTCCTTTTTTTCTCCTTAAAGGAAAATAAAGCTTTATGACATATTTATTTTTTTAATAAAACTAAGCAAAAATAAAAGTTCTGGTAATTCTTTAAAACTTTTTGTTGTTGTTTTGGTTCCATTTAAGGTGACCGAATTCAGCACATAGTGGATGATCTGTAAATGCTGGTTGATTGGTTGAATGAATGTGTGATTCACTAAATGAACAGACCCAACCAGAACCTGCTACTTAAACTTTGGTGCTCTAGGAATCAGCAGAAACTCTGTTAGCTAGGAGTCAACTGTAAGTGACAAGAGAGGAGTGAATATTTTATTTTGCAGGTAAATATTTGAGGAAAAGGGAAACAGCTATATATCAGCAAACAGCTGTAGTGAAAAATATGGGCAGGTTGTTCCCCATCAACAGGTGCTGAAGGAAATAATATGAAGAGGAATATAGAAATCTTGTCAGCTGTCAAGCACCTTAGCTTTTAGCCAACTTAATTAAAAAAATTTTTTTAAGTTTATTTATTTTGAGAAAGCATGCACACATGTCTCAGGCACAGGGGAGAGTCAGGGAGACTCTCAAGCGGGCTTTGCACTATCAGAGGCTGTCCACCCAGAGCCTGAAGCAGGGCTCAAACTCAAAAACCATGAGATCATGACCTGAGACAAAACCAAGAGTCAGATGGTCAACCGACTGAGCCACTCAGGGCCCCCTCAGCCAACTTAATTTATACTGTGGTTAAGATTTCCAAGGAAAAGCTGCAAGCTCCTTGAAATATTCCAATGTCACACAATCCTATAGACAGGAAGGGTTTTTTTATTATATGCAAAGTTTATAAAGATTGGATCCTTTGTTTTTTGCTTTTTAAATTTTTTTAATGTTTGTTTTTGAGAGAGACAGAACGTGAGCAGGGGAGGGGCAGAGAGAGAGAAGGAGACACAGAGTCTGAAGCAGGCTCCAGACTCTGAGCTGTCAGCACAGAGCCCGACATGGGGCTCGAACTCGCGAACCGCGAGATCATGACCTGAGCCGAAGTTGGACACTTAACGACTGAACCACCCAGGCACCCCAATATTGGATCCTTTGTAATTATAAATTCTAAAACCCAACTCTGCCTTTTGCTACCAACCTATTTTAGTAAGTGATTGTTTGGATATAAAGAAAATCATTAGAGCTGGAATACTAATCTTTAAAGAGGAATTTTTATTATACGAGGTCTGAAAATGACTGAAAAAGGATATATTCAATACTTGGGACGCCTGGGTGGCTCAGTTGGTTAAGCCTCCGACTTTGGCTCAGGTCATGCTTTCACGGTTCACGAGTTTGAGTCCCGTGTAGGGTTCTGTGCTGACAGCTCAGAGCCTGGAGCCTGCTTCCGATTCTGTGTCTCATTCTCTCTCTGTGCCCCGCCCCCACTCATGCTCTGTATCTAGCTCTCTCTCTCAAAAATACACATTTAAAAAGTTTTGTTTAATGAATATATTCAACACTCAAACAGTGCTATACAGTCCATTTAAATCAGTGGGGTTGTTCCTCCATTTAAGGAAGGTAAGATGACCACAAAATGTTTCTGGTTTTCCTTAATTGGGATCAAATAATCAAAATGTGTTTAGAAAATTCTGTATGACCCTTCTAAAATCTAATCCACATTACTTATGTTGCTGCTGTTGTGTGTATTCTTTTTAATAACCTAAGCTCTTCCATTATAACTATACTATAATGTTGGGAAAAAAATCACTTAACCTTTCATATGGTTAGTTTTCTCACCTTTGAAAAAGAAGTTTGTGATTTTGAAAGACTACAAATAAGAAATCCTACAACGCACACATTTTTTGTAAAGTTCTATACAAACTGATAGTGTTTATTTACAAATTAAAAGCCAGATACATAATCTTTAAAGAGGATAGTGTTGGTTTTCAAAATCTGCCCTATCCAGTTTATTGATTTAGATACTCTTGCAAGCAAGTTAAAGACATGAAACAGTGCTTTTTACCTTCTTTTCCTAACCTTTCTCATAAGATATGGTAGAAAGAAAAATTTGCTGTTGAAAGTTTTCATCAGCATTATTAGTTGGTCTTACTTGATATGTTATTGTTCAACTCATTCCTCAGCATACCTTCTAGGAGCCTGTCAGATGAGCTCTTTTAAAGCTTTAATCTTACATGAATGGAAGTGTTTGTGTGTTAGAAGTGTTTTGTGGACACTTTGCTAAATTCTCTAAGCTGAAAGCAACGGTGCCCTACTACTCTGAGCATGTCGGAATTTCGTGGACTTAATTGCCCTTAAGCACCTAATGATTAATAAGAGGAAAAGGATTATAGACTTCTATGAGTTCAGTGATCTTTTCAAGGAAATTCGTATTACTCATCACAACCATATCTGTGTTTGATAAGTAGAATATACTTAGTCTACAGACATTTGGTGCTCAAATGGATTAATGGGCTCCTTACAATAACTCCCAGATGCTGCCAGAGTTTATACCCAACAGGCTGGAAGCCACTGGGCTAAACTATTTCTGTATTCAAGTTTTATAATTGTGTGTCTCCTTAATTATGTCCAATCTTAAAAGCCTTAAGTCAGACAGCTAAGGGGCTCAAACTAGTGTGCAAGAGCCTCTAACCCTTGTAATACCTAGCAAGTTTTAGGTGCCAGATTGTCATTTGGTGGGCCTTCCATTTAGATACATCAGCTGCACTACGTAGTGTTTCATGGTACATTAAGGACTGGCAAGCGGACCCTAAACAGATGCTACTCAACTACGTGATAATGAGGGACTCTTCAATGCTCATCGTTTTATAAACTGGTTTTTGAGCAGCAGGGATGGATTTTGGGGACTCACCCACACTTTTCTGATAAAGGCCGTGGTTAAAGGTCTGCATTTCCTAGGATCTTGGTCAAAAGTTTGAGTTGTAATTTCTAAGCTGAGTGCAGTGAAATGCCCTACTTAGGTAGAGCAACCATAAATCTAACTAGCATTGGTCTCAGTGATCTAAGCTAACTGAACCCAGAAACTACAGCTTTAGTTCCAGCAACTCATAAATATAGCTTATTTCTAAACGCAAATTTCTACCTACATGACTTACATTTTTCTAAAAATACGAGTTTGTAGTTTTACTTATAGTTAACTTGTAGGCATATACAAGTCAGTGCTAGATAGGAGTAGAAATGCAGATTTTGTAAGTCATTGTTACTCAATTTTCTGATGAATTACTCTCATTTATCAGAAAGCAATGGCTTAGTCGCAAGCCTGAGAAAGTTATACAATCTTAATGTGTGGCTTGTGGATTGAGATTTAAAAAATGTAAAGCAGTTAGCCCTGTGCCTAGCTCATGATATACAATCAGATTTTAGCCACTGGAGTACTAACAGAAGTGGTAGTATGGTAGGCTAAATAATGACCCCTAGGAACCTGTGAATATGTTCTGTCATATAGCAAAAGAGGCTTTGTGGACATGATTTAATCAAGGGTTTTGAGAAAGGGGGCCCAAGATAATCACAAAGGTTCTCATAAGAGGGAAGCAGAAGATGAGATTGGAAGATGCTATGCTGCTCATCTTAGAAGATGGAGGATGAAACCATAAGCCAAGAAATGCTGGTGGTCTCTAGAAGCAAGGTAAGGTAAGAAAACGGTCTCCCCTGGAGCCTCCAGAAGTATTGCAGCTGTGCTGACATCTTGATTTTAGGACTTCTGACCTCCAGAACTTGTAATAAATTTGTGTTGTTTTAAGCCACGAAGCTGGCAGTAATTTGTAACAGCAATAAGAAGCTAATACAAGTAATAAATGTAATATAAATTATATTAAAGGATTATCAAGAAGTTCTTCTAATATAAATTAGCAATTGAAAAGGGGACTAAAATAAGAAGTATTTTAATGCTTGTTGGAAATTTTAAAATGTTATGTGAAATTCCAAGACAAACTACCAGTGGCTTTCCGAGAGTGGAATATATACATGCTTATATACATGCTAAAGACAAACCTCACTTAAAATAAGGTTTCATTTAAGGGATATTTATCTTTTTTTTAATGTTTTTTTTTTTTTTGAAAGAGCACTAGCCAGGGAGGAGCAGAGAGGAGGGAGACACAGAATCCAAAGCAGGCTCCAGGTTCTGAGCTGTCAGCACAGAGCCCGACGTGGGGCTCGAATTCACAAACTGTGAGATCATGACCTGAACCAAAGTCAGACACTTAACCGACTGAGCCACTCAGGCACCCTTGGAGAGTATTTAAATACTGAATAAAGACAAGCACTATAGTTTGATAGCCCAGTCTTCGTGAAAGGGAGAAAGCAAACTACTTTAGTGAATTGGTGGAAAAGATGTTGGGATGGAAAGTTTTTATACCAAGATTGTCTAAGAGTGGGTATACTTTGCAGATCCAGACCTCCTTTGGGTGATCTTTTGTTCTTACATAGGAAAGAGTGCACAGCTATTTAGAAAACGTTTGTTGACTGGCTTCTAGAACCCTGGGAATTCCTCCTTGAAAGGGCACTGTGCTCCACAATATAAAGTAGCTTCCTTTACCTTAGCAAAGTACAGAGGTTTTTCTCAGCCCCTTTCTGTTAAGGAATATCAGAAACGCCAGTCTTTGTAGAGACCTCATTAAAGTCTCAAATCTTATTAAGCGTAACTCCACTCCTAATTGTCTTATTTCCCTATATTCAGGAGCTTCTTACCAGAAGACAGCATTGAGCTTTGCTTTGAAGGAAGGGACATCTGCTTAGCTTTGCTTTTCTCTGTAGTAGCTTCTTCCAAAGAGTCTTGCAGAAGGGTCAGGGTAATCAGACTGTTTTGGTAAAAATGCATAAGGGTGCCTTAAATCATAATGAATGTAATGAATTCTTTATCCTAACAAATCCAGAACAGGTTATTCCAACACTAATTAATTCAAAAAGTGCAGCATTTCCGAGGATTCTGTATAATTCCCTTGGTTCTCCCCTCATGGTTACAAGATGACTCCTGACTACTCTAGCCTCAGATAAGACTGCATCTTATTTGCAACATTCAAAAGTAGGAAGGGATGAGCTTCAAGTAGTTCCTTTTTTTTTTCTTTTTAATTTCAAAAGTTAGAAAAACCTTACATAAGCACCCCAGTGGGTTGCCATTTTTGTCTTACTGTCCCGGGTTGTATCATGCGTCCATGCCTAGTCCAATGCCTGGCAAAGAAGACAGAATCACTATGAATGATTTGGACTAATCAACATTCACTCCTTAGGGCAGGAGAGGGATCCATTAAGCAAGTTATCACCCATACCTGAGCAAGATTGAGATGTTATTAGGAAAAAGGAAAATGGCTGTTGGGGAGAAAAATCAACAAGTATCTTTCACACATACTGTTTTTCAGGTTAAGTTGAGGGACTGCATTATAGGGCACTCTTTAGGAAAGTTGTGCAATCTATTTCACAAAGACCCTAGGTATTCATTTCCTTAAAGACCCAATGGTTATGGCAGGAAAAGACATTGTTTCAGAAAGCCTGTAAACTGACTTAAAGCTGGATTTACCACTGGTTGGTCTTTGAAACTTCCAGATTCTAAGTGGAGCTATTTTTAATGTGAAACTTTGGCCTTCTTAATGGACTGACATTAAGAAGACCTGTGCAGCATGAGGGGCAAGAACAAAAACTGATTACTTAGATTGGAATCCTCAAATCATTATCTCTATGTGAGGTGACTTGAGCAGGTTAGCATCTCTAAGACTCCGTTTCTTCATAATAAATAACCTCATGGTCTATACAAAGATTAAAGATTTCATGTAGAACACTTAGTGCAATAATAATGCTCACTTCTTTTTAAGTTCAAGGACTCAAATGAGACCAAATTGAAGATCTGTATTTGGGAGTAGGGATAAACCCCTGCAAAGATAAAGCATCCATTTTTCTCAGTTTTAGACTCAAAAACGCCTACTTTCTAGTAAAAAAAAATTTTTTTAATGTAAACAATTTTTACATATTTTTAAATGTAAAGACAAAATACAGGTAAGCAGAATATAATGAAAATAATAAATTAACTGTCCACCTTCTCTCAGCATCAAAGCCACGCCCCCCCCCCCCCCCCCCCCCCCCGCTCTAGGTTTTTGGAACTGCTGTGAAAGTCTGGGGTTCTCAGAATTTGGGAGGGGAATTGACAACGGGCAGCATCAGAAATGGACTCATCCTTCAGATTTGCTGGGACACCGCAGGTCTTGAGCTTGTGACGGTGAGAGTAGCCTACTTGGAGCTGATAAATGTAAACCATTGCCAGCAAGCACTCAACTAGCTTCCCTCCACTAATGCAAAAAAACATCTGATGGAATTAAGGCATCACCAGGTGGTATTCTGATAGAAACCTGGGAAAACCCAATTCTGGGTATGCCCAGTTCTGCCTTGGAGCAGTCACTTCACCTTCCCACAACATCTCTGAGGAGGTATTTGCCCAAAGGAAGCAAAGCAAATAAACTTTCTCATTATTTGGGGTCTTGGCTCCAATCTGTAATATCGTACACTAGACTGAAGGTTGGAAGGCTACTTTGTCTGTTACTAATTAGAACTAAATGCTCTCAGATCCAGCAGGGTATGTAGGAGCCCTGCCTCAACTATTCCCTACTTTTAATCAGGTTTTGCTTCTATGACGCAGAGAAAGACCAGTCCAACTCACTTTCCTGCCAGCTCCTGGAAAAGAAAAGTATTCATTATTTAGAGCAAGCGTTGATGAACTTTTTGTATAAAGAGTCTGACAGTAAATATCGTAGACTTGGTGGGTCATACAGAATCTCATAGCTACTCAACTCTGCCATCGTAAGCAGCCATAGACCGACCACGCATAAGTGAACAAGCATGGCTGTATTCCAGTAAAACCTTACTTCTAGCCTGCCACCCACCTATGCTACATGGCACTTTCATTCAATCTAAATAATTGAACCAAAGTTCGCTCATTTGATTTGTTACTTGGGATGTCCAGGTACTGTATCAAATACTAGCTTCTAGTTCCTACTGTAATTGTGCTCCTAACTACAGGGAAAGCGTTATTATTACCTTTTAAAATCTGATGCCCTTTCCTTCCCTGTCCTATACTAGATTATACTGAACTCAAAAAGAAAACTGAAAGCCTTTAGGAAGCCTATACCTTTGTGTTGATATTATCTGTGAAGGCATGCTGCAAGGCTTATATTTTCTCTAAGGGCATTGGTAAATCATGAGGCCACTATGAAAAGGCTTCCACCATTGCACTGATACGCCCACCAATCGAAAGGCCATCCCATCCTTGCTATTCTGGTTTAACAGAAACTTCCCATCAGAGGGCAGAGTAGACAAGAAACCAACTGGCTCCAAGAGTAGCAGATAGTCAGTCTCTGACTGGGGCACCAAGCGGATGGAAAACTTTTCTGACTTAGGGGTTTTCTGTCCTAGGATGACCAAGGGCCTAAAGAAGCCCCTAAAGGCGAGGGGTCACTTATAATTCCTCTTTTTTAAGTTAGAGGTGTCAGGACTGTGGTAGCACCCCCACCCTAGGGCCAGGAAATAGAGCAGAGAGTTTTTCTGGAGACACAGGAAGACAACAGGTTGGAAAGGGTAGGAATAACATTACAGAACTACAACCATATGTTTGATAAGACTCAGGATCAGCCCCAAGTCTGAAGAGGCCAATGTCAGAGCCTGCAGTTGGGCCGTATGGAAGCATGAGATGTTGGTGATGGTAGCAATGGTGATACAGTGGTGATGGAGAAGGAACATGGTGATGGTGATGGTACTAATGAGGATAGTGATGTTCATGGTCAAGGTGGTCATGTAGATCAGGATGGTGGTGATGGTGATGATAATATTGTTGCTCTTCTAGGACCTGATCTGAAAAGAAAGTGGGGGTAACACATTTTCTATTGCACAGCTCCACTATAGAGACTCATAGGAGAAGGGAAATATACAAATTTTGACCTTGATCCCTCCCTTAGAACTCAGTCTGATCATTTGGAGTTAGGAAAGAAAAGCAGTAAACTCACAAGCTTCTATGAATTGTTTAGCAAAAGATAGAGACCTATATGGTGAATGACTTTTTATTTAGAAAGATATGTTAATGCTTCTTGATTTGGAAAATAAAGGGTTTTTTTTTTTGTTGTTGTTGTTGTTTTTTCTGGTTTTTTTGGTTTTTTTTGTTTTTTATCTACTTCCACTCTTGATGGAAAGGATCAGGGCTGCCTTATTGTACAACTCTAGGGAGCATTCACTCATCAGTGTGACTGGTACTCCTGGAGGAGTTTAATGCCCAGAGTGCAGCTATGCTTAGGCCTTGGCATAACAGCCTGAGAAACTGGGGTTGGACCCCAAATTCAAGGAAGAGCTAAGAAAGCAAAAAGTTCTTTTTTTTTTTAATTTTTTTTTTTTTATGTTTATTTATCCTTAAGAGATAGAGAGAGACAGAATGTGAACAGGGGAGGGGCAGAGAGAGAGGGAGACACAGAATCCAAAGCAGGCTCCAGGCTCTGAGCTGTCAGCACAGAGCCTGACGCAGAACTCGAACTCGTGAACCATGAGATCATGACCTGAGCCAAAGTTGGACGCTCAACTGACTGAGCCACCCAGGTGCCCCAGAAAGTTCTTGAAAAGGAAAGAATAGTGCCAACAACAGAGAGATAGGCCAGGCCTAAGCCTGGACAGAATCAGTAAGACATTCCCAGCAGTGGGCAGCAGTCCATGAACTTAGGCAGGGTGTAGTGTGATACTTACATTTTAAGTTGTTTCCTGTTCTGAACTATATTTACCTTGTGTTCTCCACAAGTCTTAAGTAAAGTCTTACAACAGCCTTGAGTCTTAAGGAATACTCAAAAGAAACTCACATCTGCTCTCTGAGTCCCGTAGAAAAGGAATAGGGCAGAAGCCTGCAAGTGATCGACAACCGAGCCAGGAGAGACACACTGGGCAACCACCACTGGTTGTCACTACCAAAGAATTGAAGTCCCCTCTGTGGAAAGTCGGGGGCACGTACTGGCCTTCCCATAAGTAAGTGACATGGGAGGAATTGAGTTATTTTCCTGGGATATTAAAGAAGGCTGGAGAACGTGGAGATACTGAGGTACAGTAATAGTATTTATTCATGTTTATTGAACACTTACTGATAATTGTTGAACATTTGCTATCTGCGAGGCTCTTTGTTAAGTGCCCGATGGGCCTTATCTCAATTTACAGTTGAGAAAATAAGGCCTGTAACAAATTATTTTGATGAAGAGAATGTAGCCAGTAAGTGGTAGAGCCCTATTTAAACCTGTCAGCTAAATTCCAAATTGAGAGTCAAAATCAGTGGTCTCCAAACATTGCGATGATACTTTCCTATCATTAAAATCTTGGGGTTGGGCCGCCTGGGTGGCTCAGTCGGTTAAGCGTCCGACTTCAGCTCAGGTCACGATCTCGCGGTCCGTGAGTTCGAGCCCCGCGTCGGGCTCTGGGCTGATGGCTCAGAGCCTGGAGCCTGCTTCCGATTCTGTGTCTCCCTCTCTCTCTGCCCCTCCCCCGTTCATGCTCTGTCTCTGTCTCAAAAATAAATAAACGTTAAAAAAAATTAAAAAAATAAATAAATAAAATAAAATCTTGGGGTGGGGCATATCCCAATGTATGTGTATTTATTTACTCCTAAAGTATATATATCTTCTTCTCCACTTTAATAAATTATATATATATATATATATATATTTTTTTTTTTTTAAACACACATGAAGATAGAAATAAAACAAGAAAAAGATGAGGGAAATAATGTAAAATTTTAAAATTTTTTTACAAAAAATTGTAAAAACAAGAAATGTGTTTTATATTTATTAAATGTACACAAATATTTTTTCTCCCTAAAAAAGTACTACTAATCATGCTTGAAAAAAGTATATCACAAAGATACTTACATCCAAATTGAAGTCCATTACTGACAAAGCTTACTAACTCATACTCATTTTTGCATTCTTAACTCCCTTAGACAAAGACTCCTGTTGGAACTCAGCTAATAAATATTCCTATTTCCAGATGTCCGTCAGTTATTCTTGTAAACTAATATAAAAATGTTGTATTTTTATATTTTTTTAACATACAGCTTCAAATTCCATTGAAACTTCATTTTGATGGCATCTAAATAAGAAAATTCTGCTTCTTGTGTTTCTGAAAAAGCATATGTGAACATTTTTATGATATATTTACAGCTTTTTAAAGAAGCAGAAGCATGTAAAATGGAAACACATCAAAATATTCTTTTTCAAAATGCTCTGTCTACTGCAGGTTTCTTGTAAAATATGTGAGCATTTCTCTCTCCTTTAAAAGTGAAAGGCAATTTCACTTGAAAAGACAGTTGAAATGTGGGGAGGGGTTGGTTTTGTGTTTGTTTTTCAAAAATATCTTCTAGGTCACTAGAATCAGCTACTTGTCACCAGAAAACAGGGTCAGCAACTTTGAAACATTAGTGTTTTTGTAAAATAAAAGTGCATAACTGATCTTTAATTTCACCTTGTAAGAACGTGGTCATGAGATAGCTAGTGAATCTAGTTGTGATAGAACGATTTTTGTGACCACAGCCCTACCTCTCCCATCTTATACAGTTTAACAAAGTTGGACTATTTCAGACAGGTTTTGGCAAATATTTTCTGTAAAGCACTTGCTAGCAGATATTTTAGGTTTTGCAGGCCATGCAGTGTCTATTGCAACTACTCATCTCTTCCCTGTTATCTGAAAGCAGCAAGAGACAATTTGTAAGCCAATGAGCGTGGCTGTATACATAAAATTGTATTTACAAAATGAGGCATCAGACTGGATTTGGCTGTGGCCATAGTTTGCCAACCCTAGATTTAGGGTGATATCATCTTTTTTATTTTTTTTATTTTTTTTAATGTTTATTTATTTTTGAGACAGAGCATGAACGGGGGAGGGTCAGAGAGAGGGAGACACAGAATCTGAAACAGGCTCCAGGCTCTGAGCTGTCAGCACAGAGCCCGACACGGGGCTCGAACTCACGGACCGTGAGATCATGACCTGAGCCCAAGTCGGCCGCTTAACTGATAAAGATATCATCTTTAAACCCACTCAACCAAGCCCAGATAACCTGCGATGGTTGCAATACTCTGAAAGGGAAGAGGGAGCAGATGTCTCCCTCTGCTCAGGGAACCCCTCACTCTCTCCTGAGGGTACCTTGCCTACTGTACATGATACGTGCCCAGCCAACAGACTGGCCTACATGGGGTGCCAGTGTTATAAAAGTGAAAAGTTAGAGAAACTTAAGATTTTTCTTAAAAATTTTAAGAAAATTTTTAAAAGCCTGGGTGGCTCAGTCAGTTGGGTGTCCCACCTCGGCTCAGGTCATGATCTCACAGTTCATGAGTTTGAGCCCCACGTAGGGCTCTGTGCTGACAGCTCAGAGCCTGGAGCCTGCTTTGGATCCTGTGCCTCCCTCTCTCTGTGTCCCTCCCCTGCTCTCTCTGTGTCAAGATAAATAAACATTAAAAAATGTAAAAAAACATTTAGACAAAATGAATGTAAACAGGTGTTCCAATATTTTTGTCCTTCATTTCAATTGACCATTGTGTTATCCCACTTTTGAGATGAGTTAAAGCTTCTGCACGTCGACTTGTGAAAGCAGGTCATTGGGATAAGAACAGGAGATGCGATGAAGAAGAAGGTGTGTGGGAACTTTCCTGGCTCCAACAGTAGCCAATTTTCAGATGGGGGAAGGCATCAATGTGAAGGCTGCCTTCAAGGATGAAGGTCAAGAAGTCCAGAGACTGGACTAAGGGAAGAAGAAACAGAACAGGGCCTGTGGCCTTTGGAGAGACTTTCTGATCGCCATCCAGACAAAGTCTGTCGTGCCTTTACCACACTACATTGTTATGATTTATTTAAAGGTAGACGAGACTCGAGTGCTTTGAGTGTATCTTTGTATTTTCAGTACCTTTTTTAGAAACCAGGTGTCATAGACAATCAATAATAATGTTTGGTGAGTGAGCGGATGCAGACGTGCACCACAAGATTTGGGTCCCATTCTTAAGGAATAAGATTAATTTAAGATTAGCTAAGACAGACATGTAAAAATATAAGGCACAATATGTTCCCAAAGTGTCACTGTGCATCACAGACCCAGCCCAAGAACAGGAAGGAGGACATTGCTGTGACTCAGCGGAATGGGATATTTCACCATCTCCGGGAGACGTGTCGCATGAGGACATGTAAGGTGACGCAGCAGGTTTTTAAATGGTCTTTTCACAGGGTGGCTATAATTTAGTTGATTTGATCAATATAGACTGCAGGACGGAAAAATTCTGGTAAAACACAAACGACCTCATGCCAAATTATGTGGTTTTTCTAGACTCACCCAACTGGAAAATGCCAAATTCCTTCTCACTTGGTGCCGCATGAGTGCCACAACGATTAAGTGCAGAATCCCAGACCAGGTCAAGCCATCAGCCAGGTGATGGTCTTAAGCAGGCAGGGCTTCCCCTGAAGACAAAGGTTGATCTTATCTTCTGTATTTCATATAAGTGAGCTGGTGTCAGTTTATGTCTGAAGTGTCATTAAGTCTGGACATTATTTGTCAATTGAGATTCCTTTGGTCACCATTAAGCTTTGCAGGCCCTTGTATAGGTTTGCTTGCTCTCTCTCTCTCTCTTTCTCTCTCCCTTTCCCTTCTTCTCCCTCTTCCTCTCTCAGCTCAGCTTTCTGAAATTTTATGCTGAATCAACATAGTCACTTCTCTTTGGGACAGGGAAATGGACCACACGGTTTGAAAGAGAGTGAATAGAGGTGTGAGTAGAATGTGTAAGAAGAACATTACTTTTTCGGTAGCAAAGAACTCTGCTTAGAGAAAGAAAACAAATTCTAGCCCCGCCTTTTCTGATAGCCTTATCCAAGCTACTTAACCCTTCTAGGCCTCAGTTTCCTCATCTGTAACATGAGTGGATTGGATCTCTACTGCCCCTTCCAACTCTATGATTCTAAGACAAATTAAGAAATAATAAATGTATAGCTTCAATCACCAATACTAATCCCTTGACCTTAGAGACGTAATATGTTGCACGAGGAAAATCATCAGATTCCAAGCTGAGTGACTCCACAGAAGCATCTCAAAAATGGAAGGTGAGAAATCCAAGTTGAAATCCAAGATTATTGACACTCGTCACTCTGATCGCCAGACATATTGACTGCCTATAATAGAGCAGCCCCTCCCTGGGACAGAACCCCTTTCAGTGTTCATGTCTAGAGTCCTGTCTGAATTATTCTCTCTCCCTCTTTCTCTCTCTCTCTCTCTCTCTGGCGTTTCTCTCTCCATCTCCACTTGCCAGTGCCCACACCACAACCCTTTCCCTCCCTCCTCCAAGAATACCAGAGAATGTGTGTCCTCAAGAGCCTCAAAAGCCTTCCCTGAAACCTGATCCCGAGGACGAGGACGAGGGACCCTGATCCGGAGTTAGCCAGCCCTCTGCAGTGACCCACTTTTTAATAACTTCCTCCCCTGCAATCAGGTTCTGCCAGCACAGATAACAGGGCTGCTGCCTGGAAAGGCCTCCTGCAATACTGAGTCTGTCTTTCTCTCCCAGGGCTCCTGCTGCCGTGCAGACCGGCGGCCTGGGAGCCGGTGCTCAGAAACACCTTTCATCTGGACCTGACTTCACAGAGGGTGGGTAGACTCTGCCAAGAACTGATGACATTCACTGCTTCAGTGGAACTTTCAAAGCTGCCGTCCACGTGTCGATGTGAGCAGGTTCTGTCCTCGTTGCCCCTCCTCGGTCAGGTCCAGGTCGTGCTCTCTGACTCAGCCTCACGTGCAGCCGTTCTCCGGGGTGTTCCCAGGGCTTTTTCTAATGAGCCCTTTCTCCTTCCTGCAGCCCCACTGAGATTCAAACCGCAGGCTACTCTACCAATTCCCCGGGCTCTGGCCCTGCATGGGTTCTCACATCCACCTTGCAGCTGGTGGAAATTTTGCCTACAAGCAAGTTAATTCCTCATGATTCTACTAGATACATATTTAATGCATTTTTAAAATAGATCCTGCATGTCATTTCCATGGCTATTGCAGATTATTGATGGCACATTTTTTTTTAAAGAAAACTTTTATATGCATCGATGATTTATTTAACATGGGGTGGATTTTATCCCCAGCAGAGAAGAGGTTATACGTCTTACTTGCTGTTATTTCCCTGGCAAAGCATTGTAGGAAACCACAGAGACTGTGCTCAGAATGCAGACATCTGAGAAACATTTGATTTCCACTGTATTTCTTAACATTTTACTAGTAGCTGAAGACTCTTATCAGTCCATAATCATAAATGGACCAGAACACGAAATAGCTGTGAGAGCTAAGAAAAACATTCTTGCTGGAACAAGTTCATTCTTAGAAAACAAGTCCTGTTCTAACTTAGAAGGAGGAAAATTAAAATCTCATACATGCATTGGGAAATGTTTTTTAAAACAAATCATCTTTTTCTTTGGCTCTCTCTCTCAACACCGGTCAGGTTAGTTGTTCAGATATTTGAATGGATTCGAAATGAGTGCACTGTCTCCCAAAAAGGATGTTCATCGTAAAGGAAAATGCCTTTCCTGAAACAATTCTTCAACTCACTCTCACAGAGACTCTACCTGAGCCCTGGCTGTGAAATGCCCTGTCGTTGAGCCAGCCAACAAGGCAAGAACGCAACTGAATTTAGGAGCTTTTGTACTTTTAGCATTTAAAATTTGTTCTGGGACACCTGGGTGGCTCAGTCAGTTAAGCGTCCAACTCTTGACTTTGGCTCAGATCATGATCTTATGGTTCGGGAGATCGAACCCCACCTGGGGGGCTCTGCGCTGACAGCGTGGAGCCTGCTTGGAATTCTCTCTCTCTTTGTCTCTCCCTCCCTTCCTCTCTATCTTCACCTTCCCTACTCTCTCTCTCTCTCTCAAACTAAATAAACATTTTTATTTTTATTTTTTTTTAATTTTTTTTTTAACGTTTATTTATTTTTGAGACAGAGAGAGACAGAGCATGAACGGGGGAGGGGCAGAGAGAGAGGGAGGCACAGAATCGGAAGCAGGCTCCAGGCTCTGAGCCATCAGCCCAGAGCCCGACGCGGGGCTCGAACTCGCGGACCGCGAGATCGTGACCTGAGCTGAAGTCGGACGCTCAACCGACTGAGCCACCCAGGCGCCCCTAAACATTTTTAAAAATAAACAAAACTCAGTCTGGCTGAAACTGTGATGCAGAAGTACACACGAAAATAATGTATGAATATTAACTACATGCTTATTTATACTGTGAAGCTTTGATTGTCAAAACATGTTTATTAATTTGCTAGGACGTGCAATACGTAAAAGATGCAAATGTTGCAAAAGAACATAGAGGGTCTCCCTAATTCTCCTCTAACCCCTGCTGAGGCAAAAACCGCTCTCCGTTTCTCATATCCCCTTCCAAAGATAATATGTAGGGGTGAGTATATATTTTAAAAGATGACAGCATATTGAACACGTGGTTCATGCACGTTGCTTTTCTTCCCTTAGTTCATCTCGGAGCTCAACCTCAATCTTTTTAATGACTACAAAGCATTCGTTCCTATGGCTGTATCAGAATTTACTTTGCCAATCCTCTAGTGATGAACTTTTGGGTGGTTTGCAGTCTTTTGCTAATACAAGCTGTGCCGTGGCGCATATCCATGTATTTTTTTCTTGCATATGTGCCATTATTTCTATAGATGAAATTCCTAGTGTGGTCGTTGGGTCAAAGGACAGTGCATTTGGTTAGATACTGCAATGTTGACGTCCTTAGAGGCAAGCAATTCACCAGCATTCCCCACATATTTTCTCCCACTCAGAAAACAAAAAGTATGAGACGACAGGGCTCTCCTAATTACTCTCTTTGCTCTCTTTGAGTATATGTCTTTGTGGAATTGCTTTAAAAATAGAGAAGTAGATCTGACCGAACATGACACCATTAGCATAATATTAGCATTCGGGTCTCAACCAAACTGTTATTTGCTCAGCAAATCTTCCCGGGCCACCCCGCACACACATCGCCCATCACTCTCCATAAGCCTTTGTGTTGTCTTCCTAGCACTTATCGCTATCCAAAATTACTCCTCTGTTTATGTGTTTATCTTTTCCCCCCTACTCTGCCACCCTCCACCAGATGAACCTTGGGAGAGCCAGAGACGTGATCGTCTCTGTTGTTCACCCAGTACTTTAAACATTACCTGGCATGGACTCAGCACTCCATACGTGTGTGTTGAAAGAAACTGGGTCCAAACGTACCCTTATTGCCGAGGGACGTGAGTTTGCTCTGGAACGGCTTTCCAGAGCCCTCTGAGAAAGGCAGGGGGTGGAGGGTGCTCAGAGGAGTTTCTACCCATTTTGGAGTATTTCACGGGCTTTGGAGAAAAAAAAAAATAAGGCCCACACCAATTTTAAGGAAAACAGTGGGCCTGGTTGAAACTACCTAGTCCTTTGATATGGGCCTGAAAGCAATTAATCACATTGTCCTTGGTTCTGGGCAAACTGTGGGTTGAAGTGGGATAAAAATTAACATTTGTAAAGTATTTGAAGAGTGTCAAGGACTCTTGCTGTGACTATTAGAGAATAGAAAGACATTCCCTAATGAATAACAAAGCAGAGGGCTTTGACTGCTGGTTCATCAAGCCCTCTGTCTGGAGGAAGTTCTCCCAGGTGATATCTGCTGTAGGGTGATTCACTGAACACAGGGAGTAATAAATGAATGTTTGTCAAAGGGGTGTTTCTAAATCCTCTAAGGTTATTCTGCTGGGTCCTGGGTGTGGCTGGCAGGTTTGGCTAGGCCTAATTAATTAGATTCAGCCGTGAGGAAAACTTTAGTAATGACTGCTGGTGTAAACATTTCTTGCAGCCCACTCACTGGAGGGGTGCCAGGAAGGCATGAAAATGTCATTTGAGCTTTCCAGACGTTATATATTCTGGGAGATACAGGGGATGCATGTGAATTTTCCCACTGGAAAATATTTCTCAGTCTTGATTAATTAAATGCATGAAGTAGGTTCATGTTAATTGCCAAAGAATGTGCATTTCTCAGGATTCTTAGAGAAGTCTGCTACTCAGTTTCTTATATAAAATTGAATCTCGTCTTGCGTGCATCAATGCCATGCCGGTCAGGTGGCTCTGGAAGTTTAGAGCCCCTTACTCCCCATACCAGTCCCCATCTCCGATTCCTTAAGTGAACAATTAATGTTTTTTCAAGCTTAAAGTGCTATGAAAGTGCAATTTCAAAGACAAGTCTTCTAGCTGGCCCCCACATCCAGCAAGATGGCTGTCTGTCAGCACCCCCATCGAGGAATTCTCCATTCACCCCTGGGCATGGCCTTCAGATCTGTAGATATTCCAGAAGTGGCCATCCCAGGGCTGTCTGTCCGAAGACAGCCTCATGTGTCCACACTCTGTTCCCTCCTCGTCAGACACACCACCTCCGGGGAATTCATTCTTGGTAGCCTTTCATAGAATTCCCTGCTCTGATCTCAGCAGGCATGGGGACCTACTGAACTTCTGACTCTGTGGAAGAATGTGGTGGGACTGGGTCATCCCATGTGAGGCAGAACCAGCAGCACCAGAGGAGAATTTTTGTAAGTCAGCCAAGTGGTTTCTTTACAGGCCCAGGCTCTACAAGTGCAAATCTCCAAGTACTGTAACACCTAGCAAAAAGGCCTGGTAGTCACACGGGACCCTCTATGGGCTCTGCAAAGCCCTGACCTCCCCTAGACTCGGCATTAAAGCCAGGAAGAAAGTATAATGCCAAATTGGAGGGAACTAGAGGCGTTCAAAGTTTGAGCCATATAATTTCTTTTTTTTTAATTTTTTTTTTTTTTAACGTTTATTTATTTTTGAGACAGAGAGAGACAGAGCATGAACGGGGGAGGGTCACAGAGAGAGGGAGACACAGAATCTGATACAGGCTCCAGGCTCTGAGCTGTCAGCCCAGAGCCCGATGCGGGGCTCGAACCCACGGACTGTGAGATCATGACCTGAGCCGAAGTCGGACACTTAACCGATCCAGCCACCCAGGCGCCCCTGAGCCATATAATTTCTAAGACGTAATGACCAAGATTGATCTGAAGGCCTCAAGATGCTCCTCTTTTCCATAGCATATATTTTCCAGACCTCTGTAAAATACCCTTCAAAGAAAAATGAACCACATGTTTGTGTTTAAAAAATGTACAAGATTTTTAAAAAAGGTAATGCTAGAATTCCATCCCATTTAAGACTCTCCAATGTATTTCCTGATAGGTTATCAAACATCCATCTTCCTACTTTAGATTTTCTGCCCAGGAAATAAGAGTTTCCCCACAAATAACTTCAGTTGCCTAGCAGCGAAAGGTGGAGAGAAACACATACTTCCTTGCAGGTGGAATGAGGAGTGATGTTATGATTCCCATTCACAGGATCCACTGAGATTGTTCCTGAAACAAAATGCCCTCTAATCAAGAGAGCTGACCCTTAGAAAGGCTCATTTTGCCAAGGCTGGCTTAGAGTTTTACACTGTCTGCCCTTCAAAGGAATACCTAACAAGAACCTCTGTATCCATTCAGTTTTACAGAGCTGAGGGCAAAATAGTGAGCACATGGCTTTCTCTGTAAATCCTCCGTAACTGTCCTGTCCAGGACCTGTGGACAGGGTGACCAGCGTGATGTTGACAATAGCCTAACTCTGAGACAAGGCTGTATTAGAAAAGCCAGTGGAGGGGCTCCTGGGTGCCTCAGTTGGTTAAGCGTCTGACTCTTGATTTCGGCTCAGATCATGATCTCATGGCTCGTGTGACGGAGCCCCGTGTCAGGCTCTGTGCTGATAGCATCGAGCCTGCTTAGGATTTTTTCTCCCTCTCTCTCCGCCCCTCCCTCACTTGTGTGCTCTTTCTTTTTCAAAATAAATAAACTTAAAGAAGGAAGGAAGGGAGGAAGGAAGGAAGGAAGGAAGGAAAGAAGGAAGCCAGGATGGGGTATTGTCTTAGCTTGGACTGTCATAACAAACTACTATAGCTTGGGTGGCTTAAACAACAGAAATGTGTTTTCTCACTGTTCTGGAGGCTGCAAGTCTGAGATTGGGGTGCCAAAATGCCCAGACTCTGGTGAGGACCCTCTTCCTGGTTTGCAGATGGCCATCTGATCACCCCATCAGAGGGAGAGAGATTTGAGAGAGAGGAGAGAGAATGTGAGGGTCCTACCCAGAGGCCCCCCTCCAAATACCATCACGTTGGGGGTTAGGGGCTTCAATATATGAATTTGGACGGGACACATTTCAGTTTATGGCAGGTATTAAAATGAAGGGAGCTTGGGGCACCTGGGTGGCTCAGTCAGTTAAGCAGTTAAGCGTCCGACTTCAGCTCAGGTCATGATCTCATGATTTGTGGGTTCGAGCCCCGCGTTGGGCTCTGTGCTGATAGCTTGAAGCCTGGAGCCTGCTTCGGATTCTGTGTCTCCCTCTCTCTCTGCCCCTCCTCAGCTCACTCACTCTCGCTCTCTTTCTGTCTCAAAAATAAATAAACATTAAAAAAAATTAAACATAGAGGGAACTTGAACAAACCATTTTATTTCTATATGCTTGTATAGACTAAGACAATCCATAGCATAGAGGCCATTCTAGATGTGACCTTCTGTGACTTCTTCAGAGAACCTCAACTAAAAGCCTATTTAAATGGTCTTCATCACTGAGGTGGGTAGGTAGGGAATGCAGGGCTCACAAAGGCACCAACCAGGTAAGACCCAGTTGTTAGCACTAAAGGCTAACAGAATGCAGCTGAAATTCATCCAACATTCAGCTAGTATTTATTGAGTCCCTACCATGAGCCAGGCATAGGTCCGGGGTACTGCAGCCAAGGAAACATCAACATTGCCGGCCCTCATGAACTTTCCATTTACATATTGCACCAAAAGGCTGGCCCTCAATAATTCTGGTACAGAGCTAGAAGCTTTAGGAAGCTAAGGTGAGTACTCAACCAGTGTAGCATTTAAAAATAATTTTTTTAATATTTATTTATTTTTGAGAGGGAGAGAGACAGAGCACGAGTGGGAGAGGGGCAGAGAGAGAGAGAGGGAGACACAGAATCTGAAGCAGGCCCCAGGCTCTGAGCTGTCAGCACAGAGCCCGACATGGGGCTCGAGTTCATGGTCCGCAAGATCATGTCCTGAGCTCAAGTTGGACGTTTAATCAACTGAGCCACCCAAGTGCCCCCAGTGTAGCATTTTTTAAATGTACACTGTTTGGTGTTTTTCCATGTGTCCAAGTTTTTTTTTCTATGTTTATTTTTGCGAGAGAGGGAAAACACACACAAGCGGGGGAGGGGCAGAGGCAGCTGGCGGCAGGGGAGTCACAGAATCCAAGCAGGCTCCAAGCACCCAGCTGTCAGCACAGAGCCCAACTAGGGATGGGGGGCTCGAACCCATGAGCTGTGAGACCATGACGTGAGCCAAAGCTGGACACTTAAACAACTGAGCCACCCAGGCACCCCTCCCTCTGCCCACATTCTGAGATACCCAAGAATACGTGCAGTTCAGAGGAGGTGGAGCCGCCCCGAGTGGGAGCAGAGGAACAGGTGCCTAGCCCCACCGGTCCTATGTGGCTCTGTGGCTCACGTGCTTGCAGTTCAGCCTTGGAGCTACTACCTTTGCCCATTTCTTCATTGACAAAGAGGAGGTGATGTCACTTGCCTGTGTTCTAGGGAGGTGTGTGAATCCCCCACCAGTCAGTGTTTAGAAAGACTGCTTTTCAGGCATCAGGGCAAGTACGCACAATGAGCTTTGCAACTTGGCTTTGCGCAGCTAACATCCTACCTGCCTTCCTGGAGACCCACGTGTAAACGCAGGACTGTGTGATTCACCTGACATCACCACCAGCTGCACGAAGGCACAAGGCTGAGGGAGGCCAGGTGGCCCACAAGAGAGACAATCAGGTAGACTTTGGGAGATAAGGAGCCCTTTTCTCTGGTTCCTTATTCAAATCCCTTCAAGGGAGGAATGACCTACCAAATGTGGGCAAGCAGTTTCCAGGACTGGTGAGTTTCATTCACACAGAAGAGAAAAAAAGGTTACCCCTAAGAGGCGTTTATTTTCCAAGAAGCCCTGGGCAGCCAGTGGCTGTGGGTGCTTGTCCAGATACTTCAGGTGGAAGCTGCCATTACCCGATTTACCCCCAACAACTTCTTTGATAAGGTGATGACCACTGTGCTGAGTGGGGCATGGAAGATGCACTGAGTGGGGCTGGTCCAGTAGCCACCGACAGAGTTGTGGGAGGGGTGGAAGTTATGGGTTAAATTTGTATCCCCCGTTTTGTCCAGTGTTTTTCTTCACTTGGGGGTAAGAATATTTATAATGAATGATGAGATGGTTTATAATGACCAAAACAACCTGAGGGGTACCTGGGTGGCTCTGTTAAGTGTTCGACTTTAGGTCAGGTCATGATCTCCAGTTTGTGGGTTCGAGCCCCGCATCAGGCTCTGTGCTGTCAGGTCAGAGTCTGGAGCCTGCTTCTGATTGCGTCTCCCTCTCTCTGCTCCTCCCCCACTTATGCTCGCTCACACGCGCTCTCGTTCAAAAATAGACATTAAAAAAAAAAAACAATTTTCAAATGGAACACATGAAAGGAAGTCATATTGTCATTACAGCAACAAAAAAATGCAAAGGTGAACTCAGTATGAAGTTAAGACGTTGAAGAGCTTCAAAGATTGTCAGAACAAGACATAGCTTTGCTAAGGGATTCGCTCTCCAGGACTTTCCCACAATTTAAAGGAAAACTTTTTTCAGCCAACTTGTTATTCCTCCTCACCTCAGAATGAGCGAAAAGCTTATCCCAAGGAACGTAAACTGTCCTAGCCGATGAGGACATTACTTCTGTTTAAACTAATACAAAATAGGAGCTGGATTTCTTGGTAATTTGTAACTTGTGGCCAACTGCCCACCCTTCCTTCCTTCCTTCCTTCCTTCCTTCCTTCCTTCCTTCCCCCTTTCCTTTCTTTCCTTTCCCTTTCCCCCTTGCCTGCTCTTAGCCATAATTAACAGGTTTTAGTCCTTTAAGTAAACCATGACACCTTTTTTTTTTTTTTTTTTTTTTTTAAATTTTTTTTTTTCAACTTTTTTTATTTATTTTTGGGACAGAGAGAGACAGAGCATGAACGGGGGAGGGGCAGAGAGAGAGGGAGACACAGAATCGGAAACAGGCTCCAGGCTCCGAGCCATCAGCCCAGAGCCTGACGCGGGGCTCGAACTCACGGACCGCGAGATCGTGACCTGGCTGAAGTCGGACGCTTAACCGACTGCGCCACCCAGGCGCCCCACCATGACACCTTTTTGACGTCTCTGTCCTCTGAGGTGTTCCAAGTGCGTCACATGCCCGGTGTGACTGAAAAGTAACAAGACAGAGTTCCAGATCTGGCTCGGGAGATAAGTCTCATCACTTTGTAGTCACAGGGCATTGTTGGGGGCCAGGAGATAATCAATGTCCAGGAGGGAGCTGGGCAGGCAAGCAAGTGACCTGGCAGGAATGTGACTATGTGACAGACGGCGCCCTGGGTTAAGTTCACAATAAGCCACAGTCCCACTATGGAAATTCTAAGAGACTAGGTAGGCATGGGTGATGAATGAGGTGGGATCAGGGGTTTACAGCCTTCTTAGGACCAGGTGTCTGACTGCATGCGTGAAATTTCCTTGGAGGCTCCTGGCGAATTCCTGAGGTGAACAGTGTAAGAATGAGATAACCAGACCAAACATGGCTTCTACACTTTGAGTGCACGTGTAGGGAACTCACGTCCCACCCTTCCCGTGGCTTTAGTGGGCACCTCGAAGCTGCTGCAACGCATCCTTCCCTGCAGCCTGACCCCCCGAGGAGTCCTCTTCTGCCCTGGGTTCACAGAATAAGAACTAGGCCATGATGAATTCTGATTTCTACTCTGAACAGTTACCAGAGCTGAGTTCTGAGCTACTCTATTTTTTTCCCCCTTCCTATTTATATTTGGTTTGTTTGGGCTTAGAGTCGTGTTTATTAGGCCGATCTGCTTCCCATCCAATAGTTAACTTGTGAATAAATAAATATTAGGAGCTGTGAGTTCTCACTGGGCGTGTTAGTACATCAGGCTGAGGAGTTCAAGGACCATGAGCCTTAGAAACGAATGACAAGGGCTACACATCCCCTTGAAAACGTGAGGACTATCACAGGTTGCCGGGAAGAAAGCAGTCATCAACGTCCTTCACACTCTCGAATAGCAGACCTTTTACCCAGCACACCAGGCCCAGGATTCCAGCCTCCTCAGTGCTTTGGTTCTTCGCCCTGATGAGCAGCTGCTCTGACACAGTTTTCTGCATAAAACGTGCAGTCTGGCTGGAGGGATGGGCTGGACATGAATCCACTTTATGGTTTTCTCAGTTATGATACTTGGCACTTTTTGGAAACATCTATGTCTTCGTTGGAGTTAACTCTACAATACGATTGACAGCGTTAAATGTGGTCCAGGACATGCGCTCCTCTGTGCATATACCTTGTGGACCTAGAGGTCTGAATCGTGATCATGAATTTCATGTGGTTGGACTGGTGTCTGAGGAGAGTCACTAAAATTTATCTGTCATCAGGCTGCTGATGTTTTCTAGCGTATGTTATCCCCTTCCCCCACATTGTAGCATCTGTTCTCAGCAAGTTTAAAAAACACCAAGCCTAGGTTACCATAAGGACCATTACATTTCTTACCACTTAAAAAATTGAACAGAACTGCAAGCGGTCAGGGCCATATGCTGATCCTTATAAAGGCAAGGTAACAGGTACAGGAAAAGTTAGACTATTTTCTATACTTTTATGTATGTTTGAAAGCTTTCAAGTAAAAATTTTAAAAAGATTCTGAACACCCCTTTGAAGTGATACAAAGACATTTAGACATTTGACGTGCAAATTCTTACTCAACACTAATGAGAACAGTCAGTTACGGAGCGCTTAGCCTTGGGTCTGAGAATCTTGTGCCAGGCCTTTATGTGCATGATTTCCACGTGCACAACACAGCAAAAGCAGAAGAATTAATCCGATTTGCAGGAGAGACTCAAGGAGGCTAAATGATTAGCTGAAGCCACTTGTCGAGTAACAGAGTCAAAAATTGAACACAGATCTGTCTTTCCCTAAGAAGCACAATTCTTTACAACTCCACAAGCCCTTCAGCTTTGTGTGGATGTAAAATGCAGTGATTCCCAAACTCAGCTAGTCACAAAAAATGGCCCAGAAGACCAGACTTTTTAGATTCCTCTCCTAGAGCCCCCAGGTCAGGAGTAAGCCTGGGGAAGGGCATGTTTTATGCACACACTTCCACCCCGGTGATTTTCATGAGGAAGAGAATTTAGGACATTCTCCCCTGCCTCTAAAAAGGAATTTGTTCCTACAAAGTGCCCCTCTCTTTAGATGTATTGTTTCTGAAAGTATTGTTTCATGGTGGCATGAGACATTACAACACATTCCTAATTCTTTCTCTTTGAATTAGTTTTGTTACATCACCTTGTTTTTTTCCTATGGGGAGAGAATGTCCTAACAGCAGGAACATCTGGGGCAGGAGAGTCATTAAGAGGCACTTAAAGCTTATAAAAAAGGAAAGTAGGGAAATTCAGTGTCCTTTCCTTCATAATTTCATCTACCCACCAGCCAACACCAACAGCCTTAAGGGGAAATATTTTATCTTTATGCACTGTAAAATCTAAAAGTAACAGACATATCTTTGAAAGAGTATATTGTGCTTAGTTACTGCAGAGGGTTTGAAAATCCAGTAATCAATTCTAGTTTTCAAAGGAGAACTAGGATATTCGGATTTTCTTCCTCGATGCCTCCTCCTTGTCCTGTGCAATGAGTGTTTCTGAATGCACGCAAGGGTCAGTTCCAGGCCAGAAAGAACAATGGGCATATTAGAATTGCCAAGGGTCAGAAACTGAAATGTTTCACATCATAGGTCTGAGTTCCAGGAAACTGTGAAATTCCCGAGCTCTTTGGAGATACTGGCGTTCAAAGAGGCATGGATGAGTTCAGCTTCATTTTAGGCCTCTGGGGACTTCACTGGGTTGTGAAAATCTGCAGGAAGGAACGCACACACACACTCACACACACCCTATCCACGAAAACCACATAATCTCAGTGACTCCTGACAGTCTTGAAAAACGTTTACCCTTCCCAGTACCAAATCCACCCCCACTAAGAAGAATCGAGAAGGGCCTCTTAATTTGCCCTGTGGGAGAAGAAAACACACAGTGGATTTTTTCCCCTCTTGTTTGCTTTGTCAAGGTTAAGAAAACATTGAAGCCAAAGGCTTCTTCTCTCAACCAGCTGAACCAAGGGCAGGGGAGCAAATGAAAGCAGGAGACTCGGTAATTCTCAAGTCCAAAGACGACGACCTTCTTCAAAGAAAGAATTCTTTGTGTCCTGTGTAATCTTGGGACAGGGGATGAGGGCAGCTGAGGCCTGTGGGTTCCCAGAGCACGAGTGGACCTTGTGTCCTTCCAGCCAGGATGCCAAGGGGACCAGAGAAATGCGGCTGTAGGAGTCAGATGCACCATGGAGATGCCGGGGGCCGCTATTGGCAATCATTCTGAAAAGAGACTGCATCGTCAACCGCTGTCCCGGATTTCCCCCTTCTGGGTCCTGACGGAACTCTGAAGGCATCCAGTAGGAACGCTGGCAGATCTAACAGACAAACCCCTCGGAACCGTTTATAAAGTTCTTTGACCTTAGAAGCCAAGGCCTCCAAAAATACAGGATCTCAGGCCTCGAAGACACCCCAGAGCCACTTTATTTTGCCTGGTCATGGGGTAAGGGAGGTCTTGAAAGTAATATTTCCACTTATCCTTTTATGCCCTAAGAAATCTCTAGTAAGCCACTGTTGAAAAAAGCATTTCTTAAAAAAAAAAAAAAAACATTTCTAAATGACGCTATCTACTAATCTGTTTTATTAAATAGGTGTTACCAAACAAACGACCTTCCCTTAATAACTTGACATCACCCTTAAACTTCAGTTTTCTCATCTATGAAATGGGAAAACAATAGCCCCAACCTTATAGGGTTGTCAGGATTGAATGAGACATAACACGTAAAGTGCTAAAGTACCTGACAAAGTGTTTCACCCACCGTCAATATTAAATAAATAGCAGCAAGAACCAGGACCCCACTGCAGTCTTAGCAACTCAAACCATCAGATAGCTTCTTTGCTGGCTACACAGTGATTCCCCGCCACACCCTAGGTTATTGTTTCTTATCTACCATGGACTGGGGAAGTAGAAAAACCAACCACGTCTAGAACCAGATGGTCAGATGCTCAGTTAGAATCAATACACCCTCAAATAAGCAGTTAAATGGACAGCTGTGTCAGTGTTTTATCTGATCTGTAGAAACTTTTCCCCGCCCAGGAACACAGTCTGTACTTTGAAAGGTTGAATATATCATAAATCAGCCATCCAGAGTCTAGACAAGTGAGCTGTTACTGTATTTGCCATGCTCTACTTACACAAGGTCATATTTCTCCTTAATAAAGTAGTTTTAATCACACATCTTTAAGGTCTTGCTGGGAAGTTCCTCTCTGTCCACCTGCTGGTGAAGGGACACACTAGAGGACACTGAAAATGATGTATTGTGATCAATATAAACCAAAGACCATGGCTCCTTGAAGCCCCATCCAGATTGAGACACATCAGAGGTTTACTAAACCAGGAGAAATCTCTAGCCTTGGCTGTGCAAAATAGATTTTGTAGAGGGATGTCCACATCTGGTTCGGTGAGAAGGATAATGGAAAACAGTGATATGTTTCTTGATTGGAAGTTTGGCATCGTCAGTCTTCATAAGGGGATGAGAGTAATGTGACATAATTTTCTTTTTCTTTTTTAATGTTTATGTACTTATTTTGAGAGAGAGCACATGTGAGTGGGGTGGGGGAGGGGGGCAGAGAGAGAATCCCAAGCAAGCTCTGCACTGACAGCACAGAGCCTGAGGTGGGGCTCCCTCCCACCAACAGTGAGATCATGACCTGAGCTGAAACCAAGAGTCAGAGGCTTAATCAACTGAGCCACCAAGGCACCCCATGATATAATTTTCCATTATGAAACCATACATGTATGGATGTGCTTCTGTACTGAACTGCAGTTAATTTTGCCAGGCCAGCATCATTAATCCTTTTTTTTTTTAATAATAGCCACTTACTCTAGGGATAAGCATGTGACTTAAGGCTGGCCAATCAGTACCATATTCAAAAGAGATCACAGCGATTGATTCAGGCATAAATATTCTTGGGGCCCCTGGGTGGCTCAGTCTGGTAAGCGTCTGACTTCGGTTCAGGTCATGATCTCACAGTTCGTGAGTTTGAGCCCCACATTGGGCTCTGGGCTGACAGCTCGGAACCTGGAGCCTGTTTTGGATTCTTGTCTCCCTCTCTCTCTGCTCCTCCCCTGCTGTGTCTGTCTCTCAAAAATAAACATTAAAAAACTAAAAAATATATTCTAGCCAGTAGAAGCCCACTGGATTTTTGTCAGTGTTAACAGGAAAGAGGAAATCTCTTTCTTTTAAACTGGGGGTGCAAGCCATCTTGCTACCACAAGAGGAAAGCTGGTCTGAGAATGAGACAAAACCCTGGGAACATCATTTAAGCACTTCTATACAGCAATATCAAGACTTTTCAGTTATATGTGGTAGAAGACACATTGTCTTTTATTTTTCTTGAGACAATTTCAGGTAGATTTTGGTCACTTGCAACTGACAGATTTCTGATCATACATTCTGATAATTGTAGTACGTGGCTCTATGTGACCACATGGTAGCCAGCCTCCAAGATGGCCCCCAATGAACTTTGTCTCCTATTATTTCCTGGTATCCACAGGATACTCAGGTATCCTTGAGTAGAACTCCCTCCCACACCAAATTAGGGCTGGTCTGTGTGACTACAGAATACAGCAGAAGTAATAGTCCGTGACTTCAAAGACTTTCATCTCTCATTCTGAGGGAACCCAACCGCCATGTTGTGGGAACACTCAGGAAGCTCATGTGAAGAAGTCCACACTGAGATCCCTAAGGCTTTCTATAAATAGCCAGCACCATTTAGCCAAGTGTGTAAGTGAGCTCCCTTGGAAGTGGACCTCCCGCCCCAGTCCAGCCTTCGGATGACTACGGCCAAGCTGGTATTTTGACTGCAACCTCATGAGAGACTCTAAGCTAGAATCACCCTACCACTTTGATCCCAAATTCCTGGCTCATTGTGGGAAACTGTGAGAGATAATAAATGATTATTGTTGTCTTAAGCCAGTAAGTTTTGGAGTATTTAGCTACACAGCATTAGATAACAACCAGACCTCTGCTACTACTTCTCATCTCCTGGTGAGAAAAACAAAATACTGTAATGCATACATCCCAGGCTCTTGTCTTTCAACTCTCACTCAGGTTTTGAGAGTTCCCAGAAGGAAGGTAATTGTCATAGTGGAATCCCTGCCACCATGTGCTCTCACCTTCCCTGAGTACCACTGTCACTTCCCTGGGCATCAGTGCCTCTGCCAAGTGACTGGACTGTCCCCTGGCCCTAAGGCCTCCCTCAAATTCTTCAAGTGGAACTCAGGCTTCGGGGACACTTATGGGTTCAGGGCTCATCATGTCCTCTGCAGTAACGGGGCTGCTTCTTGTCCTCTCTCTGTTAACGTCACTCTAACTTTTGACTTGCCCTTGAAGTTTGGAATTTGTAACATACCAGAAGATAGCTCAGAAGTTCAGCTTGGCCATTTTCTCTTCCATAATTGGAACAAACAGCTTTGTCTTTGAAGCAGAGCAGCCTAATAGAATTTTCTGCTATGATGGAAATGTTCTATATGTTCACTATTCAACACAGTAGCCTCTGGCTACATGTGTTTACTTCACACTTGAAACGTGGCTGGTGTGATCTAAGAATTGAATTTTTAATTTTATTTAAATAGTCACATATGACTAGTGGCTTCTACATTGGACAGCACAGCTTTAGATGCAACAGTTGCCAAGCAATAAACTTTTAATCTTGAGCACAGAGCTTGCACTAAGATAAATGTGACTTTAGAGCAATGCTTTAACTCCAATGTCTTACCCAATTTTAATGAAGTGGCTCTTTCAAGTTTTACCTTCAGTACGTCCTCCCACCTTCCCCTGAGGACTCAGACAGGAGCCCAGGATTGCCTAATCCCACCGTCTTCCAGACATGCCCACACACAACTGAATCCCAGCGATGGGTGTGGCCGTCTTTCAAATGGATACCCTGCAACAGTGAAATCTGGCATCTCAGGGTGGGAGAGGATCTGGAAGTTTACCTAGTCCAAGCTTCCACAGGCCCCTCGCTGCTTATGATTACATAGCTGTTCACTGAGCAGCCCCAACTTCGTGGGGTAAAACATGAAATGGTTTTAATTTTTCTAATCACTACCTTCGAATCTGACTTGTTCCTGGCCAAACAAACTAACAAATGAAAAATGAAAAGCTTCTCCCTTAGCACATCTCGGGCAGATTCCATTACTCTCTTGTCACTTTCAGTGCAATTAAAAGCCTCATTCTCATACTGAATTCAGAATTCTATGTCAGCCTCCTTCTCTTGCTCAGGTTTAAGATCCTCCAGGCTGTTGGGGTGGGAAGGGGCAGGGAAGAAGGGACACACTGTACCCTGATGAGGTCGAGCTAGCTTGGTGAGGCCTCTGCAGCTGCCTCGCAGTTCTGCTCTGGTGACATACTACCAGCCTCTTGGTGCCGGGTGCCTTTGCCAGTGGGCAACCCTCTGGGTGAATCCTGGCAAGACCGCTCAAGCCCAGCTATTTCTCCCGGTATAGACCCACTGCCACCACCTCCCGCTCAGGTAGGCAAGGGGGAGAATCTGGAAGTCCAGAGGCCAGGCAGATGTCTACCTGGTGACTGAGATGCAGCCCTCCCCTCTTCCCCCCACTTCTTTGCCTCGGGGCAGGAGTAGACAGTGGGGCACAGGGAAGGAATCACTTCTCACTGTGAACCTTGCCCCAGGTTGTCCACCTAGATGACCCCTCCTGCTTCCCCCCCCCCACCCCCATGTAAAAGGGGCAATGAGGTGATGGGGTGGCTGTGGTTGACTGGAACCTAATATGCTGCCTTTTAGAAAACCTGGTGCAGTGCAGGGCAGGGAAGGAAGCATATCTGGCTTCTGGTTTCTAATAACTCTCTTAAATGTGAGGCATTTAGCACCTCTTCTTTTTAGCTGGGACTCTAAATGCCAGTTCCAGAGTAACAGGGAAACTCTTATTCTACCCTCCCCCTTCTCTGTTTTATTTGCTTTAGGTTGTCTTGAGCAGGAAGTGTGGATCGCGTGGAACTTCCTGGTGGTCCCAGGTGAACAGAAGGACTGTAGACAGAGCTGGCCCTGGGGGGTTGTGGCCGACTCTCAGAAGCTGGACAGAGAGCCCAGCACTGAGGGCAGTAGCTTCCTGGCTTTTCGGGCAATGCCACCTGTGTTCTGGTGTCCTCTTGCTGGACAGAGGCTGCTCAGCCCCTACAAGGCCAGGCAGAGGGCCCCCAGCTTACTGGCCCAGGACGGAAGGCTAAGCTCTTTGCTAGTCTCCGTTGACTCATAGGTGGGCAGTGGGGGATGTCCCAGCCTAAATGATCTAATCCTCTGGGATCAGTCGCAGGGTGACTTAGGAACCAGTGGTGGTTGAATCTCCTTGGTGAAGCAAAGCCTAAAGGACAGGTCTAGGGGGCAGGGCTGGAGCAGGGTGTTTTGCTGGTGCTGCTGCTATGGAGGCTGGACAGAGCTGGTGAGTTCACACTGTTTTTTGGGTGCGGATGTTCCTCTGGTACCACAGCCAGTCTGCCAGCGGCCTGCCCATGTTATCAGGCCGAACAGCAAGCCGTGGACCTTCTTTCTGACCTGCACACTCAGTTCTTGTACACAGACACTCTGAAGAGGCCTAGAGGCTGGGGGGTGATGGCCCAGGACCAGTGCCGACATCATTCTGCCTCCCCTTGACCTAAACCACCATCCTGTTCCGGAGAGTGAACCCTGTCCCCACCCCACCCAGGAGGAAACCGCTCCTCTGCCTTTCCCCCTCCCATTTCTTTCTCTCTATCCTTCCTTTCTTTTTTAAACTCAAAATAGTAGGAACAACTCACTTCCTACCTACCATTCTTAGGGAGGCTCACTGCATTGATTCCAAGGTGGTTTTCAGAGCTAGCCTGTATTTTGAAGTATCTGGCACTTCTCTCCTAAAGAACAGAAGAGGAAAACAAACAAACAAACAAACAAAACAAATTAAATTTCCAGGACATGGCTCTGATAGAGTACCTGCTCCCACGCACACGTGAGTAAGAGAAAGGAAGAAACACCATTGCTCTTAAAGCATTGCCCTCAAGCTGACTGTTGGCAGTCTTTTTTGCAGCCTGAATATGTCCCTGCTCTCGATACCATCTGTTCTCACACACCTGCGACCTTTAAATAGGCCAAACGTTCCTGCAGCAATAGGTAATAGGAACGATCTCTATAAGCAACAGACCCTATCCAGGAAATGTGGTTTCTTTAAACTCACTGGATTCTGAAAGTTATTTATCATCTATAGGGAAAACATTCCAAATGAATTCTTAGTAGAAGATACAAAACATGGTTACTCTATTTCTTTATTAGAAAGAGGAGATAGAGCTGAAAGCCTGGCCAGCCATTTTTTCCCTCTCAATGGAATTGCTTTTCCCTTGTTTGGCTAACTTTTGGAAGAGTTTCTTTCTTTCTTTCTTTCTTTCTTTCTTCCTAAAAAAATACTGTACTGGTTCTTTTTTTTTCTCCTTTAAAAAATATTTATTTATTTTTAATTTACATCTAAGTTAGCATATAGTGCAATAATGATTTCAGGAGTAGATTCAGCTGATTCATCCCCTATGACACCCACTGCTCACCCCAACAAGTGTCTTCTTTAATGCCCCTTACCCATTTAGCCCATCCCCCACCTACAACCCCTCCAGCAACCCTCAGTTTGTTCTCTGTACTTAAGAGTCTCTTATGTGTTGTCCCCCTCCCTGTTTTTATATTATTTTGCTTCCCTTCCCGTATGTTCATCTGTTTTGTCTCTTAAATTCCACATATGAGTGAAGTCATATGATATTTGTCTTTCCCTGACTGACTTATTTCTCTTAGCATAATACCCTCCAGTTCCATCCACGTTGTTGCAAATTGTATTGGTTCTTGAAGATGAGCAAGTTTCACATCACTGCACTCAAGGTTACATTTTAATTAGAATTATGGTGGTATTTTAGATTGTTCATTTTCTCACAACAGGACCACAAAAACAGTATTGTCCCATTTTATGTACGATCACACTGAGGCATGGAAACTTAGGACAATTTCTCCAAGTTTAGATAGTCACTGACTAACCGAAGATTTCAAGTCATCTTGCTCTCCCAAATATTTAAGCAGTTATACCACTGTTGACTTTCTGACCCGCTGATATATTTTTCTGTGGCTCTTGATGTCAACTCTTTGATCAATGTTATTATTTTATTTTAAGTTCTCTTGGGAAGGTTTAAATTAAAAAGTACATTAACCGGAAGTATCTTGATTTTCTTATGGTGACTTAAGGAAATATGTAAGCAAAATTGTGGTCGGAATTTTGCCTCAATTTTTAATGTTTTGTTTCAACATTTATCTTACTGGCAAATCATGTTTCTAATGCTTCTGTTTTAACTGGGAGACCCCAATAGCCTCCTGGAGTAAACATTTTAAGTTACTTACCACACAGAATCCCTGTCTCCATGTTTATCTTCTATATGAATGGACTTTCTTTTATGTTGTGTTTTCACTTGTATGATTAACACTTCGTCTGTATGTTCTTAAATTCTTTTCCTGTTTGCTTGTCTCTGCTTTCCCTAAAGCCACCTAGATTTTTCCCTCTTTTTCTACAGATGCATAGTCAACTGGCTCTGTCGTGTTTATTTTTCTCAGCTCTTTTCTTTTTCTTTAATCTGTGGTGTGTACCCTATCATAGGAACAGGGGATTCAGGAGACTGTATTTTTTTTTTTAATTTTTTTTTTTTAACGTTTATTTATTTTTGAGACAGAGAGAGACAGAGCATGAACGGGGGAGGGGCAGAGAGAGAGGGAGACACAGAATCTGAAACAGGCTCCAGGCTCTGAGCCATCAGCACAGAGCCTGACGCAGGGCTGGAACTCACGGACCGCGAGATCGTGACCTGAGCCAAAGTCGGACGCTTAACCGACTGAGCCACCCAGGCGCCCCAGGAGACTGTATTTTTGTCTTGGTCACAGCAGCACCAAAAAAACCCCTCCAGAGAGTAAACCTTGGTGCTCCTGACTGCTCCGGGTTCTCCAACGTTCAGGCCAGCAGTGTAGGTGGGAACTTGTCATGCTTCCTACTGGAGTAGGAAGCTAAGTCAGTCCTGGATCCTATGTGTGGGGCAACTCTGGGCAGCACTCCGAGGCCATCTGCTCCCTCAGAAACTGGTAGGAATCTTTTCTTTCCAGAAGCCTCTTTGTGTGGCTACTGGGACATGGCATCTGAGGGACGTGGGTGTCTGGCCTGTTTGCTGTCCTTTGACCCAACCCGCGAGTGCTTGCCACCACCTGACTTCTCTGAGCCCCCATTTCACTCTTGTAAATAAAGGAGATGTCTTAAAAATCACCAAATTGCCCATCTGTTTTAGGCTGTGGAAGGTCCAGACGCTACAGCCTGGAGAGACAGGGAGTGGTCGGAAACCACGTGGGCCACCTAGAAGGCACAGAAGCTTTGGCAAGTTGAGTGCAGGCTGGTGGTGCACTAGCATGGCATTTGGAGAGACAGAACACAAATTTTAGGGTTGAAAAGAATCTAGAATCTACCAAGCCCAGCAGTCCCCAAAGCTTGTCTCAGCACAGGGAGACACCGCTGTCTCAAGTGACTAATAGCAGCGGCGGAACTAGGGGAGGGAACTTGCAAAAAATGTATTTCTGGTCTCCAGGTTTATGAACCACTGCAAACTGAGCCCTCTTCCAATCCCCTGTTTATAGGCGAAGCCCAGAACAGGTGTGTAACTTTTCCAACATCTGTGACTATTTAGTGACAGAACTAGACTATACATTTCCCCGAATTATTAATCCAGTTTTTCTTACTAGTGCAGCACAGAAATAATGTACCACAACTGTGCTTGGGGGAGGAGTGGAGGAGGTATTCTGCCGACATCATAATAAGAGCTAAATTACCAAGCAAAAGCTCAAGGTAATAGTAAAAGGGGCAGTGGGGGAGGGGGAGGTCCAAGGCAGATCACTTGGAATACTGTTTGTATGCAAACTTGAAAGCAAACAGAGGCCAGGAATGTCACACAGATCAGACTAATTTGATCCAGATCTGGGAAATCATTGCCCTGAGTGTGTTTATAGCCTCCGCTTCCTCTGCCCTCCGTTGCAAGGCTTGGGCTGGTCCTGATGCATGAGGTTAGGTAAATTCAATGGGAAGCCTTAGAGACCTGGGGCCAGGGAGATTATTACAACTCTTGTGCTCCCAGCACAGAAGTGAAGGTAGGAATGTATGATGTAGTTTTTTTGCATGTGTTTAAGGCAACAACAACAACAAAAAAAGCTTGTGTGGCCATGGCGGAAAGAACATTTTAGGTCAAATAAGAGGAAAAACTTGCTAAAACTCAGCCATTCCTCTGATGATCTGGGAACTTCCTTTCCTGCCATATTCAGATCGTGACTTTTTTTTTTTTTTTTTTTTTTCCCCACAGCAGCGCAGCAGCAAGGCAGAAACTACCATTTGCAGAACAAATTCAGGTCAATATTTTGGGTTGTCTGTCTTGCTTCTGTGCTTTAAGAAATTTGTTCGGTAACTATAGCAGGCCAGCAGCATGGCTGGCCTTTTCCCTGATTTGAGTTAGCCCCAAGCATCAGTTCTAATCAGGAACAGGATCCTTTTTTAACCCTTCAGACGGTGCCCGGGCAAATTCCTCAGTGTATTCACAAGTCAAGGGACAGTATCTCTGGCAGGGAGATGTCTGGCAGGCTGGAATTTCTGGATGGCTTTTCCCACCACGGGGATTCAAGCAAACCATTGTCATTCTTCCCTCTCTAGCAGGACAAAGAAAAATCCCAGCCCTTAGAGCATTGGTTCTGGCTCAAGGACATGAGTTTTCTTTCCTGCAAACAGGGACTGGCTCAGTGAGATGCCCCCAGAGTTGTGCTCTGTGTTGCCAAGATGCCTGTTCTGGCAAGCTTTAGAAAGAGGCTGCGTGAGAGAACGGGTCTCGATGCCCCTGAGAAGGACACAAAACCTTCATTATTTAACAATTACTCAGCATCAGAGAAATTTTATCCCAATAAAAAGGCTTAGATAACTTCATTAATATGGGTATTTTAAGAATTATAAGCAGAAATCAGATCACGTTAAAGGTGCATTTTTTTTTTTTTCAATGTTTTTTTTTTTTTTAATTTATTTTTGGGACAGAGAGAGACAGAGCATGAACGGGGGAGGGGCAGAGAGAGGGAGACACAGAATCGGAAACAGGCTCCAGGCTCCGAGCCATCAGCCCAGAGCCTGACGCGGGGCTCGAACTCACGGACCGCGAGATCGTGACCTGGCTGAAGTCGGACGCTTAACCGACTGCGCCACCCAGGCGCCCCTAAAGGTGCATTTTTAAGCCAAGTACAAGTTAAACTGCCTAACAGGCTAAATAAGGAAACCGGTTAGTTGTGGATTTGCAGTGTTGTGTGTCTGTAACAGGCAGCACATGGACTGGGTGAGCCAACTTCCTATGCCCTCCGGCCTCATGAATACCTCAGCACCTGGACTCTCTCTCCTACGGGCTCCTCTGTAAAGACCCCCTGTCATGGCAGTCAGTCGGGCAAAAGTGACTTTGACCCAGTGGGAGGAGCCAGACCATGGTGTGACGCAGAACTCAGTCTCTGCCAGGGCCTTGCAACAATCATTTCGTATCCATAGTTTCTCCGAAAAGCTTTCGGTGGCCACATAATCACCTACAGTAGCAGTTCTCCCAGTGAGGTCTGCTAGTCAAAGCTATTTTCATGATCATATTAAGATGCTATTTACCTTTTTTCACTGTACTGACATTTGCATTGATGATGTAAAAGCAATGGTAATGTAATGTAAAAGCACCACCAGTGCCTTAGCACTAATCAAGGCAATGGCACCCAAGTGTTCCAGTAGGTGCTGCATTCTTCACTGCCACACACTTGCAACCCCGAAACAGCCCCGCTAGTTTCATTTAAGAATGTCCTCAGGGGACGACTGGGTGGCTCAGTTGGTTAAACGCTGGACTTCTGCTCAGGTCAGGATCTCCTGGTTCATGGGTTCAAGCCCTGCGTCAGGCTCTGTGCTATCTCAGCTTGGAGCCTGGAGCCTGTGTCAGATTCTGTGTCTCCCTCTCTTTCTGCCCCTTCTTGGCTCACACTCTGTCTGTCTCTCTCTCAAAAATAAATAAACGTTAAATTTTTTAATTTAAAAAGATTTTCTCCCTCTTTCCCTCTGCCCCTCTCCCCTGATCTCTTACTCTCTCTCTCTAAAAGGAATGAATGAATGAATGAATGAATGAAATTTAAAAAGAATGTCCTTGGTGGGGGTGCCTGGGTGGCTCAGTCAGTTGAGCATCGGACTTTGGCTCAGGTCTTGATCTCAAGGTTTGTGGGTGTGAGCCCCACATCAGGCTCTGTGTTGATTGCTTGGAGCCTGCTTCTGATTCTGTGTCTCCCCCTCTCTCTTGCCCCTCCCCTGCTCACGCTCTGTCTCTGTCTCCCAAAACTAAATAAATGTTAAAAAAAACCTTAAAGAATGTCCTTGACGAACCACAAAATATACTCATTTTATTAAATCTCGGCCTTTAGGTACCTGTGTTTTTAACTTTCTATGTGATGCAATGGGAAATACACATTTAAAAAAATCTGTATTCCAAAGTATCATGTTTGTCTCAAGGAAAAACACTTGTGCAACTGTTTGAGCTACAGACTCAACTAGCTGCTTTTCACGGAACACCACTTCTACCTGAAAGAATGGCTGAGAGACAAATGGCAGTTATTCAGACTTCGATATTTGGTAGACATTTTCCCGAAAGTTGGCAAGTGAGCCTGTCACTTCAAAGAAAATAGCTGATTTCCAGTATTTGTTGCCAACGGTAGAAATGAAGACTTCAAGTAAAAATGAGAACTTTTCAGCCACCGTGAGCTTCACGGCTTTATCAATACTTAAAGACTTTACTGGTGATATCAGTGGTGATATTAACAAATGCAATTTTTAATACTGGATATTAATGTCCCAACATCAGGAAGGTCTGCATAACTCAGTGAATCAACATGTTCCAAGTGACCAATGCCTCATGTTACAAAATTACGCATGGGTAAAGATCACTTCAAAGTGTAAGACAGATCAACGGATTTCAATGCAACTGAGATGAAAATTTTATTCATTTGGTTTCAGGTTCCACATTGTACTAACTTTTAATAAACTACTACTTGTGCACTTTTGGTATAGTATCAAAGAATATGCACAGTATTACGAAAAGGCTCATAAAATGCCTCTCTCTTTTCCAATGATATATCTGTGTCAAGTCAGATTTTCTTTGTGTACGTCAACCAAAACAACACATCACAACAGATTGGATGTAGAAACAGATAGAATCCAACTGTCTTCTGTTAGGCCAGATGTTAAAGGGATTTGCAAAAATGTAAAGCAATGTCACACTTCTCACTATTTTGTTTGGGAAAATATAGTTATTTTTCATGAGAATATATTATTTATGTCAGCGTGGGCTGATCAATGCTAGTTTTAAATTAATTAGACACCTTAAATTTCTGTTTTAATTTTTAATGTGTTAAATATTGATAGATATAATTTAAATAAATAAAAACACTTTATGGGCCTCAATCATTTTTAAGAATGTAAAGGGCTTCTGAGTCTAAAAAGTTGAGAACTGTTGATGTACTGAAACTTCACATAAAAAAAGCCATTCAAACTAGAAAACATGGTAGAGTGGATAGAACCTGTGCTTTGGATTCAGACCCAGGTTAAAATTATGATTTTACCATTTATTAGCTATTTGATTTAACCAATCATTGGATTGCTCCAAGTTTCAGTTTTCGCATCTGTAAAATGGGAATAATAATACTGAACTTACAGATTGCTTGAGGGTTAGAATAACACTTGTAATGTACTTCGCATGGTGCCTCACAGTACGCACTCAAATAATGATTGAATGAATACAATAAGATGTTCGGTATATCAGTGAGTGCTTTTAATGTTCTAGGTGATGAAATGGGAAATATACATTTAAAAACTCTGCTGTATTCCAATATTCCAAAGAACAGAGAGGGCTTAAACAGTAAACAAACGAACTTAACTTCCATAATGTGAGAAGTAAGAGAGATGATTCATTTTCAGAAATACCAAATAAAAGCTGTGCTGTCTAGTGAACAATAGGTTTACAACCCATTGTAAATATGCATGAACCACCCCCCCCCCCCAACATAATGGAGTCCCAAACCCTTAGACACTTCACTTCCTGGTTCTTTTTGCCCCCCTTCTCCATTTCTCAGGCTTATTTTTCACAGGCTTTGCAATGAGCACGTGGCAAAGAACTTAGGTCTCTGCATCACCTCAAAGAATGTACATTTGTTCTAATCAGATTACTTTTTGGCCTTACATGGGCATAGATGACTTCCCAGTAAGGCTGTAACTGCTTAGTACTCAGCCAACGAGGAATCAGGAGGGACTTCACGCTAGGAGATAAATTGCCTGCTGTAACCACCAGGAGTGTGCCTGTCCATCAGACACCCGCTCCTGCAAGAACATTGATTAAAGCCTCGCTTCACTGTGCTCTGAGTCTCCATGTCCCTCCTTTGATTGGGGCAGTGGACTTATTTCTCACGTATAACAAGAAATCCAGAGACAGAAGAGCGCAAGAATGTCACAAGACCCAGGTCCTTCCCATCTCTGTTCTGATCCCTCAGTGTTGGTTTTCTTCTTTGGGCAGGTAGGGGGTGGCAGCAATGGTTCCAAGGCAGGACATGGAAGCAGAACAATGTCTTGAACAGGAGAGGGGTTTTTTTTTTGGCCCTGTGGCTTTCTCTTGGCAAAGAGAAAACTTTCTAGATTGCTCCCCAACATACTTACCTTCATATTTCATTGATCTGAGTTTGGTCACATGTCCATTCCTGAACCAATTCCTGGTGGGAGTGGGGGACAGGGGGAGAGTGGAGATGGTATGCTCCTCTGGCAATCAGGCCCAGTTCTGGCGCGGGGGGTGAGGAGTGGGGTCAAGCTCCCTTGAGGGACAAGCTTCGTCGGTGAAGAACTAATACATGAACAAAATCAGGGCTTTATTAGGTAGGGAAAAGAGATTAAGAGTAGGAACCATTAGGTAATCACACAAGATCTACCACATTCAGTAAATGGAAGTCTAGAGCTCTGGGTCTCAAATGCTGCTCAGCAGACTGGTTACATGGGAATCACCTGGGAGCTTGTTTAAAAATACAGTTCAAACTGTACTATGCATACGAATTGCCCTGGGATCTTGTTAAAATGCAAATTCTACATTTGTAACAAGTTCTCAGATAATGTAGCCGCTACTGGTTGATGAACCTCACTTTGATACACAAAGATGTAGATCTGCCACCCCCAGATTACTGACTCAGGGGGTCTCTCAGGTGACCCTGGTTTGAGAATTGGGTTCAATGTGGTACCCCACCTATGTGCAAGATCGACGTGCATTCATTCCCTCATTCATTCATTTACTCATTTAATAAGCATTTACAGAAACCTATACCCTACCAAGCCCTGTGCTTATTGCTGAAACTATAGTCCATATTTTGTTGGGGAGGGAGAGCACCTATAGGCAGATGTCTTTCATGTAATGTGAGAAACGCTCTAATAAAACTGGGCACGAAGTGTCCTGTTAATGGGGTTTTGGGGTGGCGGTGGGGATCTGAAGCTGAGAAAGAATTCTTGAGATGTCTGGCGCAAAAGGGTGATTTTACTGAAACACAGGGACAGGACCTGTGGACAGGAAGAGTTGCTCTGGAGTTGTGAAGAGTGGCTGGTTATATACTATGGAGTTGGGGGAGGTAAAGGCAAAAGAGAGGCCTCCAGAAGGACTTTCATATGCTAAAGAGGACTCCTGAGATACCAGAGTCCTACCTATTGTCAAGCTAAGGTTGTTTTCCCTCTAGTCAGGCATTAACATTAGGACAGTAGGGGGTTCCTGGGGAAATGGTATACTCTGTATTTGCCTCAAGTATTTGTCAATGGTCTGCAGGTTATAAGGAAATTTAATTTCCTTCTTGCCTTTTTTCCCCCTATCACTGTGATTGAAGGGCAAGGTGATGAAGGTAGGGTGACAGGGAAAGTTGCACAGATGAGGACATTTGAGCTGGGCTCTCTTTGGTCCCCAGAGTGAGACAATACGTGTGCACGAAAGCATGGAAGTATGAATGAGCCAAGTACATTCAGGGCACAGTGAAAAGGTCTCTGTGCCTCATGTACAGGCTGAGATGGGGATGAAGAAAGGAAAGGTCAAAAGGCTTGGCTGGGGCTTGATTATGAGAGGCCTTGAATGCTGTATTAAATCACTCTGCAGCTGTTCTCAAGTTTGCACATTAGAATCACTTGCAGCGCTTTAAAAAAATCCTGATGCCCAGGTCAATTAATCATACTCTCCTGGTGGGGGGGAGGCAGGCATCAGTACATTTTGGAGCAGGTGATGCAATGTGCAGCCAATTTGAGAACCACAACCTTGCAAGAGCCAATGCCTGCCCAACCTGTTTGCATAGAGCACGCTCTTCAGCGCGGAGAGAGCCCATCCTTCCTAAATGCACTTTTCATTCCAATTTGATATTCAAAATCAGAATTATTAAAAGGCTTTTATGCCACAGAGGCCATGTGATGGGCATTGGAATGGAGCCCCCCTGCACAGGGGCCTGTGGGGTGCAGGCGGATGAAGCCTGCCCTTTGTTCTCCTGCTTGGATCTGTGAAAGCTGATCCCTGAGAAGCTGCAGCCGGGCAGAGGGCACCCCTTCCACTCACTGGCCTAGACCACGGGGATCTTTGACCAGATAAATCTGCAGAGTGTTTGCGGAATGAGAACACATCCCCCTCCCCCTTTTTACTAACCGAGTACCTATTCGGGAATTTGAGCATATTTTTCCTTGATAAGATGAAAAGATGAAGTCTCCACATTTCAAAGCTGACAGAAGAATGTTTTTGCAGGCACTTGACAATATGAATTTGGAATGCCTAGTCCTGGTTTTGATCTTCGTCTTCAGCTGCTAAAACGTTATCGTTAATAAAAGTCGCCCCTTCTCTCATTTATCACCATTAAAGCCCCTGAAATAAAGTCTTTCAAGTGTCCAAATGTTGCTATGAAACTTTTGTAGCTGTTGTTCTATCAAGTTGCAGAATTTCTGGAGTGTTTTGAATTAAAAAAGTATTTAAAACGATCCCATGTATAAAACATAAACACAGCTAAAAAACAGCACTCCACACTTGTTTACCAACCAGCTCAATCCCCCAGTTTTTAGTCCATAAAATATTCAGCCCGTCTTCAATGGAATGGAACGAGTCCTTCCGGGGGGAGACAATGGAGAATGGAGGCTGATGTATGCAAATGCCGCCTCCCAGCAGGCTCCTGGGGACGTCCGCCTAGCTTTGGGCTGACTTCGGCTTGGCCTTCAGGACTGTTTTGACCGTGTCCCGGTTTACAATTCCCCACCCAACACACGGGAGGTGAAGTGGTGCTTTATTTTCAGAATTAAACTGCCTTCCAGGAAGCCTGGGGTCCCCTTTGCTTTTTCTCGGCCCCCAGATGAGGGGGGGTGGGGGGGCGTGCAGCCGCTTCTCGGCAGTGATTCACAGGCCTTCCTTGCACATTTTTCAAATAATTCACCCAGCCTCTTCCTTTCCTGATAGTCCCAGCTCTCCCCACAACCAAACGATGTGTAATCACCTTGAAAAGAAATATAAAGCAGCTATCTGCAGCCCTGACTCAAAGGACTGGATTCTATGGAAATTACAGGCTTTCATTCTGATCGTGCAGATGTGACTAGGAATCCCTGCCATAGCTAATGCAGAAAGGGAACTGGCCTCCAGGCGCACAGACGTGCCAGTGTGTGGGTGGCCCCGGGCAAAGCCAGCCCCTTCTGGGCAGGCCGGGCTGGGTTTGAGTCCCTGCGCAGGAGGCCCTTGCTGATGCCTGACCACTTACGGTGAGCATATATAATTAGTCAACAAAACTTCGACAGTCCCCCCCCCCCCAACCCCCCTCCCCCGCCCCGCACCCAGCACCGTGCCTGCATTCCCACAGCCACAGTTGTTACAGTTGTGCTGTGGCCCCCCATTCCTCACTTCCACTGAGTGCCTGGCTCTCCCAAGCCCCTGCCTGGATACAAACAAGCTGGCCTTTGATGACAGGAAGGGAGTGGAGTTTTAATCTTGGTTCTGTGGGACGTTACCTCCCTCTTGGTGGATCAGCATTTGCTTTCAAAATACTAGGAATCATTGCTATTATTATTTTACCTTACAGGGTTATTGTTGCCCTAATTAATTTAGCCAAGGCTCTTAGAAAGCAGTAAATGCTGAGTGGCCTTATTAGTCCTCATTTTAAAAAGCACTTTAACATCCCCGGGCAGCAGGTCTGATGAGAAGTGCTACTTATCTTGAGGCTCATGCACGTTGCTTCTTCTTAACTGGTTCTCACAGGGCTTTTTAGTCCCTCTGATGAATATGCACTGGTTCCAAATGAATCATATTGAAAATTAGGCAGGGAAGTGAATTTTATCTTTAAAGTAGATCAATTCCAGTTTCTAATGAAGGAAAAAGAAGAAATAATTTCCTGGTAACGAGGAGGGAGACACATAGCCTGCATTTTGGAGAGAGATGGGACAAGGGTTTGGGTTTAAAGTTTAATTAGAAAATGTCTGCCTAAAAGAAAAAGCCGTTTTGAAGCTTGCTCACAGCCTGGGGCTCTTGTTTCAAGCCATTTTCATTTCTTCTCTCTCCTTTCCCTTCCCCTTCTTCATTTCCTCTCTCTCCCTCTTTCTCTCCTTCCCCCCCCCCCCCCCAACTACCAGTGAGGAATATAGCACAGGCCAAGGGATGAGTCTTTACAAGACACATTAGTACATCTTGGGTGGTGCAGAAAGGCAGGGATTACAAAGACAGGGGATGGGTTGGCAGACGATGTGCCTCGCCCCAGCCCTGCAGATTCCACATTCTTCCCCCAGGGTAGCAGCCCCAGGTGCCTGCAAGCCCATACTGCCAGCAGCCCCCGAGGTCACCAAGTGCCTTGGGAGCCCAAGGGTTTTCTGGAAGCCTGTCCAAGCTGCACCTCTGTCGCTGAGGATGTACCAGGATGTGCCAAACTCTTACTCTGTTTGACAGTTTTAAAATCACTGTTTACATGTGCTTTTAATTTTTATTTAACAAAGGAATAAATATTTTATAATGAAAGACCAGTTGGTGATTAAAAATCGTTTTATTGATGGCTAGAAAACACAAAGAAGGGCTGATATAAATTTTTATGAGCTCGGCAAGGACCAGCTGCTTGCAGGCAATCCCTCCTCTCCTGAAGCAGCGTGCCTCTCACTTTCCCCCAACTTTGTTTTGGCCTAGTAATTCAATCCTGTTTACACAATTGCTCATCCGTTATCCCCCTGTTTTTGATTACCAACTGGTGTTTATTTTAAATGTAGTTAGTGGCCAATTAAATAAAAATTAACTACATTTAAAGACAGGGTTCCCGATTACTGGATTAGTGCTTCTTCCTTCCGCGAATATTCATTCTTCTCTAGGCTGTTCGGAGAACAGAAATCCCAAAGGCAAAGTCCATTACCCTTTTTGCCAGGGCTCCTTGGGGCAACTATCTTCAAGACCCAGAGCTGTAGGAAGTAGGGATGGGATGCTCTGTTCACCCATTAGGACCTGGAGCAAGCTGGGCCGTAACCAGAGCTGTTTCCTGTTGTGATTCGGTTAAACCATTTCTGATTCAAGACAGACTCTCCTACCAGAAGGTTGGGTTTATTTCACCGAAGAAAAGGAAAAATACCCATCTTCTGCTTGTCTTTGTTTTTGAGGACAGCTGGAATGCATCTTCCTTTCCACCCAAACACTGAACACTGCTCGGTTGGGTGAAGGAGAGGCTGGCTCCCTTCCTGGGCTGGGTGGAGCCCGTGGGCTTAATCAGTCAGCTTCAGGGAAGAGCAGAGCTGAAGGCTTCCTCCTTTCCAAATCAGTCCCATTGTGCTAATCACCTAGATAATCTGATATGGATGTCATTCATTCTAAAATGAGAACAAGAAGCACATCTGTGACAGAAGTCATTACTCCAAGCCTTCTTCAGTCTCAACATGTGCTTGTGTAGATTGCACACATGTATGTAAATTCTATATGGGTGTATCTCAAGTTACAGCGCCTGCCCATCAGGAAACATCTTCTCTTGCCTTTGCCTGACATAAAGCTACCCATCGTTCAAGGTTCAACTCAGGCCCATCTTCTCCTTTATGAAGACTTTCCCTGGGACAATGAGTCAAGTCCTAGTTCCATCACTTAATAGCTGTGTGCTGTGTGACCCTTGGCTAACCCACAGAAGTACTCTAGTTCTCATTTTCCTAATACGGACATGGAGAATTATGGTTAAGATCAAAAGGTTTAATAAGTGTGAAGATATTGTTAATTTCTACACAGATGTGAGGTACCATTATTATTCCATTATGCCTCTTTATTATGATTGCATCCTACAAAGCTATTTGGGGCATTCATTATCTCCTACCTCACATTATCACTTAACTGTTTCTGACATACCTGCCTATTCTTTTTAATTAGGTTGTAAACTTTCAGAAAGTAAATAATAAAAGATAGATTTACCTGCAAGAATCATCCAACCTTGTTTATAACAGTAAAAAATGGAAAATTGCCTAAAAGGAAAATAAAAAAGGATTGAGATCAGTTAAATAAAGTATACAATATAATGCAGTTTGGCCATTCAAATGAAAGGAAGGGCTTGGTTCTGTGATGTAGAGAGCTAGAAGGAGCATCACTCTCATCTTACAAGGCAAGTAACTGGATTCATTTTAAATCTGTTACAGACTGTCAGAGAGCTGGAGTTGCAGAGCCAGCAACCGGTCCCAAACCTAAGAAGAGATAACGTCTGCAGAGAAAAGGAGACTACAAAGTACTCACTCAGGGTGGATGCCACTGGACACCAGTAAGAAGAGTTAGACTAAAATAGCAGATAAATTGTGGAAGACCGAATGTGGGATGACAGGCAAGTATGAAATCCCCTGGGGGCCATAGTCTGGGGAGGCAGCACTTCTTTCAGGCTTTCCCACAACCCCAACAATTGCTCAGAGAAGAGATTGGAAAGATCTCTTAGGTGGGCCCATCATGTTGCAGACCTAGGAGAGTGGTAGAGTAGTTTTGTGGGAGAGCAAGAAACTCCAGCTGGATCCATCCCTCCCATCTCCAATAGGGAAAAAAAAAAAGCCTAATCTGTAGAGGGAGAGCCCACCAAGCTCTACTGCCCTAGGGCATTGGTGAAAACTCACTGCACCTGGTGAAAGGAACCAATGGAAAAAAATCAAGGAGGGACAGGATTATACACTGGGACCACAATACAGCTGGGGTAGAGACAAGAGAACTGAGAGACATACCCTTTCCCTAATCCAGAGATACAGTACCTGCCTAAAACTGAGACTAATTCAAAACACAAAGAATAAACTCCCACACTACTTCTCTCCCACTGTCAAGCTAATAAGCCTTGAATAACAAATAACAATACCACCAGGAGAGGGATGAAAGAGAAACAAGAGCACATAAAGAAAGTCTCTGAGGTACAATGGAAAGAGAAGACTTAAAATTCAGAATCAAACAGCTAGTGCTCTGGTAAATTCACTTCCATCCATCCAAAACACAAGATATATCTTGCAGGGTATCAGATAACCTCTGTAGTAATTTCAGGCCTTGAGGATAAGCATAGCAATTCAAACCTAGATCAATTCATGCCACTACGTTAAAGGCCTAGCAGAAGGAAAGGTGACTCCATAGTAAGGCTAAAAACTATTTACTCCAGTCTCTATTGGCCTATACAAGATGACTGGCTTTCAACAGAAAATTACAAGGCATATAAAAAGGCAAGATAAAATATACTCCAAAGAGACCATGTAATCATCAGAACCAGACACAGACAGATGTTGGAACTGACAGGAAGTTTTTTTAAGTTTATTTATTTATTTTGAGAGAGAGAGAGAGAGAGAGAGAGAGAGAGAGAGAAAGAGAGACAGAGGGGCAAAGAGAGAGAAAGGGAGAGAGAGAGAATCCTGAGCAGGTTCTGTGCCAAGAGTGCAGAGCCCAACGCAGGGCTTGAACCCACAAACCGTACGATCATGACCTGAGCTGAAACCAAGAGTATGTTGCTTAAGGGACTGAGCCACCCAGGTGCCCCTGACAGGAAGTTTTAAATAAGTATGATTAATATGTTAATGACCCTCGTAAAAAATGTGGGCAATATGTAAGATCATATGGCTAATTTCAACAGAGAGACAAAAATCTATTAAAAAAAAGAAATCAAAATGCTAGAAATGAAAACCACAATAATGGAGACAAAGAATGCTTTCGAGAGTTTCATCAATGGACTTAGAAAGATGAGCATCAGTGAACTTGAAGGTAGGTCAATATAAATGACCGAAACTGAAATACCAAGGAAAAAAAGAGTGGGAGGAAAAACAGAACATAACACCCAAGAGTTTCAGGACATTATTAAACATTCTAACATACACATAATTAAAATCTTAGAAGATAAAGAGAGGAATACAAGAATTATCTGAAGAAATAATGACCAAGACTTACCTAAATTTAATGTTAGATCCAAGGAGCTCGGAGAACACAAAGTAGGATGATAACACACACACACACACACACACACACACACACACACTCCTAGGCATATCATCATATTCAAAATCAGCTGAAAAACAATAAGAAAGAGAAAACATTAAAGGCAGCCAGAGAATAAAGAAATTGCCTACTATGGAACAAGGAGAATGGGAACAGACTTCTCAGAAATAATGTAAGCCAGAGGACAGTGAAATGATACATTTAAAGTGCTGAAAGAGAAAAAAACCTGCCAACCCAGAATCCTACACCCAGAAAAAATATCATTCAAAAAGAAAAAGAGGTAAAAGACTTCTTCAGACTGACAAAAACTGAGGGAATTTCTTACCAGAGGATCCCCTCTATAAGAAATGTTAAAGGAAGTTTTTCATGCAGAAAGAATATGACACCAGATGGAAAATTGGATCTACACAAAGAAATGAGGACCTTGGAAATATAATAAATAAATAAATAAATAAATATAATAAATATAATAAATAAATAAATAAATAAATAAAATTCATTTCTTTTCTTATTTACAATTGCTCTAAAAGATAGTTTTTCACTGTTGAAGACAGGGATAGTGGCAGTGTACTCTCTGTGTTTATAGTGAGTGTATACGTGAAAGATTTGAAAACAAGAGCACAAAGATGGAAGGGAGGAACTGGGAATACACTGTTGCTGGATCCTCATACAACACAGGAAAAAGTGTGATATTTGAAAGCAGACGCGGATTAATTAAAGATGTGTTTTGTAAACCCTAGAGAAACTACTAAAAATATTTTTAAAAGACAGATGAATAATAAGTCAATAGGGAAGATAAAAGGGAACAGTAAGAAATTCTCAATGACCACAAGAAAACACAGGAAAAGAAAAGAAAAAAGAAACAAAAGACAGATGGAACAAGTGAACTCACCTTACTTATAAAGACAGAATGGTTAAAAATAAAAGGATAAAGAATATGCCATGCAAACACTAAAAGAAAGAAAAAAAAACTGGAGTAGCTAGGTTATCAAAGTACACTTCAAAACAAGATACTTTTTTTTTTTAATTTTTTTTTTTAACGTTGATTTATTTTTGAGACAGAGAGAGACAGAGCATGAATGGGGGAGGGGCAGAGAGAGAGGGAGACACAGAATCTGAAACAGGCTCCAGGCTCTGAGCGATCAGCACAGAGCCCGACGCGGGGCCTGAACCCATGGACCGCGAGATCATGACCTGAGCCGAAGTCAGATGCTTAACTGACTGAGCCACCCAGGCGCCCCAAAACAAGATACTTTTTAAGGATAAAGAGGCATAATACATAATGATAAAGGGTTTAGTTTTCTAAGAGAATATAACCAACCAAATTTGGATGCGACTAACAGCAGAGCTTCGATAGACATGAGGCAAAAAGGAATAGAACAAAAAGGAGAAATACACAATTATCTCTCAGTAAGGGGTGCCTGGGTGGCTCAGTTGGTTGAGCATCCAACTCCTGATTTTGGCTCAGGCCACAATCTCACAATTCATGGGTTTGAGTCCTGCATTGGGCTTTGCACTGATCTAATGTTAGGAATCTAATGATCTCCTAACCCTCTCTCTCCTAAAGAGAAAGTTTCAAGGGAAATTAAGGCACATTTTTGACTGAAAGAAATAAAAATTCAACGCATCAAAATTTGTGCAATGCAGCTAAAGTAGTGCTGAGAGAGAAATTTAGGCATTAAATGCTTAGAAGAGAAAAAAGGTTCCCAAACAATTATCTAAGCCTCCACCTTTAGAAACTAGAAAAAGAAAAGTACACTCAAGTTACACATAAACTAAGGAAAGAAAATAATAAACATTAAAACAGAAATCAGTAAAATTAAAACAGAAAAACAATAGGGAAACATTAATAAAACCAAAAGCTGATTCTTTGAGAAGACTGATAAAATTGATAAACCTCTAGCCAAACTGACCAAGGAAAAAAGAGAACAGATGTAAATTACCAATGTCAGGGACAAAAGAAGGGATATCATTATAGACCCCTAAAACATTAACAAGATTATAAGAGTATATTATTAACAGCTCTATACCCAGAAATTTGATAATTTATATGAAATGGATTCCTTGAAAGAAACAAATTACTAAAGCTCACTCAAGAAGAAACAGATAAACTGATAGTCTAATATATATTAAAGAAATTTAATTTGTACTTTAAAATTTTTCCACAAAGAAATCTCCAAGCCCCAAAATTTTTACTGTTGAATTCCACCAAACTTTGAACAAAGAAATAGTATCAATTAAACACAACTATCTTCGAAAATAGAAGAGGAGGAAATCTTCTCAATTCATTATATGATACCAGATTACCCTAATACCAAAGCCAGACATGGCCATCACGAGGGAAAAAAAAACTACAGAACAATATCCCCCCATTAACATAGGTGGAAAATGCCCTTAAACCGCTTACCAAAATATTAGCCAATTTAAAGCAGCATATAAAAAAGATATTCATTACCAAGTGGCATTGGTCTCAGAAATGTGAAACTGGTTCAACATTTGAAAATCAATCAATGTAAGTCACCAAATTAACAAACTAAAGAAGAAAATGGATGCAGAACAAGCATTTAACAAAATTCTAGCCTCATTCATGATTAAAACTCTCAGCAAAGCAGTAGCAGAAACTTCCTTAACCTAACAAGAGACATCTATAAGAAACCTATAGCTAATATCATACTTAATAGTAAAAGACTGAATCCTTTTCCCCTAAGACAGGGGAGAAGGCAGGGATATCTATTCTCTTTCAACATAATAGTGGAAGTCCTAGCCATTACAATAGGACAAGACATAGAAATAAAAGGCTCTCTTCATAGATGACTTAATTGTCCATGTAGATATTCCTAAAGAATCCATACAAAAGTACTAATAAATCTAATAAAGTCTCAGGAGATGATCTAAAGGTAGTGCATACAAATCAATGATAGTACTATATGCCAGCACTGAACAATTGAAATTCAAAATTAAAATGACAATAGTATTTACAATAGCACCAAAAAATGCCCAACTTAGGTATTACTCAAAAAAAAAAAAAAAAAGATGAAGAAGAAAAGAAAAGATAAAGATGTGGGAAGCTGCAAAGAACAAAACACTAAAGAAAAAAAATCTAGGAAGACCCAAATAAATGGAGAGATAGACTATGTTAATGGATTAGAAGATTCAGTATTATCAAGATGTTAAGTATCCCCAATTTATTGCATAGATTCAATGAAGTTCCAGTCAAAATTTCAGCAGGCTTATGTATACATATTGCACCTAAGCCTGTATCTCATATCTCATATAAAAACTAACTCAAGGGGCGCCTGGGTGGCTCAGTCGATTAAGCGTCCGACTTCGGCTCAGGTCATGATCTCATGGTCTGTGAGTTCAAGCCCCGCATCAGGCTCTGTGCTGACAGCTCAGAGCTTAGAGCCTGCTTCGGATTCTGTGTCTCCCTCTCTCTGACCCTCCCCCGTTCATTCTCTGTCTCTCTCTGTCTCAAAAATAAATAAACATTAAAAAAAAAAATTAAAAAAAAAAACTAACTCAAAGTGGATCATAGATCTAAAATCTTAAATAAACACAAAACCATAAAATTTCTCAAAGAAAAAGTAGGAGAAAAATGACATGCATGACTTTGGGTTAGGCCAGTGATTCTGAACAAAGTTATCTTTATACCCCAGGGAACGTTTGGCAATGTCTGAAACATTTTTGGTTGTTATGAAATGGACTGGAGGTGGGGCTAGTAGGTAGAGGCCAGGGATGTTGCTAAACATTCTAAAATGCACAGGACAGTCCCCGTCCCAATGAAGAATTACTCAGTCCAAAATGCCAATAGTGCTGACATCAAGAAATCCTGAGTTAGACAAAGTTTTTAGATGTGACCACAAAATCACAACCCATGAAAGAAAAAATTGATAAACTGAACTGTATTAAAATTTTATTTTATTTTATTTTATTTTATTCTATCTTTTTGACCATATTAAAAGTTTTACAAATGAGGGACACCCGGGTGTCTCACTCAGTAGAACATGCAACTCTTGATCTCAGGATTGTGAGTTCAAGCCCCACATTGGTCAAAGAGCTTACTTAAAAAAGTTTTTTTTCCCCTTCTGTAAAAACTTCTGCCTTTTTGATTAAAAGAAAGAAAAGAAAAGCAAACTGGGAGGAGGTATTTTTAAATCACATCTGACAAGGAACTTGTAACCAGAATATACAAAGAACTCATAAAAGTCAACAGTCAGAAAACAACCCAATGTTTAAAAACAGGGAAAAGATCTGAACAGATATGTACCAAAGAACATATTCAGACACAAAACAAGCATAAGAAAAAATGTTCCACATCATTAATCATTAGGGAAATATAAATTAAAACCACAGTAAGATAACACAATATGCCAATTTGAACACTTGAAGCGTAAAAACCTGGCAATACCAACTGCTGGTAAAGCTGTGGAGCAGCTGGAACTCTCGCATATTGCTGGGGCAGATGCAAAATGGTGAAAAAAGCAGAATGGTCCAGCCACTTTGGGAAACAGTTTGGCTGTTTCTTATAAACATGTACCTACCATAGGACCCACTCTGAGGCATGTAGAAAAAAAAAAAAAAGGAAAAGAAAAGAAAGCATGGTCACGCAGAAATCTATTAGTAAATATTCATAGCCACTGTAAAAATTGGAAACAACCGGGGGCACTTGGGTGGCTCAGTTGGTTCAGCGTCCAACTTCGGCTCGGGTCATGGTCTCACAGTTTGTGGGTTAAAGCCCTGTGTTGGGCTCTGTGCTGACAGCTCAGAGCCTGGAGCCTGCTTCAGATTCTGTGTCTCCCTCTCTCTCTGCCCCACCCCTTCTGGCACTCTGTCTCTCAAAAATGAATAAATGTTAAAAAAAATTTTTTTTAATTGGAAACAACCCAGATGTACCACAAACTGTAGTGCAACCATTTAATAGAATGCTAACCAGCAATAAAATAGAACGGACGATTGATTCTCCAAACAACATGCATTTTGCAAAGTGAAAGAAGCCTGACCCAGAATGGTTTGATTCTATTCGCATGACACTCTGAAAAGGGCAAAATCATAGAGAAGAAAGCAGGTGAGTAGTTGACAGATCGGGGGTGGGGGTGGGGGGTGGAGGGGGTGGGGAGGATGGGTTGTCTATAAAGGAGTAGCAGGGGAACTTTGGAGTAATGGAATTGTTGTGTATAGGGCTGTGGTTCATAATACCACTCTATGCATTTGTCAAAATTGATAGAATTGTACACCACAAAAAGTGAATTTTACTACATGTGGGAAAAAAAACCCTACCAGGATGTGGGAGAAAAGATGGAATGCAGATGGTGACAGATACGTTTAACTTATTACAAATTAATCACATGAGCGCACTGAAGGGATGGAGAAGAAAAGAGCTGACCTAAGTAACTTTGGAAAACAGCATTTTGATTTGATATAGAGCTAAATTAGCAAACATAGATACGGCACTTCTGTTGTTTCTCATGGGGGGATGGGTTAGACTTTCTGACACTACTTATTTTGTATACTTGGATTAAACAAAAAACTAAATATATTGTAGACAGTGACAGCCAGGTTTGTCACTGTTGCAGGAAGAAGTTACACAGAAGGACTCCTGTGGTGCTCAGTTGGATTCAGAGATATTCAAACAAACACGTGTTTTAGATGTTAAATCAAAAAAATAAGTATATACAGATAAATTAGTACAGAATTACAGGCAAGTGTGTATGCATGAGTTAGTAATCTACACACACACACACACACACACACACACACACACGTCCTAGCTCTATCCACTGAGAGGGGTTAGAAACAGTAAGAAATAGAACACCTAACTCCCAATGGTATTGGTTTCTAAATACTACCTTCTAATAAAAAGAATCACGGATCCTTGCAGAACTGTTTTATTCCAGGGTGGGGCAGTGGACATAAACATAAGCCTAAGTGTAAGCATTTTGTGATGTTTGAATGTAAGGAAACACTTAAAAAAGAAAAGGAATATTAAAAATGCACGGGGAGGGGCGCCTGGGTGGCTCAGTCGGTTAAGCGGCCGACTTAGGCTCAGGTCATGATCTCGCGGTCCGTGAGTTCGAGCCCCACATCGGGCTCTGTGCTGACAGCTCGGAGCCTGGAGCCTGTTTCAGATTCTGTGTCTCCCTCTCTCTGACCCTCCCCTGTTCATGCTCTGTCTCTTCCTGTCTCAAAAATAAATAAAACGTTAAAAAATAAAAAATTAAAAAAAAATGCACGGGGAATCTGAAAGAGCTGGCAGTAATCAAAGCTGGAAAAATTTGAGCATCAAAATAAAAAGCAGTAGTACAATATTAGATTATAACAACAAGAATAAAATAAATGTCCGTGAGTCCACATAGATAAAAATAAATGATTACATAGATAAATGGGAGAGAAGGGACAGCTCTTCTTTAGAGAAGAATACCAATTAATAAGCATAGACAGCATGAGGGAAACAGAAAATTCCTAATATGACAGACACCACAGTAATAATTACAGGCAGGATCCACCAATGTATGCTAAAAAGAGAGGGCAAATGTTTAAATACAGCCAAGATATTTGCATACCATCCAAGGATCTTTGTGCTCGTTTTTCAACTCTTCTTTGACTCCAAAATTATTTTGGGATAAAAATTTGAAAAAATTAGAGGACATAAAAATATTTAGTCACATGGAAAGATGATTATGAGGTATTAAATTTTAAAAAGCAGTTCCAATTTAGTGTGCCCCCCAAAACACACACACACACACAACCAAAATTTGAGACATAGCTATCTCTTGGTGGTGGCAATAGAAGTAATTTCAGTTTAATGTTGTTGTTATTAGTATTATTACCATTTGTCAGTATTTTATAAAAATTTCTACAATGACCATGCATCAATATTAGAATAAAAAATATTTAAAACGGTTTTTGAGGGATGTATGACATATCTTCTGTATTTTACATTGTGTTGAAAACAATAGTGGATGCTGTCCAAGTGAATTCTTGAATTGAAGCACGGTCTTGCTGTTTATTCCCTCTTACAAAACAGATAACTATCTCCTTAATTTATATTTATATATAGCACCTTAATGCTTTGCACAAAATACTCAGTAACAGTTGAATTTTAATTTTTTTATTATGTTTATTTATTTTGAGAAAGAGACAGAGTGTGAGTGGGGGAGGGGCAGAGAGTGAGAGGGAGACACAGAATCTGAAGCAGGCTCTGGGCTCTGAAGTCGGACACCCAACTGACTGAGCCACCCGGGGAACCCAGTAATAGGTGAATTTTAAATATAGGTTCTGCTGTATTTCAATGAGTATAAAACGGAGTACACCTGAAAAAATAAATTATATATACATACCATTTGATATACAGAAATAACAGAAACCATTTAGAGCTGAGTATGTAACAGCATTTGGTATGCTAGGTGCTATTCTAAGCACTTTACATGTATTAACTTATGTAGTCCTCACTACAACTCAAAGGTGGGGTGGGGGGTAGTACTCTCATCCCCATTTTACAGATAAAAAAACCAAGGCATAGAGATTAAGTAATTTGAACAAAATCATGCTGCTGACAAGTAGCAGGCAGCAATATAAAATACTTCTATATTCATTATCATTTTACTTACAATAACTCGTTGAGTCAGGTATCATTACCTCAAATATCAGATACAGAACCTGAGCTCAGAGAAGCGATTAGTGCCAGCTAAAAGTGACAGAACGAGGACCCTTGATCTCAAACCTCATGCCTTTTCAGCAATAGCATGCTGTTTCATGCATTAACATAAAGTGGGCAAACCCAAACAGGAAATTACTAGAGAACTGTCAAAACAAATCCCCAGTGGAGAATTCCAAACGTGGATTAGTTCTTTCTCAAGTCTGCTTAAATTTCACACCATCCACCTGCATGGTTTTTTCTTCCCTACCAGAGGAGAATGGTGACATGGCTTATTCTCTGGTTCAGATCAGAGAAGTTTGGAGTACCATAATCCCCAGCGAAGCTACATATTCATTTACAGAGATTTTCTTCTTCTCCTTTAGATTAAAGAGGCCGTGAATGGTACAATCTTGCCTCTCTTCCTAGGGCTCCGAGAAAGTCATTGTGGGCATTCTCAGGCAAAAAGAAAGTAACTTCATTTTTTAGAAAGTAATGCCATGTTGACAAGTTGGCAGGACTAGCCTTGTTTGGAAAAGAATGTGCAGAAAACCTGAAAGATAATTAGTGTGTGGTAACCTAACAACACACAGCAGGGCTGTAGTGTGCCTGACAGAGGCAGATGTGGCCACACAGTTCATTAACATTGTACAGTTTAATTCCAGTGGGACAATCAGAGAAGGCTCTAGAACCTGGATAGAACTCAAACAGACTCTGATCTCAGCAACAGTGCGATAGATCTAAGCCACCACCTTGGGCTTGGGGATTAGGCAAGAATTCCTCATAAATCTATTTTCTTTTCTTTGACAATCATCTATATTGCCCATTGTGATGGAGGAGAGTAATGACACAGATAGTCAAAATAAAGGAGAACCTTTTTTAAAGGATTTTATTTTTGAGTAATGTCTACACCCAACATGGGGCTTGAACTCACAACCCTGAGATGAAGAGTCGCATGTTCGACCAACTGAGCCAGCCGGGAGCTCCTAAAGGAGAATTTTAACACTAGCTTTACAATGCACCATACCATGATTCTACCATGAAGCTTACCTTTTAACTTATATTCTGCTTAACTGTCAATTAAAATCACAGGTGTTTCCAATTTTACAGAGTGAATAAATTTTAGTAAATTGCTTGTGAAGTGACTATTAATGTAATTCCATTCTAGTAATGATTTCTTTCAATAAAATTAAAGTTACATTTCACTGGAGGGAGTAGGACTGATATTTTTGTATTTTAAAATGCTTTATAGCACTTTAAAAATGTTCATTACTCTCCTATCCCTATTTTCTCCCATCCCTGCTTTCTTTGTTCTCCCTTCCATGCTTCAGCCCAAGGAAATCCTTTGGTAGATAGATCTCTTTCTGCCTGTATATTTATAGTGTCCGATAGAGTTGGGATGCATTATCACACATAGTCAATAGGTGCTGTTCTAAAATATGAGGGGCCCCAACCTGGTATATCCATTTACTAATTCTCTAGCGCAAACAGGTGCTGCATTCAATAAGTCCATGGGTCTTGAGAATCAGATGAATTTGTTTATAATGCGACACTGTAGTGTGCATTCTCTGATCCTAGCAACTGATGTCGAGGGAAGCAATTGAGCATTATGCTAAGCAAACAGGGAAAGCCAAGCTGTTGCTAAATATTTTCCAAAAGACTCTTTCTATGTGGCTAATTAGCCAACAGATAAACAAGTGACTTCGAATCTTTTTAAAAAATTAAACAAGAACAGAATTTTTCCTAGATTGCATGCCTAGCCCGTCAGAGCAACACAGAGCTACTTGCTAAATGTCTGTAGCCCCTGTCTTTAGCGGAAGAAAGAGAACACCTGAAACTTCTGTTTATTGCCGTGGGCCAGCGTGGGGTGTCACTGAACTGATCGATGGCACTGTGTGCCTTGGATAGAACTCCAGCCTTCCAGCAAAGGATTGCTGTATCTTGCCAGGATTTTGTGTTGAGCCATGATGTACTTTTTCTTTCCACCTGCCTTCTCCTGACTATCAGAATGGAGTAAGCTGGCTTAAGTACCTCCTTTACACTCCTACATCTCTTATTTTATGGACCAAGGCACAATCATTGTGAGCCCTCTCTCCTACCCTTCCAGAGAAAAAGGAACGAAAATCCCCAACATAAAGCTTATTACTGGTTCCTGCCCAACATGGCTTCTTGTCCCTAGTGAACTTGGGTAGCTCAGTGAGAATGAGACATTACCCAAAGCCGACTCCATTCAGCAAATGGCGTAGGCTTCCTGGCTTCATTTCCTCAGCTCTGGAGCTCATCACGCCATAAACCACAGGGACTTTGTAGGCATGTTATTGTATTAGCAGCATATGGAGAATACTCATGGAACTCACATGCAGAACGTGTGATGTCAGAGCAGTTTACATGAGTCCAAATTTTGTGCAGCTGTTAGACTCAGATGTTTCATTTCGTTTTTTATGTCAGCACCATCCCAATAAATCCACTGATCCCGAGACTGAAAAGTAAAGAGAGTTCTGTGTGCTCACATGTGTTTCGGAGCTGCAGAACTCTGCACCACATGTGCATGGACCTGGTCTGGCTACCAGGGGTCGCATCAGAGCCTCTGTTCCTGTTCTCCTAACTGCAGGGCAAGCATGGCTGTGGAAATCAACAGAAAAGCAAATACAAAAGGGCAGCAGCCTTCACAGAAATGGGAAACTACTCCCTAGGATTGGATGTGTTCTTAAAAATAGATTCTTGCAAAGGGAAATTTCAGGAAAGACATTGCAGTTTCTTTAGAAGGCACTTGATAGAAACCATGCACCCAAACTAATTAGTTTCTGACAAGGAAATGTGTTTGCTAACAAGTGTCCCTGACTCTACCTCTTAGAGAATCAGCAAGCCTGTCTTGGGTTTGCCTTAGTCAGAGTAAGATGAATCACTGTCTTTCACCAGTAAAGGAAAACCTTCAAAGGTTGCCACCCAAATAATGCTGATCTTCAAAAATAAATAGTTCTCAACATTTCCTTGGAATTAAGCATAGAAGACTACACGTATTTTTTTAAATGCCTGGACTTTTAGATTTATATATGCTATTTATGACTCCTCATAATATGACTACATGTGTTATTTAAAAATAAATGCTGAGAACTGTGGATTTCCTGTGATTCATTTTGGGTAAGTTGTGGCTCTTCATGGTTTGGTGAAAAAACAGAACTTCGGAGATTAAAAAAAAAGAGAGAGAGAGCAAGAACTCTCTGCTTTTCTGGACTGGCGCAGGCACAGTTTCTGGGCCTAAGTTAAGAACCGATATAAGGTCTATTTTTCCTCTTTGTCCCATCCTCATCACTCTGCTTTAAGGCTTTTCACAGCCTCATCTCCATGCCTTGTGATGTGGCAGAGAAAACCTTTGCAAAAGCTTAGTGGCCCGTGGGAAAGTGGCTCTTGCCTAAGAAACATTTGTGGACTTGCTCGTTTGACGTCTCTCCCCTACTCATCGTGTTCTGCTGTATGGATTTTTTATGAATTCAGAAAAAAATAAATCAAAACTACTCTATCTTCTGAAGAAGAGAGAACACATTCAGCTGCAACACGCTGTGAACAGTTTAGGGCCTGCGTCTCATTCCAGATGCATGGCGTGCCTAGCTACTTGAGACTTAAACTCCCCTGCCGTGCTCCCTAAGCAGGCACAGAGAGCAGATTTCGTGAGCTCCTGGGCACAGTTTAGACCCTAGCTCTTAATGCTCAGTCATTAAAATTGCTATAGGGGATATAACTCTATTGGGTGTTATTTGGGAAGATCACACTGAGCGGCATTTTCCTAAATATGGTTTGGAGAAGGACTGGATCTCACTTCAGCAACAAGGATAGGGGGGTCTCTGGAGTGAGGCTTAATCAGTTTGGTTTGGAAGATGCTGCCCTTTGAGCAGAAAGCTTTGCTCCGTTGCACCATCAGCTTCCATGATTCCCAAAACTCTCTAGACCTGGAGAGAGATGCTAAAGGGTTCATGATCCTTTCTGAAATTCAGGGCTGGCTAGGGGCACTTGGGTGACTCAGTGAGTTAAGCGTCTGACTTCGGCTCAGGTCACGATCTCACGTTTTGTGAGTTCAAGCCCCATATCAGGCTCTATGCTGACAGCTCAGAGCCTGGACCTTGCTTCGGAGTTTGCATCTCCCTCTCTCTCTGTCCTTCCCCTGCTCATGCCCTGTCTGTCTCTCTCTCTCAGAAATAAACATTAAAAAAAAAAAAAGAAGAAGAAATTCAGTGATGGCTAGATGTTTTATATTAACCAGGCTAGGTGAATCATGTAGCAGCCCATGGCAGATAAGCAATTGCTGGAAATTCTCATGTAGGAAGATCAGAAGATTTGCATGAAGGCCTGGTGACAATTGTAGCAACTATACAAACTGCTCAAGTGTGAAAGTTAAACTTTGTGAAAGTTTCAGCTCTTGGTGAATGAGACCCTTCTGAATTTTTGGCTCATTTTTTTATGACTCATGCCTCGTAAGACTAAGCTGTCATCGTTCTCTTATCAGTCATATTGTTTTCCATGTGATAAATATATATTCATTTAATGAAGACATGTAAGAATTTGCAGCATAAAAAATCTGCATGTATGCCTGATTTCTGGAGGTGGTTTTATTCCTATATTATTGCTTTGTTCTTGTATCTCTCACTCTCAAACTCTCATGCCCTTAAAAGATCACTCATCTTTGAGTTGAATTAACCCATTAACTCTTTCCTTACAGAAAATCCTCCAGGCTGTTCCAACCCGGGGAATAAGAGACTCAATACCTGATATTTAAACATACATAATAGCACATAAAAGTTATAGGTGGACTAATCGACCTCCTTTTTAAAGCCACCATTGACTAAATCTGCAGCTTATATAGTAATCTAACTTACAATAGCGATTTCAAGTACTTGATGTGTTCTTCCTTAAAATTATATACTCAGTTGTCAGTTTTCAAGTACCAAGTTTTGGTTTAGAAATATGATCACTGAAGACCTAGGACCTTCCTGTTTTGTTTTAAATCTTTTTATTTATTTATTTTTTTAGAGAGGGAGAGAGTGTGCACATGAGATGGGGTGGGGGTGCTGCTGAGGGGGTGGAATAGAGGGAGAGGGAGAGACAGAGAATCCCAAGTGGGCTCCATGGGAACCTGATGTGGGGCACGATCTCATGATCTTGAGATCATGACCTGAGCCCAAATCAAGAGTCAGATGCTTAACCGACTGAGCCACCCAGGCTCCCCCTTCCTATTTTGTTTTAAAATTGGTTAAAAATGCACTGTGGAACCAAGAGGGGACATTTAAGTTGGAAAAAGAGTTGATTGATTTCTTCATTCCAGAAACATAGGAACCATGTCTGCATTTGCTGAAATGGTGAACAAAGGTAGCATGTGTGAAACCAAGGTAGGTGCTTTTGGTAGGTGCAATATCCAAAGGTGAATCCCAAGGCCAGCAGACAGAAAGACTTTTATGAGTTCAATGAGCAGCACATGGAATAGTTAAAGTTATAAATGAAGAGGTGGCCCAGGCTCAGGTAGCTTATTGGCAAGTTCTAGCCAGGCTTCAAGATACAGACAATTCTTACATTACGTGATCTGTTTAGGAGCATAGAAAAAGATGGAAAGACTTTAAAGATGGCTAAGTACTCCACCCAAAATCTCATTGAAATGACACAAAAAATATAATAAGTAAAAATAATTGACAACAGAGCTAAGAAAACAAAGGTACCATTAGGAGGCTCAGAACAGTGAGAAACTCTTGAAAAGTATAGGAGATAAGGGTGCCTGAGTAGCTCAGTTGGTTAAGCGTCTGACTTCAGCTCAGGTCATGATCTTGCAGTCTGTGGGTTCGAGCCCCGCATCAGGCTCTGTGCTGACAGCTCAGAGCCTGGAGCTGCTTTGGATTCTGTGTCTCCCTCTCTCTCTGTTCCTCCTCCACTCACACTCTGTCTCTCTCTCTCAAAAATAAATTAAAAATTAAAAAAAAGGAAAGTATATGAGATAAAACTGGCAGAAAACCTCCCCAAACAGAAAAAAACCCTAAAGCTCAGGAGATGAAAAGAAGACTTTTTTAAATTTTTTTTTTTTAAGAGAGAGAGAGAGAGAGAGGGTGCCAGTGAGCGAGGGGCAGAGAGAGAGATTCTCAGGAGAGGCAGAAGGAGAGGAAGGGGAGGAGAGAGAGAGAAGCAGGGCTCACCTGAAGTGGGGCACGAGCTCACCCGATGTGGGACTCACCTGCTGTGGGACCTGAGCCGAAGTCAGATGCTTAAGGACTGAACCACCCAGGAACTCAAAGAAAACATTTTCTAAAGGTGAGTTTTTTTAGCAGAACTCCAATAGAAGCCCAAGATTAGGTGTAGCAGATACTCAAAAAAAGAATGGACGATAAGCGGGAACAGGTAATTATTTAAATTTTACAAATGAACTTCATCTGAATCTCCATCTCAGGAGAGTTGCCTGGTGTTTGTTGCTAGGGTCAAGCCAGCAATATAGCTTTCTAGATGGAAGTGGGGGCTTTCATGTAGAAAATTCTCAGAGTGGATCCTCAGACCAGAGAAGTAGATGAAGGCTCTAGATAATCTAGAGTTAAGATCAGTGAACGAAGCCCTGCATCCAGATGGCAATTTACTTGTAGACCTTAAATGAAAGTTCACCTGATCCCACACCTACCTCCTTCCCAGCCATTATCCCTATAATCAGAATCTGCCTTTCAAGTGGTGGAGGAATAGGGATTCTACCGTCAGTTGGGGAACTAACCACCAATGAAACAGAATGTTTTTAGAAATAGGTAATAATAATTTTAAGATAAGTTTAGTTAAGATTCTCTAAGAGATCCAAAAATATTGAATTCATTAAGCAACAACAAAACAGACTATTATGAAAGATAATTGGTTCCTAAAAACTAAGACATTATTTTTTATTATAATTTTTTTACGCTTTATTTATGTATTTTGAGAGACAGCGAGGGAAGCAGCAGGGGAGGGGCAGAGAGAAAGAGAGAAAGACTCCCAGGCAGGCTCCCTGCTGTCAGCGCAAAGCCTGATGTGGGGCTTGAACTCATAAACCATGAGATCATGACCTGAGCTGAAATCAAGAGTTGGATTCTTAACCAACTGAGCTACCCAGGTGCCCCAGACCCAAGTTTTTTAAAAGAAAAATTGAAAATAAGTATTTATTTAAAGAATCTAATAAAAATAAAAATAGTAAACATTTTGAAAAAGCAAAAGAAAATGAGAAATCATACAAAATAAAAGCAGAAATTAATTGAAAAACTAGCAAAAATTAAGCTAACATGAAAATTCCATAGAATACAAAGCTGATTCCTTGGAAAGTAAAATGCAAGGTAAACTTTTGGGTAATTCCAATAAAAAAATAGCACAAATAACTAACATTAGTATTGAAAAAAGGAGAATTAATTATAGATAGAGATTTAGCAAGTCAAAATATATTGGAAGAATAAAATACTATAACTAATTTGTGTTTACCTAAGAATGCTATAATGGCTTAATAAATGTTGGGAAATCTGTTACGCATTTATAAAATAAAAGAGAAAATCCATATGATCATCCTGATAGACACCATAAAAGCATATTAAAAATGAATGCCTATATCTTTTGAACAGTGCTAGCAAGTTAAGACTAGAAGGAAAACTTTCTTACTTGATATCAGATACTACAGTAAATATTATCTGTTATGGTAAAACATTAGAAGCAATCCCATTAAATTCAAATTAAAAAAAAAACCACAAAGATATTTGTAATTATCGTACTATTTAAGAATGTATAGAGTTAGGGCACCTGGGTGATTCAGTCGGTTAAGTGTCTGACTCTTGATTTAGGCTTAAGTCGTGATCTCATGGTTTGTGAGATAGAGCCCTACATTGGGCTCTTCACTGATAGTCTGACAGCATGGAACCTGCTTGGGATTCTGTCTCCCTCTCTCTGTGTCCCTCCCCCACTCACACAAGCACACGTGCTCTCTCTCTCTCTCTCTCTCTCTCTCAAAAAACATTTTAAAACTCTTTTAAAATAAAAAAAATGTATAGAGTCAATATAATAAGGCAAGAAAAAGATTAGATATAAGTGGTAAAAATAAAAATAAAGACTATTATTATTTGTAGTTATAAAAATCTGCTTAGGAGGGGTGCCTGGGTGGCTCAGTCGGTTGAGCATCCGACTTCAGCTCAGGTCACGATCTCACGGTTTGTGAGTTCGAGCCCCCCGTCAGGCTCTGGGCTGATGGCTCAGAGCCTGGAGCCTGCTTCCTATTCTGTGTCTCCCTCTCTCTCTCTGCCCCTCCCCCATTCATGCTCTGTCTCTCTCTGTCTCAAAAATAAATAAACATTTAAAAAAAGAATTAAAAAAAAATCTGCTTAGAAAATCCAAGATAACTAATTGGAAAAAAATAGAATGAATGAGTAAAAATTTACTAAAGTGGACAGATATTAGATCCACATAGAAAAAACAAAATGCTTTCCTATAATTGGTCACCAATGACCAATTAGAAAATATAATGGAAATAAGTGCAACTATAATAGTAATAAAACACTGTATAGATGACCTCCCATAGAAGAGAATAAACCTAACAAGAACTATGCAGGGCCCACATTAAGAAAACTATAAAATTGAACCCAAGAGGACATTTGAATGATGGCAGAAATGCCCATGTTATTGGATGGACAGACTCAAGATTATAAAGCTATTGATGGTTTATTGATTTAATGAACGCTAATCAAAACCTTTAGTATTTTTTAAAATGAAACTTGACATGCTCATTTAAAGAAAACCTAGAAGGCAAATGGTAGGAATAGCTAAGAGAGAGTTGAAAAAGAACAAGAGAAGATAACTTGACTCACCGAGTAGAGCTTTCCAAACATAAATATAAAGCTGTAGTAAACATAAAACGTGGTTTTAGCACAGAAATAAATCAGCAGTTCAATAACATGGAATGGAAGGTCTGAAAATAATTTGTCATAAATAGGTAGGTGAAGGACAGGTTTTTCAGTATATGTAGAGTTTAATAACAAAGGTGGCATTTTAATGGGAGGAAAAGTAGATTATTTGCTAATTGGTATTAGAAAATACTATTCAATTAGAAGAAAGTAAAGTATATCTTTACCTCACACAATAATGAATTTCATATTCATTGAGATGAATATAAAAAGTATTCAAAGTAAAAAAAAAAAGAATGTTTCTATAATTTGGGGGAGTAGAAGGATATCTTTAAACAATATATAAAAAGTAAAAACTGGGGCTCCTGGCTGGCTCAGTCAGTTAAGCTTCTGACTTTTGACTTCCGCTCAGGTCATGATCTCACAGTTTTTGAGTTCAAGCCCCATATCAGGCTCTGTGCTGACAGTGCAGAGCCTACTTGGGATTCTGTCTCCTTCTCTCTCTGCCCCTCCCTTGCTTGTTCTCTGTCTCTGTCTCAAAATTAATAAAAATAAACTTTAAAAAAACCTACAAATCAAGAAGGACAAAGATTGACAAAATTGATCACAAACATTTTTAATATATCAGTATGGTTAAAGACTCCATAGACATAGTTATGGGAGAAAATATTTACCGTGTATATAAGAGACAAAGGATTACTACATATATGAAATATTTCTGTAAATTGGTAAGAAAAACATTCAAGGGATATGAGCAGATAATTTAGAGAAAAAATACAAATTGCCAAGATTCCAAGCTAGTAATGAAAGAGATGCAAAGTCAAATGCCTAGGTTTGGGGATTTTTTTGTTTTGTTTTGTTTTGTTTTGTTTTTTGTGGTCTATTATTATTATTATTATTATTATTATTATTATTATTATTGTATTTATCTTGCTTAGTGTTCTTTGAGCCTCCTGAATCTGTCAGTGGTTGGGGGGTGGGGGTTGCTGTCTGTAACTCATTTTGGAAAATTCTTAGGCATTATTTTTCAAATATTTCTTCTGCCCTATTCTCTTTTCCTTGCAGGATTCTAATCACACACGTTAACTCTTTTGATATTGTCCCACAGTTATCAACTGTTCTGTTTTTGCAAATTCTGTTTTCTCTTTGCATTTCGGTTTGGGAAGTTTCTATTGAGCTACCTTCAAATTCACCAATTCTTTCCTCACTATGCCCAGTAGACAAGCCCACTGAAGACATTCTTCATTTCCATGACAGTTTTTCATTTTTAGCATTTCCCTTTGATTCATATAGTTTTCACCTCTTTGCTGACATTACTCATTTGGTCTTACATGCTATCCATTTTTCTTTTTTCTTTTCTTTTCTTTTCTTTTCTCTTTTCTTTTCTCTTTTCTTTTCTTTTCAAGTTTATTTATTTTGAGAGAGAGAGAGAGAGAGCGCGTGAGCAGGGGAGGGACAGAGAGAGAAGGAGAGAGAGAGAATCCCAAGTAGGCTCTACACTGTCAGTGTGGAGTCCAACACGGGGCTCGAAGTCACTAATGGTGAGATCATGATCTGAGCAGAAACCAAGAATTTGAGGCTTAACGAATTGAGCTACTCAGGTATCCTCTATTTTTCTTTTCTTTTCTTTTTTTTTAATTTTTTTTTTTAACGTTTATTTATTTTTCAGACAGAGAGAGACACAGCATGAACGGGGGAGGGGCAGAGAGAGAGGGAAACACAGAATCGGAAGCAGGCTCCAGGCTCTGAGCCATCAGCCCAGAGCCGGACGCGGGGCTCGAACCCGCGGAACGCGAGATCGTGACCTGAGCCGAAGTCGGACGCCCAACCGACTGAGCCACCCAGGCGCCCCAATAATATTCTATTTTTCTATTAGAACTTTTAACATATTGATCATAGTTATTTTAAATTCCTTGTCTGATAATTCTATCATCTGTGTCATATCTAAATTGATTGTGATGCTTGTTTTGTCTCTTTAGACTGTGTTTCTTCTTGTCTTTTAATATGCCTTGTAATTTTTTTGTTGAAGCCAGATATGTTGTATTAGTAATAGGTACTGAGGTAAACAGGCCTTAAAATGAGGATTTATGTTAATCTGGCTTAGAGTAGGCTATGTTTAATGTTTGTTGTAGTTGTAAGTTCCAAATTCCTCTAGTGTAGTTATTTTCATGTCTTCTCTTCGTTCTGGGGGTTCCCTTTGTTCTCAGAGAGCCTGGGTCTTGTGATTCTCTCAGTTGTAATCCACTGGGGGCTTACTGGTATGGTGGTAAGATGTGGGGGAAGGGAAGTGTTCGATAATCTTCTGATTAAATCTGATTAAATCTGATTAAATCTTCTCAGTCTTTTGGTGGGCCTGTGTCTTGGAAGTTTGGCCTTCATAGGTGTTTCTGTCTCTTAGGATACTCCTCCCTTAAATTCCATTCCTATTGGCTGGTCAACTATGTTTTTTGGGGTTTGTTGTTGGTGAAACTGAAAGCCTAGGTGCTGGAGGAGGGTGGAAATCCTGGCCTCCAGGTGGGACAAGCTCTCTGTAATGTCCCAGGAGGGTAGACCTCTCTTATAGAGAAGGATCCAGGAAGGTTGTACCATTGCTACCTTTCCCATCCCCCTGTCAAGGCCAACAGGGGACTTTCCTCAGATCCTCACCATGAGGATCCTAGGGAGGAAAGACCTCAACATTGCAGGGCCCCCATATGATTAAGGCCCCAGACGTTTCTCACTGTCACGCTAGTCCACACTCAGCCTCCAGCAATTCATCACAATTACTCGTGAAGTGAAGTGGTCTCACCCTTATCACTCCAGTGGCTTTTGTTGAATCTCTCGGGATACACTTGTCTCTCCTGATTTCAGAGTATGGTTTGAGTTGAAACTTCAATTCTCTGATGGATCGAGAAAAAGTCACTGATTTTCAGTTTGTCCAGCTTTCCTTGTTATGAGGACAGGAAGGGTGGCTTCTAAGCTTTTTACATGTCAGAGTGAAAACCAAGAGTCTGCAAACTGAAACAAAATCCTATTTTTTTGCCTACCAGATTGACAAACTTAAGAATGATTATATTCACTAGTAGAGAGAGAGGAAGGAAGTGAGCATTCTCCTATGGTGCTGATAGGAATCTAAATCAGGTGTCATCTTTCTTTTCTTTTTAAAAAATATTGTTAATGATTTATTTTAATTTTTGAGAGACAGAGCACGAGCAGGGGAGGGGCAGAGAGAGAGGGAGACTCAGAATCCAAAGGCAGGCTCCAGGCTCTGAGCTGTCAGCAGAGTCTGATGCGGGGCTCAAAACCACAAACGCGAAATTGTGTCCTGAGCTGAAACTAGACGATCAGCGAACTGAGCCACTCAGGTGCCCTGGGTGTCATCTTTCTCAAAGGCGATTTCACATTATCAAAGTTTAAGATGCACAACCCCTTTGACCTAGCAGTTCTATTTTCAGGATTCTATTCTACAGATAAGCACACACAAATGTGAAAATACATATGTACGAGAACGTTTACGAAATAATTGCCCTTAGGAGCCATAAATTGTATAACCCACTAAAAACATGGGTAGATTCATATAGTAAAATGATAGCACATCCATGCACATTGCTACATGAAAAATATCAAGTAGCAGAATAGTATGTGAATATGTTATTATCTTTGCAAAAACAAGTGAAACATTATGTGTGCATGGGGCGCCGGGGTGGGTGTGCATAAACATGCATTTGTGTATGCTTAGAAAAGAGTCTGGAAGTATAGACATCAAATTCCAGAGTTCAATAGCTTCTCCTCTAGCAAGGAGGAGAAGCTTCCCATTTTAGGCCAGCGTTAACACGTTTTAAAGCAAACATGTGTTACTTTTATAATTAAAAATGCAAACACAAAGGAAGCAGACCCTGCTCCTCAATTAAAGAGAAAGCCGTCTGGGAAAAGATGGCAATAACCTTTAGTCCATATTTCTAAACAATTCTAGGAATCTTAAACAAGTTACATTTTTGTCTGAGTAAAAAACCTCTTGGGAATGTCATAGGGAAGGAAAGCCACTTCTCTGCCAGTGGAACGGGCTAGTTAACCTTGGCCCGTTCAAGAGTGAGTGCAGGCACTGTGTCCATCTTACTTGTCACAGTCACTCCAGCATCTACTCTATGTCAAGCACTTAACAGGGTCTCAGTATATATTAGTCGAGTTAATAAATTAAACAAACAAAGACAACTGTTCTGTGACAAATTACTATACCATACACAATTGGGAAATCTGGCAAGCAGTTGATTAGAAGTTGTTCTGTTCTTACCGAGTTTAGATACTAGACTCAAATTCTAGAATTTAAATAGGAAGTTATTAGCACCATAGCAATGTTGAGGAAATTAGCCAGACTGAAAAAGAGTGCTGCTCATTGACGGAGAATCTTTCTCATATTGAAATAGCCGTAGAAGTTGCCAAGGTAATTTTCCCTCTGCCAGCTCACAAAAAGGATCGCTAACTCAGGAAATGACCTAAATGTTTGACATTTTAGTTTTAATTTTTACATTCAAAAAGTAAGGTAGCAAATGGGGCCAGAGTCTGGAGGACCTGGGGTTTCTGTGGGTTAGAGTGTGTTACCACAGGCTCTGGGATAAAAAGAGAGAGGGGAGACCAAGGTTTATTGAACACCTCCTAACTACTCACTGAGGCACTGGATTAGTCACTCAGCACATGGTACCTCATTAAATGTCACAACAAGCTTGTGAAGTGTTGTCATCATTTTATAGATGAGGAAACTGGGACGTGGAGAACTTGGGTAACCCATCTCAGGGCACACAGGCAGAAAATGGCTGAGCTGGGATTTGAATATAGTTGGGCCTGGCTCCAAAGCCCATGGTCACCTCTGGAGCCACTGGACTCTGTCCTGGTTGGTGTTGGCATGGCTCGCCTATCATGTTAATATGAGAGCAGTCCCTAGAAGACTCCTAAAGGCTTGGTTACCGAGAACTGACTAGATTGGACCATCACCTTCGTGGAACTAATCCAGAGATTTTACACACAGATGTAAGATCCCCACCCCATCTTTAAATTCTAGAAGCTAAGGGGAAATGACTCAGTATTGCCAAACAGGACTCTCCACATGGTAAATAAACACAGGTGTGTGCTGTATATTCCCCCAAATTTGTCCCAGGATATAGAGCAGCACCCACCGCCCCCCCACCCCCCACTGAGACAAGTCACAGTTCCCGAAGAACTGCTTACAAGGGTGTCAGTGATGCGGAGACAGTCACTTGTTATAAATACCCTCATGGAATAAAGATCCTCATTTACTTTTCCATAATATTTGCTAACTCAGATGAAATGCTTTTCATCTTTATTTTCACCACAGCGGAAAGTTGACATATCAGAGTGCTGCAGTTTTCAGCATGTTTATGCCACCTTAGATTCTTTCCCTAATGTATTTCATGTCCAGTGTTTGGCCTCCCTTTACAGCACGTTAGGTACTATCTCTGTTTCCATGACATGCTGTCCTGACCCTCGAATGTTAGACTGCATCATGGCCCGGTCCTGGGCTTCCTACTTTTCTCTCCTCCCATAGCTTTACATATTTTTCACAAGCTGATCACATATTTTATTTCGCATGACATAAAATACTTTTATCTCCCCAGCTCTCATGCCCCCAGTCCGACATCCAACAGAAATCTCCCATATAAGAGAGCTACAAAGAGTTCTCGCTTCCTACCTTCACCTCAAGCCTATTCCTCCCCTCCACCCTGAATCCAATTCCCTATCCCATGATGCTACCATCCACTCCATTGTTCAAACCTTAGCGTTTTCCTGGTTTCCCACCTTTCCCTCGCCCCATATCTAGGTCTTCAGCAAGTTTGGAAGTTCTGCCTCCAGAATATCTCAAATCCATCCACTTTATTCCATGTCACTGCCGGTATTTAGCCACCAATCTCTTGCCTCAACTACTCTAAGCTGGTCTCCTTGCTTTCGTCTGTTTCCTGTAAAGCAGCCAGAATAATAACTTTAAAACACGAATAATATGAACGTATTGCCTGAAATCTTGAAATGTTTTCCAGTTTTACTTTACCATGGCCTACAGGACTTGCTTTATCCAGCCTCTACCTACCTATACAACTTCATGTCCTATATCTCTTTTAAGTCACAGCCCTGCAGTCACATTACCCTTCTTCCTATTCCTTGAACCATGCCAAGCATTTCCCTTGGGTTTCCCTGGATGCTCCTCAGATTTTTCCCCCAGACTTTCCATGGATGGGACTTCCTCATTATTCAGGTCTCAGTTTACATGTTACCTCCTCAATGGTTCTGCCATGATCACCTTAAAGTAGTTAGCCTTTACTTTGCCGGTCATTCCCTCTCACACATCGTATTTTGGTTTTTTTAATAGCAATTATAATTATCTACAATTATTTTTTCAAGTACCTGTTTATTGTTTGCTTCCCCCTGTAGAAACCCCTCCCCCCACCCCCACATGAGCAGGGATTGTTTCTTGTTCAGGGCTGTATCTCTAGGACTAAGACTCTTTCTTTTACTGTAATAGTGTAAGTTGCCAGGGCAATTTTCTTGTCTGCCAGCCTACAGAATATTAGATCACTGACTCAGGACATGACTTAAATAATAATATTTAACTTCTAATGTTTGCATGAAAAATAATGTAGTAAATGGGGCCTGAATTAAGATTCTAAATCGGAATCAGATTCGCAGAGAATAGGTGTTCAAGAAGTGTGTTGACTGTTAAAGGCACTATTGCTTGAATGCAAATCCAAAGGAGTGAAATGCTGCCCTTTACTAACTGGAGGCTATAATACCAATGAAAGAACATTGTACTCATTTTACAACATTCTAATTAAATAAAGAATTCTAACTTGTATTTAAAACACATTGCACTATGTCACGACTTACTGTCAACGTGACATCCGTTGAAAACTGCAAAACACTGACCGCTTGAATTCATCCAAAGAAGAATATGGGGCAAATCTGCCTTCCTAATAGTGACCAGCTGCCCTTACCGAACCTTCCTGCTTGATTCTCATCACTTTGAATGTCTAGCATCACTTCTAAAAGCTGAGATGGCCAAATATGGGCTTCCCTAATTAGGGACCTCCCCCTCACCTTGAAACAGCGCCTCCCGGTTAGCTAAACCGGACTGTGGCAGTCCTGGCTCCTAGCTAATGAGCTGGCAGTGAAGAGGGCTGGTTGCCTTTTGAACAATGCCTTTCCTAAGCAGAGGCCCATGGTGAGAACTCATCCCTCTTGGTAGGGGTGGAAGCATTGATTTTGCTCTTTTATTCCCCCTCATGAACAGTACTATATTATTTATTCTTGTTACTCGCTTGTTATCACTTGTTATCTAAAAGCAAAGATGCAAAATGCTGAAACACCACAGAAGCCTGAGGTTTCCTTCTGCCTCCGAAGGAGGACTTCTAAATAGAGGCATTTTATAAACAGCTGCATGTTCTTTTGGAGAGGAAATTGGAGGAGCTGGCTGGCTGAAAAAATGAAACTCAGAGCTGTATGATGCCTTTTCTCCTGATAAATTATGGGTAAACCTGAAGGAGCAGAGGAGACAAGTGGTCTTTTATTATCTGCAAACTAAGCCCAGGGAATGTGGGATGGCCCGGAGCAACTTCTCCAAATTGAAGTGGATCTTCTCTAACTTTAGGTTAAAAAACAACAATATAAAATTAAAAACGGTCTGGATAAGTTGTAAGGAGGAGCCATTCATTTCCGTTAGATTTCTCCTGATTAGGTCTGTGGATCAGCTAAATTGGGGAGAGTTGTCTTTTGCAGGGTGGAAGAGATTTATTTCAGAATTCTACGTCACCAAAGAGTGCAAAATGAGTTCAAGTCAGATTCCACATAGATCTGGAGGAAGGAGAACATACAAATCATAATGAATGAAGTAGAGAAAGATTTCCTGAGGAGTCACAGCAGTTACATTCTTTGGGCTATTTTTTTTTTTTTTTTTTAATCTGGATAGGGGGATGCAAGATGAGTTAAACCTGCAAGGGAGTTAGGCTTCCCTGTTTGTTCTTGAGACTGAGGGAAGCCAAAAACGAATCTGAGTTTAGTTGAGGTTTCTGCACATTATCAGAACGAAAACACATAAGGTCATAGAAATTCAGAGTTAGAGAAGGCTTTGAAGATACGCTACCCAATTTATAAATGAGGATCCAAGTCCAGCTTTTGGCATGGAAACTGACCATCCCCAAACTAGAAGTCAAGTCACTTTTAGGTTCACATCACTTTTTCCTTAATCTCTTTTCTGTCTACCTCTCTCTTCTTTAAGTTGAGAATTCTCAACCTACTTGAGACTACATTGGTCTGATTTAGCTTAGGAAAGGATCTGGTTGGACTTCATGTTCTAGTTGGAGACACATCCACAATTACAAAATGTAAAACCAATTAGGAAAGCAAAGTTCAATAAAGGGGACTTGTACTTAGGTTTTCATGAGTGTTTCTGTTTTGTGTGTTAAGGGATTTCTTTTTTTCTGGGACATTTCCAGATAGAGAGAATGAAAAGAACTTTGGTATGATTCAGTGGTGATGGTTGCAATTGATTTCAATTTCTATCAACAGGCTCATTATATATTATTCTGTTCCTCAAACCCCAACCAGCCCATCTTCAAAGTCAAATGCCACCTATTTGTTTCCTGCCTCTGTATACTCAATGAGAAGCTGGAGACAATGAAGTTTCAGGCATACAGGTCCACTGGGTCTGGAATACTTGGATATTAACGTCTTGATTTGCAGGTCATTAGGGAAATATTTAAAATTATTGTGAGTCAAATTATTTCTAAAGACATGACGACCCCAAAACCATCCCCTAGAAGTCAGGCCCACCATCTTTGAAGCCAACTGAGAAAAATGAAAACTCCTTTTTTTGCTAACTCGTACTCTACCTTTCTCTAAGAAAAAGAAAAAAATAACTATCTTTACAAGAAAACAAGTGCTTTCCTCAAAAAAGTGCTCTACTGCATTACTTGTAATAATGAACATTGGAAACTATCTTAAAGTCCAATAATAAAGTAGTGATTAGGTAAATCATGGCGTATAACCTACATAAAGTATTGTGCACAAGTCCAAGTTGATAATTAGGGAAACTACAGCAATATGGAAATATTTATTCAATTATTATGCATTGCCTATCTACTATATTCTAAAACTCTCCTGGGCAGTGGAAATAAAGGAGTACCTCAAATAGCTTACATTGTAGTAGAGGAATCAGACATGGACAAGCATTTCAAAAAGAAAGGACTGTGAAGACTGAGGGCGAGATGCGTGTTCTGAGGGCTATAAGCCATTCAGTACGGCTGGGAAGGCGGAGGTGGGGGTGGGCTGCAGAGGGTACAGGGTGGGAGAGCGGAGCCAGAGAGGAAGACATGGGCCAGATTGAGGGGGCCTTGGGGTTTATTCTGTAGATAAAGAAGTGTTATTGTAAGTTTTAGCAGGATAAAATACATGTTACTATAGTCATGTATTCATTCATTCATTCATTCACTCACTTGATTATTTGTTAATTCAAGGATCACTTGTTGAGTGCATTCATTGTGATAAACACAGGTGTTATAAGGATGAATAAAACATGATCTCTACCTCTGAGAGGCTAACAACCTTAGAGGTGAGACACTCTCATACAGGAAAATCATTGTAATACTGTGATAATCAGCACTTCAAAGGAGCCACCCACAAGGTGCTATGGACGCACAAAAGTAAATGCTACGATGGGGAGGGGGTGGATGAAATGGTCCCAAGCGTCCTCTGTAAGGGAGGAAAAACTGGCTTCCCTCTACCCATTTGGGTTTATTGGCTGATGCTCTGTAAATGAGATTGAGAGAAAAAATTTTATTAGTGCATGTATTGCCAATGTGCACAGGAGTGCTCTGTGATGAATAACTCAAAGGGGGGTGGTTAGAACTTGGCCCTCATAGAATTTTTAACAAAAGCACATAATTTTTTAAAAAATATTTATCAGCTTTATTGAGATAATTCACATGATAAAGTTCCACCTTTTATTTTATTTTTTTAACGTTTATTTTTGAGAGAGAGACAGAGCATGAATGGGGGAGGGTCAGAGAGAGAGGGAGACACAGAATCCAAAACAGGCTCCAGGCTCTGAGCTGTCAGCACAGAGCCCGACGCGGGGCTCGAACTCACGGACCGTGAAATCATGACCCGAGCCGAAGTCGGACACTTAACCGACTGAGCCACCCAGGCGCCCCAGTTCCACCTTTTAAAGTGTATAATTCAATGGTTTTTAGTATATCCACAGAGTTGTGTAACCATTGCCATCACCTCAAAAAGAAACGACTCACACCCTGGCATTCGCTGCCCATTCCGCTGCCCCCTGACCCCTGGCAATCATTAATCCACTTTCTGACTCTAGGAATTTACCTATTCTGGACAATTCATATAAATGGAATCATACGATATGTGGTCTTTTTGTCTGGCTTCTTTCACTTAGCATGATGTTTTCAAAGTTCATCCGTATTATAGCGTGTATCAAATACTAATTTGACCTTTTTGTGGTCAAATAATATTCCACTGTAAAAACCGTACCATATCTTGTTTATCCAAAGCACAATAACTTTTTAAGAAAGTGACAAGATGAAGGAAAAGGACTAACAGATGACAAAGGATAGGTAGAAAAGTTCATTACATAGGGGTGCCTGGGTGGCTCAGTTGGTTAGGCAACCGACTTCAGCTCAGGTCATGATCTTGCAGTCTGTGAGTTCGAGCCACGCTTCGGGCTCTGTGCTGACAGCTCAAAGCCTGGAACCTCCTTCGGATTCTGTGTCTCCCTCCCCTGCTCATGCTCTATCTCTCTCTCAAAAATAGATAAAGATTAAAAAAAATTTTTTTTAATTAAAAAAAAAAGAAAAGTTTGTTATGTAGATTCCTCTAGGTGGTTAACTTCGGTCCTTCCCCTTAGAGAGGGGCAGAGGGGACACCGTAACAAATTTGTATTTTGCTTTTAGGCAAATAGGTGGAGGGTGGAGACCTTTTTTCCTATCTGTTTCTTCTCAGTTGCCTTCATCTCAAAATAATCCTTACATCAAATATTTTGGGGTGGCATATTCTGCTACCCATCACTTAACTGAGGACAAGTCAGGAAAACAAAGCAAAGCAAACAAACAAACAAAAACAACCAAACAAAAAACACATTAAGAATGTCAATAGAGAAAGTTTAATATAGGGAATCAGTTAACCAGATCTTAGAGAGAATTGAAAATACAAAAAGGAAACACTGAGGTTGCATAGAGATAGTAACTTCAGGAAGCAACAACCACCTCCTAGGTCTGAGCAAACAAGGAAGACACTGAGGTTATAGGTTCAGAAGCTTAGCGATGTACGACAGGGAGAGGGGACCCAGGCCTCAGAGGAGGGGATACTGGCCAGCTGGGGCTGGCACAGTGACAGCACAGGAAAAGCAAGCAAATAGGAAAGAACAGGTCTATTCAACTTCCTTGTGCCTTCTGGCTCCCGTTAGCACCCCCCTATTGATGAAACCAAAAGGAATTCGGCTGACAAAAGAATAAGGTGGTTTGTGTAGTTTCAACTCCAACATCACAAAAGAGGGAAGAGAAAGGTAGGTTTGGAGCTGACAGAAAATAGCTTAGTCTCCAGTGTAAGGGTTGAAATCTTATAAAGTGAGGAAGCCAGCTTAAATGGAGGGCACTGCAGGTAGACAGAAACCACATGTGCTGAGGCATGATGCCATCAAAGGGCTTGGCACTCTTGGGAATTACAAGTACTGATAGCCATTGTCGTTGGAATGCAGAATGCATTGGGAAAGTATTGAGCAGTCAACTGGAATGATTGAAAGGGACCATAGGTAGTCTAAAGGGCAGGGAATCCCATGCTAAAAAGCAACGCAGGATAATATTTTTAAAATATCTCTTGCTATATTTTTCCCTTTCAGTCATTCAGGTTTTTTCTTGTTTTTTGTTTTTGTTGTTTTTAACCCTCATAGTCACTAAGAATAACCTTCAATCTGAGGTTTTTTGTCGTAGGGAAGGGGAGTACTTGATATAGCACAGAACACATGGGTCATTGCCTACATTTTTGAATTTCAGAATAGTTGTTTTTAAGTCCCTAAGGAAACAAAATAGCCTGAGGACAAGCCCTTTTGATTTGCAAAAGTATGCCTTTTTGCAAACCGAAAAAGATTGACTCAAAACTCCAAAAGCTTTATCAAGAGAAGAAACCAGAGTTTCTTCTAAGCAGGCATAGAGTAGAATACACAGGATAGGATATAAGGCAAGTTTGTGTTCCACAGGACAAAAGAAAAGCCTTCACCAGCAGAGAGGAGGAACCCACCGCAATGTCAGATTCCAGTGTTCTTGCTGTGTTCATTCCTCACCCCCCACGTCTGGGTCAGATCTGGGCAGGGCTGGGTGTGTGTGTGTGTGTGTGTGTGTGTGAACTTCCTGAGACATTTAACATTTAACTCTAAGTCCCAGAACAAAAAGTCTATTCCTCATTTCCCCAACTCCAGCCTGTTCAACTGCTCCACACAGAAGCCTGGTATTAGCCTGGGGCCATGAAGGTACCTTAAGATGGGTCTGGGATAGTATATCCCCAAACAATATAACGAATGGTTTTCTTGCTTATGAGCTTTACAAAATGGTAGACTCTGTGTGTGGAACTTAAGTTTTCCATATTATTTCATGTAGCTGCAGTGCATTCACTTACATTTAAATGTAGTGAATTGTGAGACTATTCTTTAATTTGTTAATCCATTTTCTGGTCAATGGATATTTGTGTCCTTTCTTGTTCTTACTCTTAGGGACAGTGAGGCTATGAACATGGCATCCATCTCATTAGGGTTTATTCCCCGGGTGGAACTGCAGGGCTCTAGGCTATATGATTGTTCAGTTTTGTAAGATAATGATAACGTTTTCCAAGTTAGTTACACCAATTTGAATTCTCAGCAGTATTTTTAAGAGTTTCTGTTGACTACATTCTTTCCACTACCCAGTATTTTCTGATTTCTTAATTTTGTCAGTCCAGTGAATGTAAAACGTTATCCCATTATCATCTTAATTTCCATTTTCTTAAGTATTAAGGTCAAACATCTTTTCATGTGTCTATTTGCCAATAGGGATTTCTCTTCTGTGAACTTCCTTTGTACATCTTTTGCCTTTTCTATCAAGTCACTTGTCTTTTGATATTGATTGGTAGGAGATCTGTAGATATTCTGGATTCTAATCCTTTGCTAGTAACAGTGCTTGCGAACACCCTTCCTATCTTAGTTTGTGTTATGAGTTTTCACTTTCTTAATGGTGTCTTTTGAGAAACAGATGTTCTTAATTTTAATTTGGTCAAATTTATCAGACTTTTCGTTTTCTTTAATGGTTAAAACTTTATATCTCTTATTTAAGAAATTCTTCTCTACTCTGAGGTTATAGAATTTTCTCCTAAAAGTTTTTAAATTGTGCCATTTATTTTACATTCTCAATCCACCTATAAATTCATATTTCAGAATGGTATGGCATAGGGATTGAATTTTACTCTTTCTGTATGGATGAGCAATTATTCCATTTATTGAATAATCTGCCATGCATGGCTATGCATATTCATATATCAGTGTTCCATAACTACTTTTTCAACGTTTATTTTTTTATTTTTTTTTTTTTTGGGACAGAGAGAGACAGAGCATGAACGGGGGAGGGACAGAGAGAGAGGGAGACACAGAATCGGAAACAGGCTCCAGGCTCCGAGCCATCAGCCCAGAGCCCGACGCGGGGCTCGAACTCACGGACCGTGAGATCGTGACCTGGCTGAAGTCGGACGCTTAACCGACTGCGCCACCCAGGCGCCCCCCATAACTACTTTTGAATTGTAACATGTCTTGATATGAAAAAAACTTGATTTGGTCTTAAAGAGTAATTTGGCCATTCTTGGCCCTTTGCTTTTCTATATGCTTTTTAGAGTCAGTTTGTTAATTTTTAAGAAATAATCTGTTTGGATTTTTACTGGAATTGCATTGAATCCATTCAGGCTTGACTGACTCCATTCTGGCTTCAGTCTCCAGGACTCCACTGCAATGATCTTGCCAAAATCACTGAAACTGTCCATATTACCAATCCAATGGATTTTTCTTCATTATCATTTTACTTGACCTATGAATGGTAGTCAGATAAGAACTCTTTCCTTTTTTGAATCAGTTTATGCTCCGGGCTTCAGAAACATTACACTGTCCTGATTTTCCTCCCTGATTTTCAGTTTTTATATTTGGCTTTTTGCCTTTCTTGACGTCTGAAAGTTGGAGTGTCACTGGGCCTGGTTTTCAATTCTCCCTCCTTACTTCTCTTCTGGCCCTATGGCTTTCAATCTCTCTGCTGACATATATGGCTTTTTACTATCTGCTGATACATAACTGACCTGAGCTTCAGACTCATGGACCCAGTTGCATAACTGACTTTTCCAGTTGAACTCCAAATAGGTATTGTACACTAAATGTACATGAAAATGAACTCCTAAGTAATGTTCCTATCCCACTCTAAGTAAATACCTCTATCATACACCCAATTGCTTAACCCCCAAAATAAGGATCCCAATCATTCTGGGGTCCTCTTTCTCTCATCCTCTGTATCTAATCCATCAGCAAGTTTGCAGGTGCTACTTCCAGAATACATTTTGAATTCATCTACTTTACGCCATCATCCAAGCCTACATCACCATCCTCTCTGTTTTTCACTACTGCAATAGCCTACTAATGGGTCTCTATCCTTCTGTTCTTGTCTCATCTTAATTTGCTCTTCACTAAGCTGTAAGAGTAACCTAAGGGTTACGTCGGAACACGTCCTGTCTCTGCTTAAAGTCCTCCAAAGTCTTCCTGTTGCACGTAAAATAAAATCCAAACTCCTCACCATGGCCTGCAAGGCCTCATGAAGCTGACTCCTGCCTACCTCTTATGCCCCTGCTGGCTCATCTCATTCTCATAGGCCCCTGTTAGCTTCCGCAAATGTTCAAAGCTCTTCCTCATGGCAGGGCTTTTGCATGTGCTGCACCTGATGCCTTCAGCTCATTGCATGGCTCTTACCACCTCGTCGTTCTTCTCTCAGCTCAAATATCCCAGAGGAAACTTCTCCTATCCCAAAACGTCTGGAATGATTTTGTTAATGTATTGGTTTATATATTTATTTCTGATTAGCATTAAGTTCTTTGAGGACTGGGGCCTTGTCTGTCTTGTTCATCATTATATTCCCGGCACCTGGAGCAGCACTTGACACGTGGGAGGTATTCGATAAATATTTACTGAATGGGTAAAAGCTTCTCCCAGAGGGAGTGTGTGGGGTGAGAAGGGAAGAGGGCAGATGACTGAGGGTTATAGACCATCTTACCTCTTTTTTTTCCCCAACCACTATGCAAAAAAAAAAAAAAAAAAAAAAAAAAGACAGGCAGGCAAATGGACTTGGTATAGAAAGAAGCAAAGAAAATTATAAACAACTGATGTGTTAAGGTGTGTTAATGGTATTTCCTTCCATTATTGTTGTTATGCTATTTGTGTAATAAATCCAAATTCGTAGAGAATATTAACTTCTTTGAGTTCATATATTCTTATAATGAGATGGGCTGCAGTCAGCTTATTAAACCACTTTATATTTATGATTTTGGAAGAAGAAATGAAACCTGTAAGAAAGCGTTCATCTGGATGTTCTCTTTCACCTTGTCTGACAGTCTAATTTGTGCCCCAAATACTGAACTTACACATTTGTTGTAAAATCCAAAATACTACCTTATGTTAAGAATGCAGTTCTTTAACTTATATATTTCATGTCTAATCTATTTTGGAGAAGGAGGGGTTTAAACAATTGTCAATATGTTATTTTTCTTTCAGTTTTAATTATTGTCTTAGTAATGTTTTGGTTGGGTGTATAATGAAAATGTACTATGGCTACTACGACATTCTGTCCAACAATTAGAATATGCTGGAAGAGTCATAAATGATAATAAATATGTACTTGTAGTTTTTACTTATTCATTTAACAAATCCATACATAGTGCTTACCATGTGCCACGCACTGTTCTAAATTCTTTTTTTTTTACATTTTTTAAAATTTATTTATTTTTGAGAGAGAGTGAGCATGTGTACAAAAGTGGGGGGCGCAGAAAGAGAGGGAGAGACCCAGAATTCGAAGTGGGTTCCAGGATCTGAGCTGTCAGCACAGAGCCTGATGTAGGACTCAAACTCATGAACCATGAGATCATGACATGAGCTGAAGTTGGATGCTTAGCCGACACCTAGTTAAATATGAAATTCTTTAAATGTGAAACCATTTAATTCAATTCTTATAAAAACCTTATGACATAAGTACTATTATTATCCCCATTTTATGTGTTGAGGAAACTGATGCACAGAGAGATTAAGTGGCATTCCCAAAGCTTGCATAGCTAGTAATAGATGCCAAAGCTGAGATTAAAATCCAGGCAGTTTCTTGCTACTGGATGTTCACTAGAACTGGATGTTATGGTGATTGAAAGTTGGTTAGTAAATGAAAATGTTTTCTTTGTCCAATTGAAGTGATTTCCACATGCTTGCCATATGCTTGCTCTCTTGAATAGTTGCTTGCTCTGAAATATCATGAGAAGAGCTGGTACCACAGGCAGCTGCTGAAGTATCATTTAACACCATGGGACTCTGAAGGATATGGCTAATACTCCCATGGTTAGGGCCACTGTGGACCATTTTGGAGCCTGCGCTGTGTACCACTCCCAAGGCATGACCCATATAGACTTGATATGATTGGCACCTCTTAGAGTTGTTTAGGGTCTCGCCATCTGCAGTGACCCTGTGAGCAGCCTAAAGATTTATTAGCTTTCTCAGAGTAAGACTTCCAACTGGGAGACCCTTCTCTCTACCTGGTCCATTTTTAGTTTCCACCCATCCAAATTTATTACTAAGAGAATGTATTAAAATGCCACTCTGTGTACTGGCTGCTTGTCATGTCTCTTCCATTTTCAGCTCACTAGAAAGAAAAAGTGCCTACATGTTGAAATATGTCTCCATATATGGTGCACTATGGAGATTTTTTTTTTCCCATGTGAAATGTGATGATTTTAAATGCCTTTCTGGGTACTCTCAGAGATGGCAACCAATCTAAGCCAAGATTCTGTGAAAGGCCACATCCTTTCCTTAGTCTACTTGCCTTTAGATAATTTTGAGAATAACCTATTAAATTCTCAATTTAGTTGATTGGCATTGAGCTGGTTTGGTACTCCTGGTCCTCTGAGCTTAACCCCCAAAAGTAGGTGCTTTCTCTCCCAGAATGATTAGAACTGGAGGAGTCAGGAGTACCTGGGATCTGAGTGGTTCTCTGGCCTGATTTATCCTTAGACTGATAAACAGCCTGAGGCTCACAGGTTGGTAGTTCATGCACACACAGCTGGCTGGTGGCAGGAATGACGCTTGAATCTCAGATTCCAAACTCTTTTGTTTTTCCTGTTACATCTCATTATATTCTATATTCTTGTAGAAAACACAGACTTTATCTTGTGTGAATACCTTAAACTACTATGTCCCAACTTTGTTATTTGCCCTTGTCCATATTCACCAGGACAATCAGTAGGGTCCTTTGAGCATTAAATGTGATCTACTCCATCTTTAGGAAGAAAAATCCATTACTACCTCAGAAATATAGACTGGTGGTTTATTGGTCATGATTCAGGAGTCGGGGCTCCACCACTAATTTTGTGAATTAATTAATTGGCCAATTAACTTTCATGGGCTTCCCCCAGTTATGAAATGAGAGGGTTGGACAAGTGACCTGCCATGCACTCTCCAGCTCTTGTATTCCATGTTTCTGTGAACTCTCCTTGCAATTTCCCATTATCTTGTCCTTAAGGTGCATTTGGAACATACTACACTCCTTTTAGGTCTTGATTAAATGAGATCATGTTTTTTAGTAGCCTAGTCAATTTTGCTACCTTATTTTTCTCATGCTGCTTTCTGTGCTTAGTACCCTAGCCCTCTAATATTCTGTTCTTTTCTTGTAAATTACCACTAAATCTATAGTGACCTGTCATTCTGCTCTGGCTAGTCTAGACTCACTTTTTGTTTTTGTCTTTTTGGGGAAAGGATTGTTGCTAAAATGAGCAGAAGAAGAAATTTCCCAGGTGGATTCTTCAGAGTCTCAAGGACCTGCCAAGCATTGCTGTCCTTACGACTTCATGGCTGCTTTATTCAGAGGTTGGTACCTGGTCTATAGGGAACTCATGGGACGCCTGCCTAAGAGACAAACCCAAAATCGATGCTTGGGACGAGACACTTCCCAACAGACTCAGATGGATCCTCTCTTGGAGCCTGAGAAGCAGAAACAATGAGGTACTAGAAGCTATGAAGTAGGGGAAAAGTTAGAAAGGAAGGAAAATGAATGAAGGTAGATAGTAGCTGAGTCACAATAACAGTGGACTCACTAGAGCAAGAATAAATAAACAAGCCTGAGGCAATGACCAGATGACCTGATGACCAGGGCTCTTGTTGTATCCTGAGGGCATCAGAAGCTCTTGTTGCATGCTACGCAGTGTTCTAATTCTCTGTAAGCCAGCTAGTAGCTCCATGTTCCCGCTGTCTTTCTAATAATTTCCATCTCCTGCACCTTGCCTTTTGAAAAGAGCCTAAATAACATACCATCTTTGTTGAAGTGCCTGGACACTGCGTAGGGCCATCATACAGTAAGCACTCAGTGGTGTTTGCTGAGTGAAGTGTTGAGATTCACTTTGGAATTACTTTGGGAGTAACTGAGTCCATGTTAGGCTGGTGAAGGAGGAGTTCTGTACCAGGATCAAGGTGTATCCAAAGCTATCTGAGTAGGGTAAGGAAGATGGGGTTTATGTAGCAAGATAACTAGGAAGGACCCCTACCCAAAGTGTTTTTGCCTCCAATTTGCCACACTGCCTGAAATTCACAGTGGGAGATTAACTTCTTCAGTGGAAGTCACTGTCTCTCCAAGCACTCACTTATAAAGTGTTTATGTTCAGAGATAGAATTAACACCTAAAGTTATCAGTATTTCACATCTTAGTGTGCATTCATTCAGAAAACCCCCTCCTTGGGGCTCCTGGGTGGCTCAGTCGGTTAAGCAGTGGACTTCGGCTCAGGTCGTGATCTCGCGGTCCGTGAGTTCGAGCCCCGCGTCGGGCTCTGTGCTGACAGCTTGGAACCTGGAGCCTGCTTTGGATTCTGTGTCTCCCTCTTTCTCTGCCCCTTCCCCCATGCGCGCTCTGTCTGTCTCTGCCTTTCAAAAATGAATAAATGTTAAAAAAATTAAAAAAAAAAAAAAAAAAAAAAGAAAACCCCCTCCTTGTAGTTTGTTGTCTTCAGGGACCGAGGAAATGGGAGTTTTGATAGTCAAGGAAGGTAGAAAGGTGATAGTTTCAGAGCATGGGACACTGCTGAAAGAAATTATGGGGACTGTGTCAACAAAATCAACTCTGGCTACTGTTGGTGAAGGAAAGAGTAGGGATGAAGCCAGATGTCACATATCTCCAGGCTTCACTCTAGATGGCCCCAACTACCAAATATAACATGAAAAGACAATCTTCAAGGAATATGTTGTAGGACAAATATTAGAGGCTTTGGAATAGGAAGACCTGAGCTCTGATTCTATTCTCCATTGCTTGTTTCCCGTACATGCAACTTGGGGTTTCTGGGCCACAGTTTCTCCATGTATAAAATGGGACATAATTATAATATATATTCTTCAGAGGGAGGTGGCAAGGACCAATAGAGAGGACGGAGGTCAAACGACTCTGATAATTACAGACTGCGTATGTTGCTGAATAGCTCAATCTGAGAGCTGAAGGAAAGGGAGTAAGTAAGAATGGCTTTGGCTGAGGGTAGACCATTCCTGCTGCTAAGTCCCTACCCCACCTCCCGCTCTGCCTGGGCCTAGGGGGAAGTACATGGATTGGTTTTCCTCCCACCCCACAGTGCTGTGGTAGTTACTTATCATTTGGAGACATTTTTTTTCCTCATGCTTTTCTCAATAGCAATCACTTCTTTCTTCCTTAATGGTCCTGCTTTTCTATCATTAGTTACGAAATTGACCTTAAAAGTAGCCCATTCGATTATCTCCTTGTCTGCTTACCTTTCTTTTATAAATGTTTTCTAACAGATGGACATGACAATTAGGAAGCTTTGGTCGAAATTACAAAACACTCGAATCAAGCTAGTTTAAGCAATATAGGGGATTTAGTGGTTTATATTACTAAATGGTCCAGAGATAGATCTTTAGGCAAAGCTTGATCCAGCAGTAAAGTGATGACCTCGTTTTTTTTTAGCTTCTCTATTCTGCCCTCCATGGTATTTGCTTTTTTCAAGAAAATTCGGTTAGTCCCCATTATGACCCTAAGGTGACTGCCAACTGCCTCAGTGGTCTTGTCCACCAGGAAAAAATGAATAACGTTTTCCTAGCAAAAGCCTCAAGATTCACTTTGATTCGATAAGCTTAGATCACATGCTTCTGAACAAATCTCTATGTCTAGGAAAGATAATGCATCGAATACTTTAACTTAAGTCACATCCTCTATTCCTAGGACTGGAAGTAGATTAAGTTCTTCCAGAGTCTCATGGATCCCAAAATAGTTTCTGGGGTGGTAAGAAAGTGAAAAGAGAAAAACAGTGTCCTCCCGAGGAGGACACTAACCAAAGACCACGGTAACAGGTTAGAAAAAGAGGCCATCCTTATATGAAAAGCTGCAGCGGCCATATGCTTAAAGGTTTTCCATTTGAGAACTAGAAAACATGCTGTTTAAACTAAATATGATGTGTCTATTGTAATATGGATTGACTTTCACCAAAGGCATGAAGAACAATCATTAACCTTTGAATTTTGTGATTTCATAAAGCCCTGATTTCTATACTTCAGTGCTCTTATGAGGGAAGCTTTTTGTTTATGTATTTTAGCCATTTTCAACATGCCCTAAATTGAAACAGAGAATGCATTTTTTTTCCTTCTAGTGTAAAATCGAATAAGCTACGTACAGCACACTGCAGGAAGTCAGTCTAGCCACAGCAAATCTGTACTTGTTTTTGTGAGAGAGGATGGGAAGAATGAATATTTGCCCTGTGGCATCAATTTCCTGTTTAATGTTCTCCAAGAGGCGTTTGGAAAATGCCCAGCAACCCAGATGTACATAAATACCATACATAATTTGTTTTCGTGAGTGGCAAGAGGAGTCTGTAAAATTATGACGAGGCTGGCTTACCCTCACCTGATGGTAGTTGGTGAATCACTCTGACTCTAACTTAGTGACTTGGAGGCACGACCATTCCAGAGTGTGACATTGGAAGGAGAAGCAATGCAGAAATGGCATGGCATTTAGCTTCTTAGCCCAAGTTCTTACTCATTGAAGGCTACTTTCATGCCAACATTTGCTTGTGCCTGCTGGCAGTTGCCTTCAGGTTGCCTGTAAGAAGCACACACCTACCAGGATGGTTTTCTAAAGAAATGAACAAACAAATAACCCCCCAAAACAGAAACCCATGGGTAAGATTTGCAGACACAAATTTGTTTTCAAACCACAGAAAAGCATATGCACATACCACAGAGCATCTCATAAGGTGTGGGCAGATGTGTTCTCAGTTCTGTCGATCATAATACCCCAGACGACTCGCACACCACTTTTGGACATCTTATTTAAAAGGTCATGGCTTGGTTGGAGAATCAAACTCTTATTTATTTATTTTTTTTTTCAGCAACTAACCTCTAGGGCTACTTCATGATTTAAAACTTGACATAGAAAAGAACACTCAGACTAAAGAATCCATTCCCTCACTTAGCCTTCCGAGCCACTTCCTCGCGTAACGCAAGATGAGAAATAATAGCTATGATCTGTTACCCCTACTAAGGTGCTTAGGAAGGAATGTGCAAAAAAGACTTTTATATATCTCGTAGCTAATCTTCATAATACTCCACGATTTGTCCATATCCTCCTAACTTACAGATGAAAAAAATGGGACCTAGAGAAGTTAAATACAGCCCAAGATCACCCCAGAAACTGGTGGAGCCAGCATTTGAACGCATATCTGTCTGGCCCTAAGGTCCATGCTCTTTTTTCAAAGTTAGAAATTATTAACTTAGGACGCATGGTAGGCTTCAGAAGATTCACAAGAACCTAAAATGGAGTGCAAGTACATAAGTGTGTTCATATATGCTTCTTTTCTGCAGAGAGGGTCTAAAACTTTCATCAGATTTATCAGGTGTATTTCTAGAGCCCGGCATAGTCTTGATGTAGTAGATAAATCATAAATACTGGTTCAGTGAGCAATATGGACCCATGACATAAAAAAGGGTCAGTGCCACTGCTTTTATCACATGCCTCTGTATTATTATAGATTGTCCCAGTATCTGTCCTATGATTTAATAGATTTGAGTTTCCATCACAATGGGCTTTGTTTTGGATACATAAATGCATCCTTCTTAAAAGTTAAAAATACAACATTTAGCTGATAATTCGTTTGAAAATAGTTGATATTTGTATAAAAATACTAAACATTTTTAGATGGTATTGTCTAAGGACATGTTTTTTCTTGAATACAGCACATTCATGCAACGGCCTGGAAACCATTTAGACTGCTAAAGAACACAAACATAATGTGAGCTACAAATGCAAGCCACATTTGTAATTTTAAACTTTCCAGTAGCCATGTTCAAAAAGGATTTTTTAAAAAAGCAGGTAGGGGCGCCTGGGTGGCTCAGTCGGTTAAGCGTCCGACTTCAGCTCAGGTCACGATCTCGCAATCTCGCAGTCCATGAGTTCGAGCCCCGCGTCGGGCTCTGGGCCGATGGCTCAGAGCCTGGAGCCTGCTTCCGATTCTGTGTCTCCCTCTCTCTCTGCTCCTCCCCCGTTCATGCTCTGTCTCTCTCTCTGTCTCAAAAATAAATAAACGTTAAAAAAAAAATTAAAAGAAAATAAAAAAGCAGGTAAAATTAATTGTAATGGCATATTTTATTCAACTCAGTATGTCCAAAATATTCTCATTTCAACCTGCAAGCAGTATTAAAAGTTGTTACGGGATATTTTACATTCTTTTTCTCACGCTAGGTCTTGGAAATCCAGCGTGTATTTCACACTTACTTCAGACTGGCACTGTAGCCTGCTCAAGGGCCACACTGGCTCCTGGCTGCTGTATCGGGTGGTGCACAGGAAGACTCAGGTGGCTGAAAGAGGGCTATGCTGGTGACACATGGGGGAAAGTGGGAAGAGAGTGTGGCAGGCTCGGGCACGCGGGGAGACACCTCAATAAACCAAGACACGGTGACGTTGGGTTAGGCCGCCAGCTCATATCTGCCGAATTGTAGCTTTGCAGGTGATTATTAAGACAGGCTCTAGAAAACAGCATAAAAGCCAGCATTTCGGCAGAACTTCTCCACGTATCCTCAGTGGCGTTCTTTTCTTGGTAACAGACATGCAGACCTAGGACACACATTTAGGGGAAGATGTGATGCCGAGTGACTACAGGTACGCCCAGTAATTATAATGATTTTGTTCTTTTAACCACACCTAGAGCGAAGGATCTGTGAGTTTTATAGTGTGCCGCTCAGGAAGTCTCCGGCCCCCCGGGGGAGAAAAGCGGAGCAGAGGTCCTGGAGTTGCATTCCTCCATTTTACAGATACAGGAAGGAGGCTGCAGGGTGCCTGAGGTCATCGGCTGCAAGAACAGACAGAGCCATAAAAGAGCCCAGGAAACTGCCCTGCACCCTGCCCAGGCTTCCCTCAGTCCTTTCCGGGCTTCTTGAGGCCACACCAAGGCTTTTCCTCATGCCGTAGTCCCACGCTCCTCTGTGGCCTGCCTCCCCTAAATCCTGAGATTGAGCACACTTAAAACACCTTCTGCTCCTGGGCAGGGCAGCCTTGTGATCTACAAACACAACTAGAAATACTTTGTTGATGTAAAGTATTGTGCAAAATTACGTTTCTTCTTTTAAATTTTTTAGTCCTTCAACATGACAGGTATATTATTGTCATTCTCCGTAAGAAACTGCTAATCCATTTGGGAGCTTACAGTTTGGTCAGCATGGGTGTCACATGTAGATTTCCAAGAAGGGAGGAGTTATCTGAATCCATATAACAGGGCTTCCTTTTATCCCTGGGTCTTGAGTTAAAAGCATTTGCTTTAGGCAAATGGTAGAAGGTGTTTTAAATTTTATTTTACTTAAAAAAAATGTTTATTTATTTTGCAAGAGAGACAGAAAGAGACAGAGAGACAGAGAATCCCAAGCAAGCAGGCTCCGTGCTGTCAGCACAGAGCCCAGCTGGGGCTCAATCTCATGAACCTCGAGATCATGACCTGAGTCAAGATCAAGAGTTGGATGCTTACCCCACTGAACCACCCAGGTGCCCCAGATGTTTTAAATTTTAAAGGGAAAAAATGACAACAGTACATGTGAAGATCTATCCCACTTGAGGAAAATGGAGATAAATTAAGAAACGTTGACAAAATAAGTTCAAATTGTCAGAGTAGAATGAAACCGTACCAATATTCATACCAATATTTGACTGGGTGAGGTGCCAACGTGATCAAACAAAATCTTTCCATCACCACTGTTATCACCGCTGCCGTTACAACCACCACCACCACTGTCACCACCACATCCATATGCTCCTCCTTCCATTAACCAGGTAGTCGAGCAAAGGACCCAGGGAAGCCATGTTTTATGAGAACTTTCCTCTGCACTCTGGACCATGTCCTCCCACAATTACTGGGTCATGGGGTGGTATAAACTGGAAAGTGCCAAATTTATAAACCATTCCACAAGCCAAACAATTTCTCGCTCCTCTATAATGATGTGAAGTTATTTGCTGAGGTAGACATCGCCTAGCCTAAGAGAAGACTCTAAGAAAGCAATTAACTAGGTGGGTGAAAATACAAGTCAGAGATGGCCGTGGCTGAACACCCTTGGGGAGTAATGAGACAGGAATTCTTAGAACTTAATTCATAAAGGAGAGCAGTAGAGTGTGGAGGAGTGGATGGGTAGGTGATGACTCAAGTTCCTGCAGAGGGTACAACCTCCAAATAGTGAGGCTGATCCTACAAAGTGTATATGAAAACCAGTCTCAGAACTGCAGTCACTAGTCATAGATGATCACTGACTCTAATTTCTAAGATTGCTTTTGTAGAAAAATAGTGCCCTGCCCAGAGCCAGTTTACAAGCAGAAACAGGAAGATGGTTCCTTAACATGTATGATCTGGGACAAGTTTCTTAATTCTCTGAGCCTCAGTGGCTTTCTCTACAAAATAGGGATAATGCAGTATAAATTAGAAAATGTATAATTAATTATGTAGGATCTTTGACACATATTAGGAAAGATGATATAGATTTTGTTTACTAAGAGAATGCTTGCTTGTTCTCTATTACTCTCCCTTTCATCCTCATTTTTTTTATTAAAAAAAATTTTTTTTATTTTATTTAAATTTTTGTTTATTTGGGGGGGGGGGGTGGGTAGAGAGAGACAGCTTGAGTGGGGGAGTGGCAGAGAAAGAGAGGGAGACACAGAATCCGAAGCAGGCTCCAGGCTCTGAGCTGCCAGCACAGAACCCGATGCGGGGCTCAAACCCATCAACTGTGAGATCATGACCTGAGCTGAAGTCTGACGCTTAACCGACTGAGCCACCCAGGAGCCCACCTTCATCCCCGTTTTATACATGAGAAAACTGAGGCTCTGCAGGGTTAAGATCCCACAGCTTGCAGAAAGATGTCTTCTACCTAGTTTTCACTGTTAGTCATGACTAGATTTCCTTAATAGGCAAACTGTATAATTTGCAGTGGGTTAGACATCAGTGGAAGATGATTATTCAAACCCAAAATGTAAATACATATTAAAAAATTCACTAATCTGGAAAACTGGGCCATTTCAAAGGACTTGCAGCTTTATTACTTTCAAGTACATACAGTAACCAGAAAAATGACTAATAAGTACTGGCAGTTCAGGCCCAGATTCAGTAAACAGATAAAAATGATTAGCATATTTAAGAAGTTCTGGTCTTGCCTACACTTTGAATAGAGTGTTTTATAAATAAAGGAAATCTCAAGTGTTGGAAAACGAATTATTTTCTTTGGTAAGTAAATGCTTCCTTTCAAATATTATTTATACTATGCATTTACTTACTAAACCACTTTTTTCATAGATAATACAAAAGTACATTTCAGCTCAGTCCCTGCACACATTATAAAAAAAAATTAGAAATTGAAACTGTCTAAATTAAACGTTAAAATATTTTAATCAGATTAACTTCTTTGCCCTTTAATTCTTTAGAATATAATGTTCCAAAGAAATACAAAGTTGTAGAATGTTTTTCAAGTATTATGGTTATCCAAACTTCATTAAAAAGATTTATTCTAGTATTAATATGAATGGCATAATATCAGCTATGCCCTCTGTTAGTGTAAAAGTTTTTGAGGAGTGCAATCTTTTCTCACATCAAATATTTATGTCATTTACAAGTACTCTTTATAGTAGAAAATGGAAAAATGGAGAAGAAATTGTTCAGACTATAGTCTTTGTCACCAGTGGTACTAAATCTGCCCTGGGTTATATAGGTCTGTGACCTCCATTCACTTTGGTATACCAGGCATGGCCCAACCGGGGTGTGGAATCTATTAGCTATTGCTGCTAATCCACGGAAAACATTTTAGTGTGATGTGTTCTCCTTAAGAGGTAATTAATTGTTGCAAAATCTCTAATGGGATTTCTTAAATATGGTGGTCCTGAACTTGCCAAAGAGTTTGTGGTTTTGTGGGAATATAGCAAAGGTAGTTATTGGTATTGTAATAAATGAGGGTCTCAGCAAGTTCCAGCTTGCCTGAACCTATGATCATTATTTAGGAGGACAAATGGCAATATTTTTCATCTGCAGAGTACATTCTGCTATTGATATGCCTGCATGACTACAATGAACCATCAGTGGGAGGTACACACAGAGAAAAGAGACCGAGGACCTACATTTCTTTTCTGCTGCCCAAATGAAACTTCATCTGGTTGATATCTGTCCAGAGTTAAATTTTCCATATCACATAAACTCTGTGTTCGCTATTTTAATTCCATTTTGGTAGGAGTCTTTCTTGATAAAAGCCAACCAAGCAATACATTTTTAATTAGGTAGAACATGGTTTTCACCACATATTTTTGTGTAACTAAATTTAATATTCAACAAACAGGTTTAACGCATCTGCTTTATGCCTGACAGTATAAACTGCAAAAGCAGAAGAAAAGCACCAGGCACTGCCCTTCTAGAATTTAAGTCTGGGTAGAGAGATAAAATATATTTGTCCAGAATCATAGATATGTAGAGTTAGAAGGGACCCAGAAATGATGCAGTCTTGGGGGTATATATTCAAACTCCCACAAAGAATTAACATAAACAAGTGAAGAGTGCAGGCTGCTTGGGCATCATGTCACAACAGAGGGTCCCTACCCCACATTAGAAGACAATTGCTTTCCTTCTCAGTGGATCTATCGCCATGCAGAAATGTAGGTCTCTCTCTCTCTCTTTTTTTTTCTAGAGAGGGTAGATTTCCAAGCTTTCCAAAAATTTCCCAATTTTTAAACATTGCCCACTAATTTGAGTTTCATGGAGGCCAAGTGAGACACATCTGTGGGCCTTATTCAACGTGAGGGCTGTCATTTTGCAACGTGCAGTCTAGACTAAGTCTTCCATTTTACAGATGTGGGAAACAGCCTCTCCACAGTCTGGAATTGTTCTCCCGGACTCTAAGCCCAAAGCTTTTGTCACTTAACTACACCTTCTCTCAACAAGAAAATAATTAGATGACTCAATAAGAAAAAAATGTAGTTATAGAGCAATTTGTTAAATTTTTTTTTAAAAGCACAAAGTAATATCATGAAAACAATGGGGCAAATCTCATGGGGAGGAGAAGTAAAAGAATGCTCATGGTAGGAAGAATTCAAGAAGGTTTTACAAGTGGCATTTGAGCTAGATTTTGAAGGAAGTGACTAATACAAGTTGATAAAAAAAATAACAGTAAAGGGAATTAGGGGAGAAAAGAATGAAGAAAACACATAACCAAGAAGTTGCAAATGGACATGTACGACAATGTCGAGAATGGCTTGGCTTAATCAGGGAGTAAAAATTATGTCACTATAATTCATTCAGCAAATATTTCTTAGGCCGTATCTGTGTGCCTGGCACTATTCTAGGCCCCATAGATATAACAGTGAACAAGAAAGCCGGGTCTGGGTTTTAGAGAACTTTTTTTTTCCTGGTGGCACAGATAAAAAACAAGTGAAAAACAATATAAAGTATCATGAATAAAACTAAGACATATGAGAGTAGTATACGTGAAAGCACACAGACAGGATAGTTAGGGAAGAGCTTTCTGAAGAGATAGCATTTGCACTAAGTCTCAAATGATAAGAAGAAGCCATTGATCTGGACTAAGAACTTTCAAGGCAGAGGAGAAAGCTAGTACAATGGGCCTTGGGTGGGAAGGAACAGAAAGAAATATTGAGATGTATCAAGGATGATAGGAAAAAAGGTCAGAAAGATTGGCAGACACTCATTAGCCTTTGGTAAGGAGTCTGGAATGAAATGAGGTTTCCCACAGGGAAGCTGCATAATTTGATTATAAATAGGCCGGTTCTGAAAAGCAAGTAGCATAATTTCATAACAAAAGGAGGTAGATAATGGAAGTTCTTGAATGGAAGCTGAATTCACAAAATACAGTTAATCTTGGGGAAATGCTGTAGATTCCAGTGGGTAGAAGAACAGTGATAAAAATGGTGGAGGAGAGTCTGTTCTGTCTGCTGAATGCAGAATAGGTTGAGAGCAGGAGCTCTGCACAAAGGCTGTTGTTCAAGTCCAGGTATAAGGGAGGATTAGGATTCAGTCAGGAACAGGAATGATGGAAATGGAGAACAAGTATCATGAACACTAAACAGAATGAGTTGATGTAAGGCAGAACAACCAGAGAGGAAAACTGTTGTCAAGAACTCTCAAGTTTCAGAGTTGGAGGCCACTTTGGAAGCAGCCTTGATAACTTAGGAGAGAATTCTATCAAGACATCAATTCTCGGTGGATTATATGATAACATTATAAGCAATTAGAAATACAAAATTAGAGAGGCCTTGGGGGTGACAGTTCAGGGCAGGAGAGAGATTTAGAACTACTCTTTGTATCAATGGAACTTGAGGAAAACAGAGAAGCAGAATTCATAGGAAGTAATGGAAAGAAGAGAAACAGGTCAAAAAACTGAACCCTGATTACATCCACAGCAAGGCTGAAAGTACAGGGTACCTAGGTGTTTGCTCTGTTTTGCTTTTTTTTTAAAGTTTATTTATTTATTTTGAGAGAGACCGAGGCAGCATGAGCCAGGAGGGAGAGAGAGAGAGGGAGAGAGAGAGAATCCCAAGCAGGCTCTACACTGTCAGCCCAGAGCCTGACATGGGGCTCGAACTCACAATGACCTGAGCCTAAACCAAGAGTCTGAGGCATAACCGACTGGGCCATCCAGGTGCCCCTGTTTTGCTTTTTAAATTGATCTGTTCATGCAAAGAAACAAAGAACATAGCCCCTTTGTCAACTCCAATTAAAAAAAAAAAAAAATACGTGTTATAAGCAGGCAGTTGGGGCGCCCAGGTGGCTCAATAGGTTAGTGTCCGACTCTTGAGTTTGGCTCAGGTCATGATCCCAGCGTGGTGGGATTGAGCCCCACGTTAGCTCCACACTCAGCATGGAGCCTGCTTATGAATCTTTCTCTTTCACCCTCTGCCCCTCTCCCCAGCTGGCGCTCTCTAAAATAAAATAATTAAAAAAGAAGCACACGGTTTTTCTACCAAAATGTAATAAATACTAATATGTTTTACTATAAGAAAGTTGTTATTCGAAGCAAAATTTAAAAACATAAAATTTAGACTTGCTTGGGAGCCTTCTAATTTTTACTTACTGTTGATGATTACATAATATTTGAATGTAAACCTGAGTGTTTTCCTAGAACCTGCAGCCTCTATATAGTCTAGAAAGGCTGATGGTCTTGAACTTGAAAGCTCTGAATCTCAAAACAAAACAAAATTTCAGGAAGAGTTTTAAACGAACCCTTTATTCTTTACGTAGCAAAGCATTAATTTTATCTTTCAACAAAAATTAAAAAAAAATTTCATATGCACACATATTTATGGAGTGCCTGTGCACAAGAATGAAGATATGGTCCCTGCTCTCATGGAGCTTTCAATTTCATCAACAAATATAGAATTTGGTAAGATCTCCAATAGTAGAGGAATAACTATTTTAGTAGAGCACACAGTAGGGGTCAAAGAATAGGCAGTTGGTTTTTTTGTGGGAGACCCTTGGCCATTGTCAGTTCCTTTTAGAAAGAAGAATCAAGCTGAGTTAGAGAAAACGATCAGGGACCAAGTCAGCCATTCAAAATGCCAAATGTTACCTTCCTTGAGGAAATTCTGAGAAAATTAGGCCATTTAGAAAAATTTGAAAAGATTTCTTTCAATTATTTTTAAAGGTGTCCAAATTTTGTTGTCGTTTTGAGGAAAATTGCCATTGCTTTTGTAAACGCTAAACGTGTACATCAATGCTCATCATGAAACATTCAAGCCACACACACAGTGCAAATATGAACATGAAGAAAAAGCATCTCATTTTCTACCACTTCATAATGATATTATCATCATTAAGAGTAGGAAAGCATTATCTGGATACTTTCTTTGCATATGCACACACAGATAGAAGGGTAAAAAAGGAGCAGGGAAATAGAGAAATACTGTCATAAAAGTCAAGTTCTGTGGTGCTATTTTTAACAAAATATATTACATTTAACTGTATCTGAATTTCAATAGGAAAGGAAAAAGGCAAAAATAGAAGGGAAAAAAGATGGATTAAAGTGTCAGAAAACACTCGAAGCCATTGGACTTTGGCTTCTTGTGCCATGCTATTGTATAGTAGGCGTACTAGTCTTGGTGATTTAGTAGGTGTTTATTAGCTTTGTTTATGTTATGCTAAGATACATGTTTAAAACACTTCATTTGAGGTGTTATTTTGTTAACCTTCTAGTTTAATGCAATTCACTTATAATAGATACGATAGCTTTCTATCATGAGGACATATTTTCTATGAATACATTGCTAAAAACTAACAAAGATAATGTAGGCTAGGCAGTCCTGTGCATGGCCCTAATGTGCATGAATTCAAGTCACTACATTGTAGTTAAATACCACAAGTGCCCCAATAACACAGTTCAAATTTTCGTTACCATGCTATACAGTCTCTTTACTGTTATTTGCATAAAGTATAAACTTTGATCCTAGCACTTCAGTCCACAAACCACTATGTAAATAACAGATGTGAATCGTGATCCATGACCAATCACTTCCTTGAAAGTCACCTCGCATCTGTTCTTTAGTTCACCCCGCAGACAGCAAAGTGTGCGGTTGCCTCCTCGTCTCCCAGTGAGGCACCTCTGTGCCATTTTACAGAAAAGGTTAATCAAAGGAGGGAACTGACCAACAAAGATGAAAGTGCAGCAGAGAAATGAAAAGTGAAACACCGGAAGCCAAATCTCAACGCAATGTAAATGGAGTGAGAGAAGAAATCGTTGCTCATGGCTGTGCGGACACCGGTACAGCGTGAGCCCCTCTGTTTATGCCGCCAGGCGCCTGGCAAAGGCAGACGTATTGACCTCAGAGGGGGAAGTGGCTGTGAGGAAAAGGATGACGGCGTCCCCAAGGAAGTGACTCCGGGAAAATACTTCACATTAAAGAAACTCTTGGAGATATTTCATGACACTGAATGTGGAGAGGATACAGTGTCGCAAGTGAGTCCAGATTTAGAAAGGAATATGACGATTTTGCCGAGGCATAGAAAAGATGTGTAGTAAGTTATATGGTGAGAAGAAAGCAAGTCCTGTTGGAACTCTTCTTGATGTTTTTTCACAAGGAACTAAAATACTTTAATTCTCAATTTTTTAAATGTATTAAATTTTAGCTTACTGTTAGTTTTTACTATTTTTTTTTTTCATTTCCCAATATATTTATAACTGACCTTAAGAGAATCTTGAATGGTTTCTCAAAAGTGTTTAAAGATCTTGGAATAATCCCAATTTTCCCTATTGATTATTAAGATTACTTTGTGTGGCTTTAGCTTGCATAGGTCATTTTTATGGTCCCACATTGCCATGCAAAATGAGGTCTGCCTGTACTTAATTATATCATGCAGATTAGCCCTGACGTACATTTTGTCCCCATTTTGTATATTTCGACTCCAACTGGATTTTAAACTGCTTAATTACAGAAATAAGGCAAGGCAAATCCCTTACTTCTATACTGCCTACTCCATCTAGCATAGCATTGAATGTTTGCCAAACGCTTAAATGGTACTTCTTGGTTCACTACTTAGCTACTCTTATGTGGAATGATAGGGTTTTTATTAAGTGTCAAGTCATAATAATGAATGTTATTCCTTTCATTAGAATGTAAGCTTTACTCATTTTACTTTCCACTGTAAGGGCAACAAAGTATGACTCACAGATTGTATCCTACTGGCTTCAGGTTGCATTGTTCCTTCAGATGATGATACAAATGGCGGCCTGTGGATTTGCTTTGTGCACAACCTGTACCATCCTACAGGCAGCCCTGATGTCCACTCCCGGCACCTAGATCAATGCCTACCATGCCAAAGGCACATGATAAATATTTATGGAATTAATTTAATTCATAATAATTACTAGGACTGTACACTGCATATTATTTTGTACCAGAAGTTTTACGTACGTTATTTTATTTTATCTTTACAACAATCCCATGACCCCCGTTTTGTAGATGAGAAAAGTTTGGGGGAGATTAAGTGACTCACCGAGCCAGGGCATGCTAGAGCTGGAATTTGAATCCGGGGCTGTCTGACTCTGCCTCGACCACTACACTGATAATAAACGGACATCAGTGACACCAAATGGTGTGCAAATGGATTAGAGAGAAAAAGATGATGCCATTAAAAATCTCTTCAAATTCATTTCCTGTCTATCACAGACCTACTTTGACAAGGGGAGTACTTCTCATCAAATTTATTTTTGCATTACTTTACATTTATAATTTCCCTCATGGTATTCCTTTTTTTAAATACCAATTTTTTTAAAAAGGAGTCACAAAAAAAAAAAAAACATTTCCTGTAATATTAGCTTGAATCAGAAATGGCCCCAAATCGTATTATGATTATTTAAAATAATCTAAATTTACAAACCCCTTCATGAAGCTCTCTTGGTATATAAAAGAATGTGTGTGTGAGTGTGTGAGGATACGTAACACCTCTTGCATTTTAAGACGTTTGTGTTTTAAAAAATCATTTAGTTTTCTGCTTTGGCATTTCCCTACAATAACACTTTATTTGTACTTCTTGGCTAATAAGCTATTGATTGCAGGGGAGAGTATACTGTCGCACTGCACACACTGGAAAGTTCTTACTCTGGTAGCAGCACATCAGACCCCCCACAGCAAACTTTTCATGGGAAAGGTCATGTAGCACATGAGACCGGGAGAGGTCATCATGGCCAGCAGAGGCTGTGATGTCACTGGCAAACCCACTGTTGTTGGAGGGTTGTTACCACTGTCACGTTGGCAAACGTCTCCACACTTGGTTTCCTTCTCCCTGTATATAATAAAATACTCTTTTGATTACTCTCCTCCCCAGTGAATGTGTGTGTGTGTGTGTGTGTGTACACACACACACACACACACACACACACACACACACACATTTGGTGGAGTTAGTTTGAATCCACTGCTTAGCAGAATATAGCTTATAATCTAATGTCTCTTGGTCCCTGTCTCTCTCTGTGTCTCTGCATCTCTTGCTTTCTATCCATGACCCCCACACTTCTATCCATTTTCTCTCCCCAGGATTCTGCTAAAACTGCTTTTTAAAACCAGGCATTTAGGATTTGATATCTGCTCTACATTTAGACTTCTTGCTGTGTGCTATTCACAATGCCCTTTTATGGTAGTTTACTTTTCCTTTCTTCAAATCTTCATACTTTTCTTCCTTTCTCTTTAAACTGGAAGATCTGTTACCTTCAATTGCATTTAAGAAATGCCCAGTTAAGGTGGTACTGTGTGTGGGACCTGAAACAAATAATTCTATCAATGGTGGTCAGTAAAGGAGGCTTCTCTGTTGACATTGTCTCAGATACCTTGTTCTCCCTGGGGCTTTAACTACATTGCCTCTGGGCAGATTCAGCTGCTCAACAAATATTTACTGAGGACTGACTCTGTGCCAGGCCTGTAGATATGGTGGTGAATAGGACAAATACTCTTCTTAGCTTTACTGAGTTTACATTTTAGAGTGGGGGGCATTTTATTTATTTATTTATATTTTTAATTAATTTATTTTTTTGTTTATTTATTTTTGAGAGAGAGAGAAAGAGAGAGAGAGAGAGAGAGAGAGAACAATCAGGGAAGGGGCAGAGAGAGTGAGACACAGAATCTGAAGCTGGCTTCAGGCTCTGAGCTCTTAGCACAGAGCCCAACACAGGGCTCAAACCCATGAACCATGAGATCATGACCTGAGCTGAAATCGGATGCTTAACCGACTGAGCCACCCAGGCACCCCAAGCAGAGGGCATTTTAAAAAACGGTAAATAGGGGCGCCTGGGTGGCTCAGTCGGTTAAGCATCTGACTTGGGCTCTGCTCAAGATCTCGCAGTTGGTGGGTTTGAGCCCACGTGGGGCTCTGTACTGACAGCTCAGAGCCTGGAGCCTGCTTCAAATTCTGTGTCTCCCTCTCTCTCTACCCCTCCCCTGCTCATGCTCTGTCTCTCTTTGTCTCTCAGCAATAAATAAATGTTTTGAAAAAATTTTTTAAATAAAATAAAAAATGGTAAATAAAAGGATACACAATATAAATTTTGATAGGTAAGTGACAGTGTAGGGAAAGAAAAGTTTCTCTCTAACTCTCTTATTTCTGTCGCTAGGACTTGCAAATTAAGCTGAAAGATGAAAGATTAAAGAGGAAGAAAGTAGGGTGGTTGGGTGGCTCAGTCCGTTAAGCGTCCAACTTTGGTTCAGGTCATGATCTTGAGATCCATGGGTTCGAGCCCTGGGTCAGGCTCTGTGCTGACAGCTCAGAGCCTGGAGCCTGCTTTGGATTTTGTCTCTCCCTTTCTCTCTGCCCCACCTCCCTCTCGCACTCTGTCTCTGTCTCTGTCTCTGTCTCTCTCTCTCTCTCTCTCTCTCTCAAGAATAAATAAACTTTAAAAAAAATTCAAAGAGGAGAAAAGTGTATGCATTTTATTTGATGTTAGTATTTTTACACGGCACAAGGGACTTCACAGGAAAGAGGTAAAACCCTTTGAAGAAGTAATTAGATGTGGGGGCTTTTATGCCATTCTAACAAAAGGTGATAAATTGTGAAAAAGTAGTTAGATGAAGGGAGGAGGTTCGGGCCTCTAGTGGTGGTAAATTTTGGGAAAGTGACTAGGAAATGTATGGGGGAAACAAATGGAAGATAAAGGTTATTTTAGTAACATTTGTTTGTGCAGGCTCAACTTGGCATTAACTCCCATCTCCAATGATAAGAATTTTCTATTCTTTTTGGTACAGGGGGCATCTTTCTTATAGGAAATTTACACCCTGCTTTTAGGTAGAAAGGGGAAAGGGCAGAGGGCCCTTCCTGTGTCTGCTCAAATCAGTATGCCAAAACAGCATATTTGGGGTGCCTTTTCTGATCCCCTCACTATGAAGGCAATAAATGGTACTATGATGGGGTGAGGCTATATACTAGTTTAAATAGAGTGGTTAGGGAAGATATTTCTTAGGAAATGCATTTGCTCTGAGAACTAACAGATGATATCTTGGACAGTCAATTCAAGATCCCAAGAAAGCAGTTTGTAGGCAGAGGGAATAGCATTGCTACCCTTCGGCAGCAATGAGCCAGCCTGTCCTGCTAAAGAACAGAAAGAAGGCTAGAGGGGGTGCGGAGAGGTGAGCCAGGGTAAGTGAAGGTGCTGAGCCCAGGGATTAGTCAGGGTCTGGCTCCTCTGGGGCTTCTGTGGGCCCTAGGAAGGAATTTGGATCTTATTCTAAATGTAATGGGGAACTACTGGAGGACTTAAACAGGAGAGTGACATAGCCAGTTTATTTTTAAAAGCTCACTCAGAATATGTGTGGAGAACAGATCTTAGGAGGTGAGATGGTAAATACAGTAAGTCTGGTTGGGAGGTGAATACAGTAGTCCGTGAGAGGTGATGGCAGCTTGGCCTGGATGGTAGCAGAAGTGGGAAAAAGTGAACCGACTTGGAATACAATTTGGAAGGACAACTACCAGGACTTACTGATGAAGTCAAGTAGATAGATATGGGAGAAAGAGGAAAGGAAGGAATAAGAAATGGCTCTTCAGATTTTGGCTTGAGCAGGGGCGCCTGGGTGGCTCAGTCGGTTGAGCGTCCGACTGCGGCTCAGGTCATGATCTCAGGGTTTGTGAGTTCGAGCCCCCGCGTCGGGCTCTGTGCTGCCAGCTCGGAGCCTGGAGCCTGCTTCGGTTTCTGTGTCTCCCTCTCTCTCTGCCCCTAACCCACTCGCATTCTGTCTCTGTCTCTTTCAAAAAATAAATAAACATTAAAAAAAAAAGATTTTGGCTAGAGCACTGTGGTGTGTCCCCTGAGACAGGGAAGGCCAGGGGAGGAGTGGGCTGAATGAATGAGGAATGAATGCTACCGGCACGTGCCCAGTGAGAGATGCCTGTGAGATACCCCAGCAGAGGCGTGCAGGGCTTGGAGTTCAGGGAGGTCCCCATCTCTTGGTGCTAGGTTTGGAGAAGAGTTTAAAGAGCAAATCGTTTAAGGGAAATAACAATACATCTATCTCGAAATTAGAATTATACTTTCATTTGCTAACGTTCGGATCAACTGCCTCAGTTTGGAAAGCAAGTGACTAGTGGCAGCAGGTTGACATGAGGGGACCCTTTTGACACGTGCTGTCAAATCCAGTCACATTTTTCTCAGCAGGATTCTCAAACCGTGTATCTGGGAATGTTGCAAACAATTTCCCAGTGGATTCTGAAGATAGGCTGACTGGATTTCAATCCCAACTCCGCCATTTACTCATTTTATGATTACGACAAGTTATTTAAGTCTCTCATCAGGTTTCTCGTGTGTAAAGTGGAGATAATACCAACCTCACAGGGTGGATTTCAGCAGTAGCCTCTTTTGTCTCACACGGACCTGCTGTGAAGGGAGACGAGAGCGGTGGAGGTTTACTCGTCTGTGGCTCCTGAAGCTGGCCTGGATCTGAGCTGGCTTGGCCAGGAGGTGCTGCTGCAGGTGCTCAATCTGGCACCACAAGAAGGCCTGAAGCCTTCTCATTGCCTCTTCCGCCTTGAGATGTGCTGTGAAGATAGGGAGGCCCTGCTGGCAACTGGAGTGGATGATCATTTAATAAACTAAAAGGAGGGTGTGGAGTTGATCCTTAGCCTAGGGTTATGACATGCCTTGAGAAAGAGACACATATTTGTTGTTCACAGATGCCCCTCATGCAGTGATTCTCAAATTGAAGCGTGCCTCAGAATCCCAGGGAGGGCTTGTTGAAGCACAGATTGCTTGCTGGGCCCGGCTCCCAGAAATTTGGTTCAGTAGGTGTTGGATAAGGCCCAAGACTTTGCATTCTAGCATGTTTCCAGGTGATGCTGATGCTCCAAGGACCACTCTTCGAGGTAACCACTGGCCTCGTGCATCCCCGAGACCTAGGCAGTACGTGTGACTCTGACCTCATACCCTGCACCTGGCACAGACAAGAAGTCATCCGTATCTGCAACAATGTGAATGATGAAGACAACATGCTCAACCTGTGGGGAAAACCCACCTCTAATTACAACTTCTCTCAGCTCCAGAGAGAAGATTAGAATCCTGGCTTTCAACATCAATTGGATCCAAAGCACAGATAAAACAAAGAATATAGAAAAGTAGGAAATTGCCCTAAAAACACCTCCCCTGGAGCTCTGTGCCAGCCCAGGGCCTCGTTTCCTTAGATGGGATTCTGCATCCATCCCTAGATTGAGTCTAATCATAGGAGTCAGCCCAGGCAGGAGGCGGGACCTGGATTACCACAATATCCACGCGCTCTCTAAAACAGTACCTTCTTCATGGAGATGTGTGTGGGATACCTTAGGAATTCCATCCGAAGCTTTCCATCATACTGCAGGCAGTCAGACTTGGCCCAGAGGAAAGAAAAATATTGGCTTTTCTTAGTCCTCTCCACACCCAATACTATTTCATTTCTACTCTATAGACAACTAAGAATAAGGTACTTTTGTTCTTTAATTCAGTCTCAGTTGTGTCCCTTTTCTCCCCTCCCGTTTCCTGAAAGAATCCTTGTGTAAGTTTCTCCTGATCCTGGCTCTTCTTGTCAGAGCTTGTATTGTTCCCTTTGGAGGTTTTGTTGACATTTGAATGGCTCCCTAAATCTCCTGTGTCATTGTGCCACAATACCCACTCTTTCCCTTCTCCCAAACATCTCTACTGCTGCTCTCAATCTCTCTCTCTCTGCTTTCTGGAATTAACTGGCTTTATCAGTCAGGTCAAGCTACATTATGCTGCGATAACAAGTGAACCTGAAATGTTAGTGGTTTAAAACAACAAAAGTTGTTTTCTGATTTATTTTCTCACTCATGTTAATGACTGATCAGCTTCTGTTCCATGGCATCTTTATTTTGGGACTTGGACTGAAGGAGCAATCCCCACCTGTGACACATTGGTCCTTTTATAACAGAGAGAAAAGCAATGGCAGAACCATGCAATGGTTTTTAAAGCTTCTTCTAGGAAGTGTCACATGTCTTTCTACTCATGTTTCCTTAGCCAAAGCAAATCAGAAGCCCAGACCTAGTATTGGTGTGTGGGAAGTGTAGTCTCTTAATGGAATCTCTCCTACAAATCATCCTCCCTTGTTGGGAGGGGCTGCTAGAGAGGAGCTGGACTCCTATTTGTTTTTGCAAACTGATACAAATTAAACTCTAACTCAATGGGCATCTGGGAGCTCCAAGTTAGTAGTGATCTTCTCCACTTTTCTCTTTTCACTTTTGCAGACTTCCTGTTTTCTTTGGCCCCTCTACCCATTTTCTTCCTGTCATTCAAGCCATAATCAGCTTCTTTGGACTCTATAAATGATCTTAAGCCATCTTTGATTGAGAGATTGAGAAAAGGAAAAAAAGAAGTGAAACAAGGAGAAGGAGGACAATAAGTTACTTTATTTAAGGACTTTAAAACAATGTGCTTCCATAGATTTGAACAAAACTATATTCCAGAGGAAATGTTCCTCTGTCCTGTTTGGCACTGATTAATGAATGATATTACCAGCTGTTGGTGGTGGCCGTTTTTAGTCACTGGCCATGTTTGCTGTGACTGTGCACAGATTTGGGGGTACTTTAGGAACACTCTTGCCTCCTTGGTGTCCCAGAAAGTACAAGGGCTGTGAGGCTGTTGGAAGAGCTAATAAGAAGACACATATGGCTATGATGGAAACAAAAGTGGAGAGAGTAAACATTTTAAATGAGGAGAAAAGGATGAGCGTTGCATGTGTGTAAGGGATGAATTGTTTCACAGAAGGAATAGTTCTGAAGGACAAAGAGAATCAGGCAGCAATTGAAGAGCTGGGCTTTTGCAATCAAGAGTAATCAGCAAGAGATGAGGCAAAGTGATTAACAAAATGGAAAGCGTGGCCCACGGAGTTAGAGAATCACAATCAACACAGATGTCCTTTAGCCCGTGTTAATTCAGGAGAAGGCCAGGGGTTTGTTTGCGAACTTAAAGGTTCAAATATGTTTGTGGTAGACCAAGGCCAAGCCAGCCTGCAAAATAAGTGGAAACTCCTACACCCTGCCGCCCAGGTGTAGATAAGGAGAGACTGCCCCAGGCTGGGCACAGCATCCATTTCAAGGTCTGAAATATGGACATTATTCAGCTTGCTGAATAACTACATTTTTGCCTTATATGGTAGCATAAATTGTTTCTTGTTGCTGATGTGGCTGGAGGTATGAAAGATATTGAGCTCGTACTTCTGGGCTCCTCTGACCTCCCAGACATCTCACTCTCTTCAAGCTGCCAAGACCACCAAATTTATGTGTCTCTGTGAAGAATAAAGGAGGCAACAGGCAGCCGTGTCTGCCTTACCTCATGTCTATCCTTTGCACTGCTTACATGCTGCTTTGGACATAAATCAAAGTGCAGCATCTTTGAGCTGAACTCAGAATGTCATTCTTGACCATTCTCTCACCTAGACCAGATTCCATGATCTGACTGTCATGGAGTAGAAGTGCATTCGGGAAAGCTCTTGTTAAAAGCCACAAGTGGTCCATTAGTTCAAGGCCTAACCCCATCTGCACTGTCAAATGAGTGCTAAATCCAGATGCTATATCTGCTGAGGTCAAGGGATTACCACCTCAAGAGATTTTCAGTGATCTATTTTGGTGGAGGAAATGCCCAACAGTACTTATATGTCATTAGAGAGGGGACAAGTGCATCTGACTTAAAAGTTTTGAGAAACATCTAACTCCCATTAGATAGAAATGTGTTCATTATTATAAGCTTAATCTCCTCTTAGTCACATTAGACAGTGGTAATGGGGTGCAAATCCCACCTGCTTGGCCTTCTCTTTTCCTCCGAAAGTCTCTCCTCAGTCACCTTTATAAATCCAAGGGCTCCTTACAATACAGCATGAACAGCACTGCCCTACCTTAGCCACTGTTAGCATGCTGTACTCCAAACTGGGACGCTTTTGAGCATGAAAGCATGAAAGGGAGCACTACTGGTAATTATGCCAGACAACAGACATAACCTGGGGCCACCCTGGGAAAACTGAAATTCTAGTCACCCTATACATATCCCAATCTCAGTGCTTGCCTGCCGAGGCCCCTCCGAAGGGATCCTGTTCTGTCCATAGCCCCCACTAGAGAGGCAGTCCCTGGCTCTTCAGGCTGATCCCATGCCACTAGCCTGAAATCCAGTTGAGTATGTGACCCCAGAGTGATAAATAGTCCTAGGTTAGTGACTCCAGGAGACCTTGATGAGGCCTGGCTGGACATGACAAACCTAGTCAAGCAGATTCTTTCATGAATTGGAAATACTGACCAAAAGAAGCCAGGGGGTAATGATTCTATTTCTTCTGTCACCGCACTATTAACGTGTTGAATACACACTGTCATTGTCGGTAGTAACATCTGTTCATTACACTACAATTCTCAACTACTAGGGAGTGGGGAGGGGAAACGGTAATATAAAAATCTCCAGCAATGTCTGCTAAAACCACAAATGTACACACCCCTGACCAAGTAATTCCAAGTCTAGAAACTTATCAGACTGGTATGCTTGTACACTTGCAAAATGATATATTCATTGCAGTAATATTTTACTAGCAAAAGCCTGGCCCCCTAAAACCACTAAATGTTGATTGAGAACTTATTAATAAGTTACATATCCACATATAAGCGTATATAAATAGTATGCTACAATTTGTATAAAAGGTACGCAGAGGAAATGTGTGTGTGTGTGTGTGTGTGTGTGTGTGTTTGCTTGTATATGCATAAAATAATAAGGATACTAAAGATTGCCTCCAGGGAGAGAAATTGGATGGCTGGGGAGTGAATTAGAGCATTTTCATTGTACACTCTTTTATACTTGTTGAATTTTGAACCATGTGGGTTTATGACCTATTTTGAAAATTAGTAAATAAAATTAAAGATCTGGGATGTATGACAAGCTCTTAGGTAGGGGCTTAGAAATATTATCTCTCTCTTTGGCCACAGGGCCACCCACGATCCCTTTGGGCACAGTGGACTCAGGAACATTGGGATTTGGAGACTGGAAGTTTTGGGAATGGGTGGGAAAGTCCCAGCTATTCAGCAAACATGTGCTATGCAGTATGGGAATTACAGACATTAATGAAATAATTTACAGTTGCACAAAATGTGAATATACTTAACACTACTGAACTGTACACTTAAAAATGGTTAAGATGGCAAATTTTATGTGACGTGTTTTTTTGCCACAATTTAAAAAACAAGGAAATCATAAATAAGAACAAAACAAAACAAAAAATTACAGTCTACTTAGAGCCTGAATATAATTCAGTGTTTTACCCATAGATGATGCTCAACAAATGTTTAATAAATGGAATAGAATTGGCAGAAGAGAGAATGAAACTAACAAATTAAAACAAAATGGAGTGAGGGGCTCCTGGCTGGCTTAGTCAGTAGAACACGTGACTCTTGATCTCTGGGTTGCAAGCCCAAGTCCCATGTTGGGTGTAGAGATTACTTAAAGAAATAAAATCTTAAAACAAAACAAAACAAAACAAAATGCAGTGAAATAACTGTTATGATAAAGGGATAAGCTAAGTGCTGAAAGAGAGTGGAAGAAGGGCCCATTAATTCTGATAGAGAGGATCAGGGTTATATGCATTGTGATGCAAAGGAACAAAAATGAAGGCTTTTGGATCTTATAGTCCTAGGGTCCAATTCTGGCTTGACTCTTTTTCTGGATAATTGACTTAATTCTTCATTGCCTCCTTGTGTAAAGGATTGATAATATCCACCTTTCAGGGCTACTGCTCCTTATAAATGATGCAACTCAAATAAGTCACCTAACAAGATGCTGGGCATTTGGTATATGCTTTACAAATGCTGGTTCTTTTTTTTTTTTTTTTAATGTTTTTATTTATCTTTGAGACAGAGAGAGACAGAGCATGAGCAGGGAAGGGGCAGAGAGAGAGGGAGACACAGAATCGGAAGCAGGCTCCAGGCTCTGAGACATCAGCACAGAGCCCGATGCGGGGCTCGAACTCACAGACTGTGAGATCATGACCTGAGCCAAAGTCGGACACTTAACCGACTGAGCCACCCAGGCCCCCCTATGCTGGTTCTCCAGTGAGATACAGTGAGAGCCTTGAAGATGAACAGAAATTTGATAGTCTGGAAAAAGTCTGAAAAAAAAGGTATTTCAACTCAAAGGACAATTACAATTGGGCGAGTCAAGCAAGAGAAGCCTTGGGATTTTCATGAACACCATTCAGGGGACTTAAGGAACTCCTGAATGTGGCTATAGGCTGGTGCAAAGACCTAAGTCTCTTTCCTTTTTCTTTTTGTATCTCTTCATCTTCTACTTTGGACTTCTTATCGATTTGTTTTTAATCCCTCTTCTTTCCTTCCTCTTCCTGTTTTTTCCTCTTTTTCTTTTATTTTCTTTCTTCTTTTTTTAATGTCAGAAGATAGATTATATTCTGAAAACCATCATTTTTCCAGGTAGTCTTAGGAATATTACATAACTTTTCTAAAACGGCATAGTTACATAGGAGTTAAGGCCTGGAAGGAGCATGATTTCAAATTTAAATCAGGAAGAACCAAGTTATTTGCCCCACTGAGACATTATTAACAAAGGAAAAATGATAACGTCTACTGTGTACTGAGTGCCTATTAGGTGCTTCCCATGCAGTACTGTGGTTTTTCACAACTGTAAGGCCCATTTTACAGATGAGAAAAATCAAATCCTAGATTTAGTGGAACTGGGATTTGAGTGCAAGTCTCAGTTCAAAGAGACTTTCCCATCTCTAACCTTGTAATAATGCTTATTTATGATCTTCAGTTCTAGAAGCAGTAGTCATGTTTGATAGGGAAGAGTAAGTAGATAGATCATCTATATAAACAAGAAACATGACAATAGTATTCCTATCTCTTTATTGTTTCTGAGGGTGGAATTTTATTTAATAGATGGCAGTTATTAATAGTTTATTGAAGTACATGAAAGACACAGAAAATGCCTTTCCACAGATTCTGAATGATTAATACTGAATTGATGAATCCCTCTCCCCAAATTTTTCTGTTTTTCTTTTAATGCCTGTGGTCATATGACTGATCTCTTTCTGTTATTCTTTTGCTTAATCCTACTTACACAGTGAACAGAATTATCACCATGCAGAAAAACATGGGAATCTGTTCTCCACACACAGGAAAAAAATGTATCGTTTCGAGAATTTAACAACTATTCATTTGTTCTCTTAGTGACTTAGAGCAATTATCAAGAAGCCTGTCTGCTTTTAGGCTGGTGGCCTGCTTTAAATGCCAGTATGTATTCTTTAATCTTTCAAGTATGATTTGTAAGGCCCAACAGTGTTTTAACTGAACTGTGAATGTGTCTGAATACAACTATAATTGGAACAACTTCTTGGGGGAGTTTCTTTGCTTATAAGAGAAATGGTTACAATTTCCTAACTGTATAGAGTACGATTGCCTAATTTCTGTTTTAATTTTCATGAAATGCTTCTCTCTGGCCTATGGTGTTCTAACTTTACCGTTGATGTCTACACACATATGCAAACACATAGACATACAGACACACAGACACACACAACCTGCTTCTTCACACATTTCTAAGATAATCCCCCCCACCACCCTAGAAGATACAATTTAAATTTTTTTTCTCATTTTATTTATTTTTGAAAGACAGAGAGAGACAGAGTGTGAGCAGGAGAGGGGCAGAGAGAGAGGGAGACACAGAGTCAGAAGCAGGCTCCAGGCTCCAAGCTGTCAGCACAGAGCCCAACGCAGGGCTTGAACCCACGAACTGGGAGATCATGACCTAAGCCAAAGTCTGACGTTTAACTGACTGAGCCACCCAGGCGCCCCGGGAAGATATGATTTAAATGTTGAAAGAGGAGGAAATTCACAGGCTCTTTGCTAGAATTACAGAATATTTGTTGTGGAAATGACTTTAGAGAATATTTATCCAAAGCTTTCACTTTACAGATAAGGAAAATGAGACCCAGGGAGGCAAAGTCACATACCCAAGGTCACACAGCTGGATGGTCAGAGACACAGGGCTGAAATCCATTTTTTTCAGGTTGAGATAGTGTTGACCGATCAGAGGGAGCAAACCTTAAAATAACTTATGGAAAAGGTGCCACATTGACACAATGTTCCCTTGTTCCTGGCTACCTTCTGCTCCCTCCTCAGTTTCTTTATCAGAACTTTTGGTTGAAAAGCCTAGACTCTTCTATGCCTTTCACCTGCCTTCAGCCTCTCTATCATCCTCCCTACCCTGACCCCACTTCTCACATTTGCTGCTGCTTCTTCTTAGTGGAAAAGCATTTTATAATCCTGCTCAGAATCCACAGGTCATTGAGAGAGGTATCACCTAGGGCCGAAGATTAATGGCAAAAATGTAGACAGCAATGGAAGAGAGGTTTTTATTTTTTAATTATACTAAGTAAGTAATGTTGGTTGGGAGAGCGGAGAGCTTAGTTGGTGAAGTGGTTCTTAGCCTTTAAATAATAAGCACCTAGGCCACTATCAGCCACCCAACCATACAAACATCTTTGTACAAAGTCAAGCTTAAAACCTGTCGTTAACATGAGAACTATTATCTAGAGTCTGTATCTTTAAGTCTGTAAAACAACTGACATTTTTATCTTTCTTTACAATTTACAAAGCTCTTGCACATGCATTTTCCTCTGTGGGCCTCAAACAACTATGTAAGCTCATTAAGGCAATCTGTGTTGTTATTTAGAGGAAAAAACAGAGGTTCAAAGTTAGAGAGACTTACTCAGGGTGGACTCAAATCTGGGTCTTCCAATTCTATAAATCCCCAGCTCTTTTCATCTTACCACTTTGTCTCCTAAGAAGCCCAACAGCAAACACAGTTTTAGAATTTGGGAAAACTGGACCAAATCTGTTTAGAAGGTATGATGGTTAATTTTACGTGCCATCTGCAACAGGTCCAGCCTGCTGTGCAAGCTTCTCAGTGCTTGGGCATATGATCCCAGAAGGCTATATTGAAATTATTTTAAGATGCTACTTCCTCAGTGCTGTAGCAGGTGGGGTCAGGATGTGAGGTACAGACATGCACACCGGATAGAATTTGGCTGGTTTGGGATGATTCAGATATGATAGTACACACTTGCTTATCTGCTCTTTTATTTTTACAAAATGCTTCTCTCTTGCATACACACACACACAGATTTTATTGATGAGAAAGCTGATATCTATGGGAAAGTGGGCTTCCTAATATAAAACCCCATTATGGGACTTATCTCCCCACTCATAAGACCTGAAGAGGCCTTTTTCGGCCTTGTTCCTCTCTGGGCCCAGAAGAGCAAAGAACAAATGTTCCCTTTAGGCACCTCTGTCCTAAGAGAAGAGAAGGGGCTGGGCTACTCATGCACCGTTACTCTTTCCAAACTCAGATGTCACTTAATCTCCCCTTGGGCAGAGTAAATAAGGCAGGGAGAGAAGCCAGGATTATTGCGTTAATGGAGCTCCCTTCACAGGGAAGGAGACGTCAGCAGTGGGAAGACAAGCTCCACCCTACTGTAAATTAGTGAAGATTACGTGACTTAATGTAGGTGAAACACTTAGGGCCTGGTCTAGAGTCAGTACTTGATTAATGGAAGCTCTTTTAATTAGAAACCCACAGACTCATTTCTGGTGCTAGCTCCTCCATTAACTAAGTGATTCAGGGCAGGAGACCACATCTGTCTTGTTCACTGCTGGATTCCCAGAACAGATGTGGGTGCCTTGAGTGGCACCTGTAAAGATGATGATGATAATGACAGTAATAATGTTTTTAATATGAGAATATGCTTTCTCATCTATAAAATGAGGAATTTGATCTTGACATTTAAATTTCTTCCTTATTCTAATGATCCAATTCTATAACAAAGAATCTCGGCACATCTGATATACCTCTGAGGTTTTTTTTTTTTTAAACGACAACAAAAGGATTTGCTGCCAGCATTCTCATTTAGTTTTTTGCATTTTGAATTCCAATATTCACAAAAGGCAGTTTGCTAAGAATAGCAACATATGCATAATTCTCTAATAATGTTAGGGCTAATTAATTTTTCTCCATCCCCCAAAATACCCTGATCAATTTTAATAATAGTGCCAGCATTTTCTTGCATTCCTTGTAATTTTCTAAAAACTTCATTTTGGGTTGATGAAAAGCTGATCTCCATTAGTCAAGTGTCTATAGCTAGCTATGCTACTATCAGTTCTTCTCAATTTAAATGTTTAGGATTTTATGGAACAAATCCAATGTTGCCAAGTATTCCGATCACTGTCTTAGAAAATCTCTCCCTTGTTCCCTGAGCCAAAACCAAAATACCATTCTTCAGCTGTTACATTATAGAGAGAGGAGGGGTACCTGGTCGGCTCAGTCTTCTCAGGGTTCATGAGACTGAGCCCAGGGTGGGCTCTGTGCTGATAAGAGGAAGCCTGCTTGGGATTCTCTGTCACCTGCCCCCTCTTTGCTTCTCCACCTCTTACACATCCTCTCTCCTTCTTTCTCTCTTCCTCGCAAAATAAATAAATAAACTTAAAAAAAGAGAGAAAGATGAGAAAATAGGCTCAGGTAATAATATGACCAGGGCATAAAAATAGTAAATGGCTGAGCTTAGTTCTGAGCATTTTTTAAAGTGCCTTTGTGTTTTATTAGTATCTTATTAAGCAATTGGTACTTACGACCATGTGCTTCACCATCCGCTGTGCAGCTAAAAAGCTAATGTGCTCAGGAAGAGGGCATGCACAGAATAGAATTTAGCACTTTTCATTAAAAAGTCTAAAATTTATTTACATTTGAACAGATCAGCTAACACAGGCACATATCATAAATCTAGTGAACAGCCTCAAAAGGCACAGTGGAAAATATCAGAGTAGATGAATGAATTCAGCAACTCTAAAAACAAAGTCTCTTCAAGATTCAGATCTTTATGCACTGCTATTCCAGTTTGGAGGCTTAAAGACTATCTATCTACTTTGTATCTGACTTATTTTCCTGTCAGACAGGAATTGGAATTTGAACTTTGCTCTCTAAAAGCCAAAGGCCAACTAATTTAGAAGGAGACTCTCAAAATCAATGATGGTTTCTTTTAGTTTCATTAGCTTTGTCTAAAGTGATTAAAGGATTTGATTCCCAGGTAACTATGATCTTTATTGCCATTTTTACAAATCATATTAATTTCTGTACTTAGTTCTGATCACTTGCGGCATTCCTGAGGCAAGTCTGGATTCATGCAGCATTCCGATCCTGAGGGCCTTTTCAAGTTTCCAACAGAACCCTGTGTTGGTGAGTGATGATACCTTTATTGTAGTAGCCCCAAGGTGTGGAAGTTGTTTCCTGTGGTCTAGACTCAGCTCAACCCCTGCACTTGTTGAAACATCTGCAAATACTTTTTTTCATTTCAGAGGCATCTGACCACAGCTAGCCTCCCATCTGGATTGCTTCCTTTTTCCTGATTGCTCAAGTAAAGCATCAATGATCTGGGAAGGCACTGAGCAAGAGAGAAACTGGGAGAGTCTAGGGATTCGAATGGAGTGCTTGGAGGTCAGTTCTTAGGGGTTTTCTCTCATACTCGTTCATTAATTGATTCATTCAATCATCATCAATTGCAGGGTACTAGCAATGTAAATATCAACAAGTGGCAGTATCTGTTCTCAAACAGAAAACAATCTACATGCAACATTTATTATTGCAAGAGTGGGAATTACATTAATCGGTTTATAGCAATAAACTACATTTACCAGGTATGCTCTGCGTGTAAAGCTCCACAATTGCTTTAATTCTCATCTTTGGTGGGTATAGGATTCATGGCATGTTTTACTTAATCTATTTGTTTCCCCAACTTGAAAACTGAAAAGCAATATTCTTGATTTCAATAAAATTCAAAGCAATATTCTCCAAAGGTTTTTGAAACAATAATCATTAATCAATTTAAGAAATACCCTAGGAATCTTTACTTGCTAAGTAAAATGATAAATTGTGCAGTATAAAGTAATCATATTCCTTCATATGTTACATTTGCTTTAGGGCTGTGTGTTAAGCCACAAATCTAACTGCTTAACTACTGTCAGAAAGAGAATATATTGTAAAAAGGTGTTAATGCAGTTGGTTCATTTTCATGTTCTCATATAATACTAATTCCAAGTTTTAAAATATATTTTTATTATGCCCACATTTGCACATTTTAATAAGTTACATTTAAACTTTTATCATCATCAAATCATATAAAGAACTAATTTACTCCGTCCTGGGAGTTGTTGAGCAACGATTATACCTTCAGAGCACCAAGAGATTTAAGGTGTACACAGGGCGTGGCCCATCCACCCAGGATTTCAAAACGACATGGTTCTTCAGGTCCTGTTGGGGCTCATCTATTTGCCCGTCTCCCCTGCAGGAGTTTGGACTAATCAGGTCACTACATCCTGACACTGCAGTCTCTACCACTCATTGTTTGCAACATGACGTAATGTCAACAGACCACAGAGAAGTTAGCAACGGCAAAAGGAAAACACTTTAATACCCAAAGCCATCCCTAGGGTTCAGCAGGACATCTATCCTATATCAAATCATCTGATATCAAATCCCACAAATGAGCTCTGCCAAAAGGTTGAGCCGTGTGGTCCGACTGTATCATGTTCTTCAGTTGCAATGCAATACTGAAGCAACCTGTTGTGAGTTGACAGTTCTTCCAGTTTACTAAAACTGAAAAGGCAGTTTTGTTGCTCTACCATTGCTTCCTTTTTGCTGCAGAACATTTCACACAGCATCATGCCTCAGCTAGTTTTCATTTATCTGATTATTATTTAAATATCTTAGAAGCTGATAGGGGTTGTTGGTTCACTTCTTCAGCCTTGGCTTCTCCCCATCCCCCAATGTTCCCTGTCTTGCAGCTCAGAGCAGTGCTATTCAACATAACATGAAAATACATGTCAAGGGGCAGATGGGAACTAGCTGCCTGAGAACTCTGAAGAACCAAGAGAGCCACTGTGGCCCTACAGTGCTATGATCAAATTAGAAAAAGAGGGGTGCCTGGGTGGCTCAGTCGGTTAAGCATCTGACTCTTGATTCTGGCTCAGGTCACAATCTCCTGGTTGTGAGATTGAGCCGCACATTGGGCTCCGCGCTGGGCATAGAGCTGCTTAAGATTCTCTCTCTCTCTCTCTCTCTCTCTCTCTCTCTGCCCCTCCCCCACCCTCTCTTTCTAAAAAAAAAAAAGAAACAAAACAAAAGCTAGAAAAGGATACTCCTTTGTCGGGTGGATACAATACACGTCTTAGCAGGTAAAGGTAGGGGCTGGAATTCAATGCCTACCCACCTCCTCTGCAAGTCACCATCATATAGTCAACAAACTGCACAAGTGTGTGGTGCCTTGGCAAAAAGGGCATGGGTAAGCCTTCAAATGATGGCAGAGGGTATTAAGAAAGATGAGGGAACTTTGATATGCAGGATGATGGAAAATAGCAGTATTGTTTTGTATGGTTTTGACTTTTCCTTTCCCTCTCTAGAGATCTCTTGTAAAAGCTGAGACCAGGAACAGGTTTTACATTGACACAAAGATATGTGTCATGTGTTACTATTTCTAAGGTGATCTGCATTTACCTAGAGATCGAAAACACTGAAATATTAGGTAATCCTTCAGTTTTGTCTGTTTACTGCTCTATCCCTAACCCCTAGCACCATGTCTGACATGCAGTAGGTCCCTTAATATGTTGAGTAAATCTCTAATCCAAGACAGTCATTGAGCAATAGGAAATTAAACCAAGAAGATCTCTCATCTTCAAGATTCCACAGATCAAATTATGAAGAGTCATCAAAAATTAGTTTTCTCCTAGGCACTTCACAGGCCAGAAGTCTCAGGTTTCGTATAAAAAACCATCACCACAAATACAACTCAATGCGTATTTAAAACTTTCCTTGCACATACTTGTTAACTGACAGGGAAACATCTATAAGCCAACTAGTTCATGTAAGGATGAAGCCTCCCACACTGTAGCTCAGTACTTGATGAACTAAGCACAAAGCAAAATTGGTGGCATAGTTGTATTCAAACATTATTTTATACTCTTGTAATTTTACATATGGGTTGTCATAACAGCAGTGTATTATTTATAATACCTGAATGTATCACCTTCCTCCAAAGATCTCAAAGCACCTTTTGTGAGTAAGGAACACTCCTCCCCACACCTCTGGTGAGGTACCTATGCTGTGAGCATTATTTCCATCATAGGAGGATCACGGATGAGTCATGAAGCAGAGGTAGGGCTGCCATTACTCATGACACTTTAATTCACAGCTCTATCAGAGTACTGCCTATATGTTCATTCACTCACTCATTTCTTCCTTCCTTGAAAATATTCATTTAATGCAGCTTCCTAAGCACTTAGGGTCAAGTCCCTACCTCCTTACTGAACTCACACTGTATAAACATTACAATCTTTAAAAAAAAAATCTCATAACGGATGTTTAAATTCAGAGCCGAGATTTTTCTACACATTGTGATTAATCCTAATCGTTTCATAGTGACATACCTACCATTGACTCACTAAGGAAATGACTGAAATACAAAAAAATTTAAAGATCTACTTCTCCACGTTATGGATGTCAATCACGTATCTATAACACAGGACTTAAAAAAAAAGTTTGCCTTGTACAGCTAAATACTTGCGTTTTCTGTGTCTAATTAGAAGTTTCCATCTCGGACTATGGTTGAGTTGGTACAAGATGTTCAAAACCATGAAAAGATGAATGTAATGGCTTCCTCGTGTCATGGTCTGAATTTTTTTTTTTCAGTTCATTTATCCTTTTAAGTAATGTTTGTGCCCTCTCTAACCGAATTTGCAATTATTCCTCTTGCCAAACCATGCCTACAGACTTGACTCTATAAATTAAATTTTACGCACGCATTTGCAAGCCATGTGCACTGTTAAACGAAGTAATATAAACAAATTAAAGGCACATTTTAATGACGCTTGAGTTCCGTCTTGTAGTGGTTTTTAGACAGTTACCTACTGGGCACTTGTAAGACACCGATTCACAGAGGTTATTTTCAGTGTGCCAACAGGGCTGTTCGGAGTCCAGCACCCCAGACTGCGCAAGTTGCATTTCGCACGGTTTTCTTCTCGGTCTCCCCACCCCCTTGCCGCCTCCGGGAATAGTTCTGACGCTTCCCGCGCGACCGCCTGGAAGGGGCTGATTCACCCCCAGCTCCCTCTGCCGGAGCCGACGCGAGGGGCGGTCGCAGCCACGGCCACCAGGGCAGAGCCGCGTCTGGGCCAGGCAGCGGCTGCGTGACAGGCTGCACTCGCCAGCCCCGACGCTGTGGTAATGCAAACTGATCTCATCGCCGGTCGTCACGACACGCGCTTCCTCGCTTGCACCAGGCGTAGCGTGAGAGGCCCCGGGGGCAGCCGGCTTGCTCACCCCTGAGTCTTCAGGGAGACGCGCCCCGGTGGCCCCTTCGAGGCCCGCGATGCAGGAAGTCCCTACTACTTCTAGTAACGCCACCATTCTCTTTCCAGAAAATGGTCCCCGGACGTCCACAAATAACCTCCCAAGCGTTGGCCTTCGCCCTTTTAGGCCTCAGCGGGCCCCCTGAGGCACAGCTGCCACCCACTGGAGTTCTGGAGTAGGCGCCAGGTCGCCGGGGTCAGTCGCCCGGCAACGCAGCTCGCCTCCCGCGCGCCCCGGGCGTCAGCGCGCGCCGGGTTCCCGGCAGTCGGGGCGCCGTGGGGGCCCCTTCTCGGGTCTCCCTGCCCTGGGCGGGCCGCCCGACTCCTTTCCGCGCAATACGGGCAGGGCGGGAGCCCCCACCCCTCCCACCCCCATGCCGCTGTGACCCGAGACCCCCCACCACGGAGCCGCCAAGCTTGGAAGGCGCCGAGCAGGCGCCACTCCTGCTAAGGAAACCGAGAGGGGTCCGCGGGGCGAGACCGATTCCTCGCCGGCGTTGCTCTTCTTCCCTCCGCCGCCCGAGGTGTTTGCTTTCCAGCAGCGGAGATGGAAACTTTCTGGCTTTGAGGGCATCACCCTCTCGGGCTAAAGTCGGCGGAGGGCGCGGTGTGCCGAGAGCCAGGCGGAATCAGGGATTCCTTGCCGGATTACTCGGCCGGGTCGGCACGCAAGGAGAGCTCGATGCCCGCCAGGAAGCCTTGAGCGAGCACGGAAGCGCCGAGAGCAGGCGGCGGGGGCGGGGCCGCCGCCGCCGGGGTTGCGTGACCTGCCGGCCGGCGGCCGCACGCACTTCGTGCCGGTGGCTGCCCTCTGCAGCCTGGCCGGTCGCCGCCGCCGCGGGGCGGGAGACGCAGGTGCCGGAGGGCGGCGCCGGGTTTCCACTTTTACAACCCCAGCCGGGAATGGAGTCACGCTATATTTCTGGGGAAGGGAGTGAGTTCACCGGGGAGGACACGCATCTCCTTGTTATCAGAACGTCGGTAACATTCGGTAATAAAACCCGCTCACACAGGATGTTATTAGACAAACTGGGAACCAGAGCTGCTTAAGCAATAAGCAATCACGCCGAGGAAACTTTACAAAGAAAACTTTAAGAGGCAGGGCGCACAGGTGCGGTTTGTGTGACATGCTTACACAGAAAGGAACAAAGCAAGGATGGCGGCTTTGGGAGGCAATTTTGTCCACTCTGCACAAAAATGAAATAACATAGTCGGGATTCTGTGCACGCTGTCATTCCTCCTAAAAGTGTTCTTTCCAGCGTTTTTGTTTTTTTTTTTTTAAATCAGAAGTACCTGATTTCCCTGGCAGACTGGAGAGACCTCTTGTGTACGGCGACTCAAGAGTCCCAAGAGCATTTAAAAATGAAAAGAAAAGGTTACAGACATAATAAGACGCCTTGTCAAGATCATGTAATCAAAAGTGTTTTTTGCTCAGATATCTATTTATTGTTACTTGTATGTTTGTAGATTTCCAGCTAAATCAAGTTTGGAGGGCAAATCAAACCTATTAACACCAAAACATTTTAACACACAAAACCATTCCCATGGACTAAAAGTTTTTCAAATTCAACATTAGCTTATTTGCTATTAATTACACTTTAATTTGGTGGATCTAAGCTCTCATTTATTTCCCTATTACTATTACCCTTAGACCTAAGGTGCCTAGTTACACACACACACACACACACACACACACACACACACATTTATTTTTGTTATACAGGTAACATACTATTATTGAAGAAGGGATTCTGCTGGGTTAGGATACCTACCATAAAGTCCTAGGAAGTATTTTTCAAAATACACATATTTACCTCCCCACTTCTCTCTTAGAGCAAAAGTCACTGTTTAGTTTTAGCATGTTTTCCCAGCTAACTAATTCTTAAGTGTATGTGGGGATGTTTATTTTGTATGCCCAGCACTCATCTGCTACAGAACTGCCCCTCTACTTTTCTAGGCCTATAATTAGAAAGGGAGGTTCATCATGTGTGGCTTTGCCTATATGATCCTCACAACTGGTCAGGAAGCATGTACCTGATACCTCCTAGCTTCAGCAGTTTGATCAAGGGATTGTTGTATAACTTAAGGTGTGCCAGAGTCACTTCCCAGCATTTTTCTAACTGGAGGTCGGGAACAGAAACCTCCTCTTTTCCTCTTGGTGACAAAACCAGACTGTCGGCCATGTGCAGAGACTGTAAGAGAACCATCATTAAGTGGTAGATTTAAAGGGCTGAGACTCCATGACTTTTTATAGTTCAAGAGTTCATATCTGAAGTTCTCAAAGCAGGCTTATTTCCTGCTTTCTTGAAGCTTGGTTATTCAGCTCTTCTGTTGATTCTGTGAAGTGCTCTGGTATCCTAAAATATATATTTATAGACATAAATAACAAAATGTATATTTAGAATGCTATTTGGAATACTTTTTAGGGGGATTTATAATATATTTTTAACTTGCTTGGGACATTAATCACCAAAGAACTATATCATCATTTCTTTTTTTTTTTAATTTTTTTAACGTTTTTATTTATTTTTGAGACAGGGAGAGACAGAGCATGAACAGGGGAGGGTCAGAGAGAGGGAGACACAGAATCTGAAACAGGCTCCAGGCTCTGAGTTGTCAGCACAGAGCCCGACGCGGGGCTCGAACTCACGGACCGCGAGATCGTGACCTGAGCCGAAGTTGGCCACTTAACCGACTGAGCCACCCAGGTGCCCCTATCATCATTTCTAACAGGTGCACAATCTTGATATTTGATATATCTATTTATTTCATGTTTTGGCTTTTCCAGCTTTTAAACATTATTTATAAAGGAGACTGTCATGAACACTAAATATATGTACTAATAAGAAATAAGCCTCCCAAAAGCTTCTAGCAGGCTTCTCTTGGGGCCTGTTTGATCAGAATTGGGTCATAAGCCCATTTCTGATTTAAACCACTGGTTAAGGGGAAGGGGCTAGCAGAATTGACCTATTCTGAGCTGATTCCTGGAGTTGGGCTGATTCACTTGTGCTTGAGGGGAGGGAAAGGGGAGGGTGAAGAGGTTTGGATTGTTGAACAAAAGGAAGAAGGGGGTTCAAATGTCTACTACAATAGTTTTGAATATTTCAGGGTGTTTACAACATAATAAATGTATTACCCTAAAATTTTTGACCCTAAAAGCAATGTTTAAGAATGCTATTGTTCTAAACCCTTGCAAACCAGGGCTACTCTAAGTGTTTTAATCTTTTTCTTCTGTTTTATAGGGTTGGTAATATTATTTGATATATTTTTTATCAATAATTCATAAGAAAATATCTTTAAGATGATTCAAAACTCCTTATTTAATAGAATCAAATCATTCTGTTAATAGAGATATAACAAAATGACAAGAAAGTTGCTATAATTTGATTCATATAAATTCCACTGCTAGCTAAAATTATAGGTACCAAAACATGAATTTCATCTTTACAAAGGTAGAATGAAATCACTTCTGCCAATCACTTATCAAAACACATATGAATTAGACTCTCAGATGCTTCATTAGAATCCTATGGAAATCTCAGAAATGAGCTATAATTTCATTAAACAAGCAAATTCTACAAAAGCTGTTTTTTAAATATATAAGGCAGTTCTCAATTTTCAGTCTTTGAATTCATTAACATTTATTATAGGCTGTGTATTGGATGCTAAGAGTTTAAAGAACTATCAGTGCCATATATTTGAGTATCAAATTCATTACAAGAGTTTTAAGTCAGTGCCATGAGAGCTTTATTCTTTTTGTTTTTAAATATGTTCATGAGAGTAAATGTATCCTTGAGATGTAATGTACAGCATAGTGACTGTATCGTATATTTGAAAAGTTGCTAAGAAGATAGATCCTAAAAGCTATCATCACAAGAAAAAAATTTGTAATTATGTGTGGTGATGAATGTTAACTAGGCTTACTGTAGTGATTATTTCACAATATATATAAATAAATATTGACTCATTATGTTGTATACCTGGAACTAATATAATGTGATATATCAATTATGTCTCAAAAAGAAATATATTCATGTAACAAATATTAAACTATATTTGGCAAACAGTACATTTTTGGCTAAAACTCTTATCAGTAGTGAACGGACCACAAGAGAGTACATTTATAATCATTAAAGGTTTCACTGTAGTGTCTGACTTACTTTTAATATTTGAGAGTTGACATTTATCACTGAAAGGCCTGATGTCTCATTGGGAATTTTGTTCAACAATTACATTCTTAGGGCTAAAAAGAATTCAGTATAGAACTTATTATTGCACAGATCACAACACATTTGAACTCCTAGAGAGAGATGCTAAACAGTGTGACATTTATTTTATTACATACTTAAAGTTTATACTACACATGGGATGGATTCAAAAATATACAGAGCAAAACCCCACAAATAGTATTTTGTGGCCAAAGCCACCTTTAGATTGGTTATTTGGAATTCAAAATATACAAAGTAGGGGAGTCTGGGTGGCTTGGTCGGTTAAGATTCTGCCTCTTGTCATGGCTCAGGTCATGGGCCTGCTTGGGATTCTCTCCCTCTCTCTCTCTTCCCCTCCCCCCACTTGTGCTCTCTCCCTCCCTCTTTCTCTCTCTTTCTCAACATAAATAAAAATAAAACATTAAAAAAAACCCCAAAAAATCCAAAATATACAAAGTAGCTTTACAAAGGAGTCTACAACTTTAAATGTTGATTAGCAGTTAAAAAAACAGTATTATGAAAAAAATCTAATCCACATCTTGGTGGGAATAAAATGTGTTGGGGTGAGTAAAACAAAGCAAATCGTCACTTGTAGCTGACCACTTTTTTGAAAACTGGAAGCTGTAACAGAAAAGTTTGGAAAATGGTAAGTCTAAAACAAAGTTAAGTTTCCAGAATTCAATGCTTTTTGAGTATTTACATATGTTACTAATCTACAGTAGGCTGATGCCTTTTGGTCACTGACTGGCTGGCAGAGTCAACTGACATAATACATGAGGCCCAGGTGCTTCTGCTTATACTTTCAGTCCAAGTACACTTCAGTGCTCATGTGTTGTTGGGCCATGCCCTTGGCCACTTCCATCATTTGGGTAAAAGTAAACAGTAAGTACGATCTGACCGAGTTATGATTTGGAAGCGTTCTCAATAAATGAGATATTGTGTATCCAGTGTTTGGCAAACAGAAAGAGCCCAATAAATGTTAGCTTTTTAAAAATTCTGTAGTTGAATGGGATAGAACTCAGAAATAGCAGTGAAGGTTGCTTCCAACCTGGGAGGCCTGTCTGCAACCATTTTATTCAAACTTTTGAGGGAATAGTGTGGTACTATGTTCTGGTTCACAGGATAAAAATAAAGTTGGGCTAAGTATAATTTTGCCATGCTCCCTTGCTACAGTTCTGAACTCACTTTGAAATTAGCAATTTTGGGTAGACTTCCTGATGTTTTTATCAGACTTGCCAACAAAGTACGCATTTTTCCACATGCCTCTTATGGGGGGAGGCGGAAGGGAAGGGGAAGGGGAAGGGAAATAATATTACTTACCAAAATGAATGGGATGAGTGACAACGCCCTGCTGGTTCAATATCTTAGGCAAACTCATAACAGAAACAAAAGCACAGACACTGTGTTCTCATAAATGTTAATACTACAACACAAAGGTCTGCAGACATTGTGGAAAGCCCTCATTTAGTCACTTTACAGAGGTTCTTCTCCCAAAACTAGGGACTATACTTTTTCTTTCAGGGGTCATTGACCCACAGGGGAAAAAGAATAAAAAAAGGTCACAGAGGAGGTGAAAAGGAACTTAATTTGGTTACCACCAGATTACTTTTAAAAGTCACAGTAAAAAGTGAAACTTAGCTGATTTAAAATTTAATAACAAGGGGCACCTGGGTGGCTCAGTCAGTTGAGCATGATCAGACGCTTGATTTTGGCTCAGGTCATGATCCCAGGGTGGTGGGATTGAGCCCTGTGTTGGGCTCCTCACTGAGCATGGAGCCTGCTTGGGATTCTCTCTCTCTCTCTCTCTCTCTCTCTCTCTCTCTCTCTCCCCCTCTGCCCCTCTCCCATGCTTTCTCTTTCTCTAAAGGAAAAAAAAATTAAATTTAATAACTGAATAACACAAAACTTTATTCAATATGGCCAATGATGGGAACATTTTAAATTCTATATAAGTTCCAGTATGGCCAATAATGGGGCGAGTTAGAGTAGTGGAAAAACAAAAAAGACAAGGAAAGAGCCCAGAGAGAGGGAGGGAGAGAAGGAGAGATTGAGATCATGAACAGCCAAGAATAAACACACAAGAACCCGGGGAGAAGGTTTATAGGATTACTTTTTTAAAAAATCTATTTCATAACACCCTGTCACAACTCTTCATCTGTGCTGTGGTCCTCAGGAATAACACCTTTCACTGCTACTTTTTAACAAAAGCTATTCCTCGCAATCTATCAATGCTCTTTATCCTTGAAATTCTTACTGGGCCTGCAACTGTTCAGTAGAATTTTCTCTGATGAGGAGAATGTTCTATATATGGGCTGTGTGATGCCGTGGCAACATGTGACTACTGAGAACTTCAACTGTGGCTAGTGCAATAAAGGAATGGAATTTTTTATTTTGTTTTAACTAAATTGTACAGTCACATGTGGCTATCTTATTGGGCAGTGCAGGTCTAAGGGACATTTATGGTGTGGACATTTATGGTGGAAGGAAAATCGGTCTCAAGGCCAATGTAGAGATGACTAAGGACAGATGAAATTAACTCAGAATGAATTAACAGCCTTTCTGCAGTATTTTCTCCTATCCTTGAAGTGTTTCCTTTCCTTATATACACTAAATAATAAATATTAATGCTAATAGTCATACTACTAGCCAAACTAGACTAAGAATCATCTTGCTTTAGATGTGCAATTTCTGTTCCAGATAAAGCACTCAGTCGATCGAGATGAACTGCTTTTTTGTGTGTGTGACCTATGTCTAAACTCCCCATTGTTAAGAACAGTCCTATTTTCATTGTCCCTCAAAGAAACATACTGAACGTGAATAGTTGTGAAAGTTCTTTATGCTTCTCATAAGCATGCTGTCCCTGACCACTTCATTGGCTCCCCTCTCCTAATCCTCTCTTCAATCCTCTAGTTATTGTTTATCTTTCTCAGATGAAGAAAAATGCTCTTTGAGCGGTGGAAACTGAAAGTCGTTGGCAGGCAGGCAAAATATCAGCTAGGGTACAGGTACAGGGTACATCTATCTCCAAGACTTTCAGTGCTTTGAGGACAAGGCTTTTAGGAGTGGTCAGTACTTCGTCCTGTCATTTTCATTAACAGCTATCATCAGCAGTTTGACTACTGTTTCAGCACTGCTCTGCATCATTCGATCACCTCTAAATCTATAGGTTTTAATTAATTTTCTTTGTACTTCATTCAATGGTAACAAGTTTCTTTCCCTGCTGGCAAGCCATTGATATTTTTTCGTATCAGAGCTGCAATTTCTTTTCTTTTTTTAATGTTTATTTATTTTGAGAGAGAGCACATGCACAAGCAGGAGAGGGGCAAGGAGAAAGGGGGGGGGGGAGAGAGAGAGAGAGAGAGCGAGAGAATCTCAAGGAGGCTCCACCCTCAGCACAGAGCCCCAGGTGGGGCTTGATCCCATGACGGTGATATCATGACCTGAGCCCAAATGAAGAGTTGGCGCTTTAACCGACTGAGCCACCCAGTCGCCCCAGAGCTGCATTTTTGACTTCATGTATTCAGGAGAGATTGGGGTTATTAATGAGTCACTTGAAAATCATACCAATAGCTGCCCCTACCTGGGTTAGTTACAGAGCATCACCCCATTCTGGTATGCAGTGCTCATCTCTTAGTAGTATGTCAGTAAATACTTGCTTTATGAAGGAAGGAAAGTAAGTCACTTGCAAACGTGACCAGCCTTCTATAAATAAACAACTTGTGAGTAGGCGGTCTGAAGATACCTTCTGAACTAAGCCTTACATCTTGACTACTTTGGGGCTAGAATGAAAATTTTAACGCCTTCTCAATTGCCTTCGCTGCAATGCCCAGCGCTTCCCTTTACACCCATGACCTCTACAGGCTTCTCTTCTTTCCGCTCAAGAACAATGATTGCCCACTGCTGTCTCCGCCACACGGGCTCTAGAGCCTGGGGTCAGAGGTACACGGACTTGGGCCTCCACCGCAGGCAGTGTCTCTCTCTCTAATCTAGTCTTGGGGCTAGGGACATCTCCCTCCTTCCCAGCAGCCTCTACCGCGACTCCAGCCCGCCCTCCTCTGCCTTGCCCTTTGCGACCCTCCCTTCTCTCACACAGCGCTCAGCATAAAAACAAGCCTTTTCCTCTCAACCCCACCGCCAGCTTTCCCGCTTCCGCCCGGCGCGTGTGGCCCAGGGCGGGGCAAGGGAGGCCCCTCCGAGTTGGCGAGGGGCGTGAGCCGTGACGTCACCGCGCCCTGACGTCGGGCAGACGTGTACCACGGTCTCCCGGGAGACCGGGAAAGCCGTTCGCACTCGGAGTCGAGGTCTAGGTGAGAGACAATGAATGACTTCCTTGAGTCCCCCGCCTACCCAGCCCCCCGGGACGCAGTTCCGGAGCGGAGGCGTGCTGGCACCGGGGGAGAGGGCAGGAAAGCTGAGACGAGGCGCCGCGGCGAAGGGCTGGGGCTTCCGAGCGTCCCCTCCGCCCCTCTCTGCGGCCCCGGCACAGCTTCCGCCAGCCCGCCAGTCCTCTACTCCCTCTGAGAGCGCCGCTCGGCCTCACCCCCGCACCCTCCTCCTCCTCTTCCTGCCACAGCAGGTCCCGAGGGAGCGGGGTTAGGAAGGGACGGGTTTCAAAACCCTTCCAAGCAGTTTTGGCTGGCCTTGCAGTTGGTTTCTATTCGGAAAATCCCGCCTCTTCAGGAATGTCTTAGAGCGTGAACTCCGTTTCACCTGACGCTGATCTGCTCATTTGCGGGTGATTCACGCCAGGGGAATAGTTCTTTACGGAAGGGCCTGAAAGCTGGACGTGAGTTAATGGCCCAACGTGACACTGCTGTGAGGGAAGGGAATCGGAAGTGAACAGTCAAGGACGTTTCTGTGTTTTCGACATCTTCTTCACGATCCTGTTAAGAGAGCAGGTCCACAAATACTTACGTGGCTGCTGCCAGTTTCACCGCACTTCTCGCTGAAGGGCAGTCTACATGTATGTAATGTGAAAGGATAAAAGAAACTAGTTTGATAAAACATACAAAATAATGTAAGAGTAAAGTAAAAAAATTAAAAATTTTTCCACCTACGTGTTGCCGTGGGTGAAAGACTTTTTTCTTTCCTTTTCTTGAGAAATTCCGTAAATTTGTGAATGCCTCTATTCCTTTAATACGTATGCAAATCTTTTTAAAGACCCAGAATGTTTTTCTTGAGGACGTGGGAACCATCTCTTTAAAATGTAAACATCAAGGAAGACGGTGTCCCTATTTCCTTATCACCTTTGGTACTTTCTCCCTCGACTCCTTCCTTTAGAAACCACGGATTCTATCACAGGGATTTGTATTCCTTAGAACAATCGCAATTAACCAGTGCAGATAGCTACTTCAATCACTAGGTGAATTGGAAACGAACTATGAAAGTGTGTAGCCCACTGTGTTGAGGACGAGTTACCTTTTCTCTTGAGAACATATATGTAATGGATTGTATCTACATGGCTGTATATAAAAAAAAGTGAGCTTTCTGTCTTTGTAGTCTCGTTAGCAGATTGGCTCTGATGTGCATCACAGTCTAGTTAAATGCTTACTCAATAATAAAATTGTTTTCTTTCTGCATTGTAGAGAGATTTTCTGGGTTGGCAGTATTTTCTTCAATCAGAACCTGCCAAATTTTCCTACTTGCTATATAAGAAGGACCCAAAGTTGGAATACCTTTACAGATAAAGAAGGTACTAAACAAATATGTTCCACTGGTCCTTTGTTTATGCTGTCACTAGATCCATGCTCTCAAATAATTTTATGGGTGGAATTTAAAAAGGAGATTTAGTTGGCAATTTTAGGAAAAATTGTACTCCCAGTAGAGTTTAATTAAGATAATGCCATCTTATTTACTGATGGTAAGTCCATTGTAAAATGGCAGAAGAGAGAATAATGAGCCTTCTGTGAATAACGAGCTCTTGCCATATCACAGTCTGCCAAACGTCAGATTATTATGTACTTGACTGTGTGGGCCTATGTTAGCTATGGCAGTTAACTTTACGCCCATAGTTAACTCTAGTTAACTTTACCAAACATACATATTATGTTTATATGGGAAGACAGCTCATTAGTTATTTGTTCTAAACAGCAGCTCATTAAAACAAGAGGCTTTGTGCTAACACAAGGGGATGGGGAATTTCCTTTCCACCAATGGTTGCACGACTTAAAAAAAAAAAACAAAAAACTGCCGCTCCAGGAACTTTTGTTAACTACAATTTCCCTGACACCTCGCTGTGCCTGAGTTGCTGTCTCTGATAGAGTACTGTGCCTCTTTAGTCTATCTTTGTGTCAAAATCCTGCTCTGATCAAAAGCAAACAGCTTCAGGAAGCCTTCCCTAATTCGCCACTCCCACCAGAAAGATAAGACATCTTTCTTTGCTGAACTCCTTGGTTGTTCCTAGTCTACCACTCCCAGCCCTCAGACTTTCTTCATTGCTGTGAATTGTGCCTGTATCCTCTCTGCTGCCTCCTTTCTGCCCCTCAAGTCCTTAGATGAATATATAAGCATCTCTCATGAAACTGGACTGTGTATTCTTTCTCCATATTTGGGAAAGATAAAAAAACAAACAAACAAACAAACAAACAAAACCAGGGGCACCTGGGTGGCTCAGTTGGTTTCTGACTCTTGATTTCAGCTCAGGTCATGATCTCCTGGTTCTTGAGTTCGAGCCCCGCATTAGGCTCCACACTGACCGTGCGAAGCCTACTTGGGATTTTCTCTCCCTCCCTCTCTCTCTGCCCCTTCCCCGTTCTCATACTCTCTCTCTCTCTCTCTCTCTCTCTCTCTCTCAAAATAAATAAATAAACTTAAAAAAAAAAGAACCAAAAGTGTTCCTTCCATTCATCTTGTGTGGTTTTATGAAAGTAGTAATAGGATTTTATGTCGAATTGTTATATTAGAAATGAAAATTTATTTAGGTAAAATATCTGCATAAAATTATATAAATGTTCATCTTGAGTAAAATTAGCACGTCTCATAGTTTCATGACTTTTCAGTGTCTGCATATCATATTTAATCTGATAACTCTAAATATTTTTTGTACTTCATCCTTTAAACCAGCATTCATGTCAAAATTGTTTTTCTTATCTGCTGAACTAAAATACTATATTTAGATATTTTTCTTTTCTTTTCTTTTTTTTTTTTTTACCATTTTATTTATTTTTGAGACACGGAGAGACAGAGCACGAACAGGGGAGGGTCAGAGAGAGGGAGACACAGAATCCGAAACAGGCTCCAGGCTCTGAGCGGTCAGCACAGAGCCCGACGCGGGGCTCGAACTCATGGACTGCGAGATCATGCCCTGAGCCGAAGTCGGCCGCTTAACTGACTGGGCCACCCAGGCGCCCCTAGATATTTTTCTATTAGCTTTTTGGAAAAAACCCTTTAAAAAAAGAAAACAAATAAATGAGTCTGTTTAAAATTTTAAGTGACATTTAGGGGTGCCTGGGAGGCTCAGTCGGTTAAGTGTCCAACTTCAGCTCAGGTCATGATCTCACGGTTGGTGAGTTCAAACCCGGCGTCAGGCTCTGGGCTGACAACTTGGAGCCTGCTTTGGATTCTGTGTCTCCTTTCTCTGCCCCTCCTACACTCACACTCTGTCTCTCTCAAAAATAAATGAACATTAACAACAATTAAAAAAAAATTAACATTTATTCTGTATTTGCAAAACAAGTAATTAGTAATAAACCACCAGAGAAATTACAATTAGACTATAAAGTTCTAAAGGAAGAAAATATTTCTGACTTAGTCATCTGTTATCTTTCCTGTTCTATTGGCGTAATAGCTAATTGAAAAGGTCCAGTTGTACCTTTTAATACTGAGTTGATGAAATAACTGTTAAAAGTTATCACCATTTATCTCTCATTACTCCAAGAATTTATAGCTTTTAATTTGAATTTTATTCATAATTTCAATTCTGACCATTGCCATCAATGTTTTTAGATTATTTTACTTCAGAACTCCCTCTGCATATTTTGAGAAATTATGGATCGTCACATCCCCATGCACGCGTTACCTGAAGAAATCCAAAAGGTATGGTATTATATTGTGTTATTAAAGCATAACATTGAGAGCATTTTAAGGTAGATAGTAATATCTCCCCCTCTCTCTGCCCCTCCCCTGCTCATGCTCTCTCTCTCTCTCTGTCTCAAAAATAAATGAAAAACACTTAAAAAATTTATATATATAAAAAAAGGTAGATAGTAATAAAACCTGGGGGAGTGATTTCAGAGGTTTTGTATTTATTTTGGCCAGGGGATCTGCAATTAATTCATAGAGTGTAAGGGGAACAATCATAATGGCCAGATTGTAGAATTCAATTCAGTGCAAAGAATGTTTGACCTGTGAAGGAAGACATCTATAATTTCAGCACAGTATTTGACCAGCTGTTTGTGGAGCTCTTGTGAAAAGAGGGCCTCAGGAATGTCCAAATACTATAGTTAGATATATATTTTTTTGGCAGCTTTTCAGAAAAAAAAAAAAACTTGCTTGAAAAATGGAAATAAACGGGTCTGTTTAAAATTTTAAGCGATCCCCCTATTTGCAAAAACAAATAATTAGTAGCAAATAATTAGTAGTAAAACACTATAGCAGCTACAGTTAGTTTGTAACATTTTGTGATATGCTAAATTTTTGTGTCTCTCTCCATATAAGGGTCTGTTTCAATTTCACCTCAATTCTTCCCACTTATCATGTACCAGGCACTGTTTTAAACCCTTTCATATATATCAACTCATTGAATCTGGTTAAGAATTTTTCAGTTTCTATCCTGCTCTCCTCCCTGTGAGTTCATACCTGTCCTCAGGCAGAAGCATTTATCCTGTATTTAGTTTGGCAATGCATACATTGTTAACAGTATAATGTTTAAAACGTCTCTTTGAAACTGATTGACAGATTGTGAATTAAAACCTCAAACGTTAACTATCATTAATCATTGAGGGTTTTCAGTAAATCTACAGTCAACTCTTAATTAACCACCAATCCGTTACTTTTTAATTAAAAATTGTAGTCATCCCTCAGATATGCTTTTATCCTTTGTGCATGTTGCTTTGGGTTGCCTGTTAGCATTAATCATGCCACTGATTTAAGTTAATGCTTAATGTTACTGCATGTCCTTCAGATTTATGTAAAATGCAACCTAGCAGGCACTGGAAAGGAAAAGCCCAGAAAAAGACCTTTTAAACCATTGCATTTAATTTGCTTCGCCTTTTAAATTGGACATAAGAGATAGTAAGCACAGAGAGAGCTTAACTATGCTATGCTTATCTGAGAAATGGTGCTTATATGTGTTTGAAGACATGGAATATCCTTCCTCTCTCCCTCAACTGAGTTCCTTGCAAATACTAAGCTGGTATGGTAGAGATTAAAAGACACAAAACAAAACAGTCTGGAAGAAACAATATCCATACTGCAGATCCCAAGGAAGAGGATATATAATGACATGAAAAAATAACTCTAAAAAACAGGGGCGCCTGGGTGGCTCAGTCGGTTGAGCGTCTGACTTCGGCTCAGGTTATGATCTCACGGTCTGTGAGTTTGAGCCCCGCATTGGGCTCTGTGCTGACAGTTCAGAGCCTGGAGCCTGTTTCAGATTCTGTGTCTCCCTCTCTCACTACCCCTCCCCTGCTCACATTCTGTCTGTCTCTCAAAAATAAACATTAAAATTTTTTAAAAAATAACTGTAAAAAACAGTATATGATTTAAATATCATATAAGGTAGTATCTTCTTTGATATGGACAGGTGGGGGAGGATGGTCAAGGGAGGAGCTTTATGTGGGTGACAGAATTGGGATTGGCCCTTGAAAGCTGAGTATTTCTATATACAGACGGGGAATAGGGCATCCTAGGCCAACGTAACAGAAACTTACTGGTGAAAAAAAGCTGGCCAAGTTAGGTATGTATTTATTTTGACAAGATTTTTATGAGAATTGTAAAATGCCTTTTTCTCATGTTTAAGGTGCTATATAAGTAAATCGTTTAAAAATGATAAAAACCAAACCTTTCACGAATCTACAGTTCTATTCTCAAGGCAGGAATGGCAGACAGTTGTCCATACTGTGCAGAGGAGGGACATCAGGAAAGACTCAGCTGCCTAAGTCCCTGGACAATTATGCTGATTGTAGCCCTGGTCCTGCTGAATGTTTAGAATGTAAAATGCAGCTCTGCACTTTTTCAGACTCAAGTTAGATACATTTATACCACAAATATTTATCAAGTGCATATTATGTGCTAGGCACTGTTTTGGGCTTGATTATAAAGCAACAAAAATGTGTACATGTAGCCACAGCCTATTAAAGCACAGTCCAAGAATAAGTCAGTTATTTCTTTTTCACAACTTCTTACCTATGTTTGATTCATCTAGATTGTCCATTATGTAACTTGTTAAATTGCTTACTGATCAGGCAGTATATCTATTTAGTCAACTTGCATACATCATTTCATACAGAATCATGTTAAATAGGTATATAGCTTATAATGCTAATAGGAATACCTCAGATTAGAACCACTGCATTATTAAGATGAAGAAAACAAATCATTTTTCCCACATGACTTTGAAATTGTGCTCATTTCTCTATTGGATGAACAAATGACTGAGGTGTGTAGGTCAGTAGGTGGTGACAGGTCTTTCAAAGGCTTTTTTTTTTTTTTTTTAATTGTTCTTCTGTTAACTTTTTATATTAGTTCTTATGTGGCTCTTCTTTCTAGAAAAGCTTCTGCTGTGTTTCTTTCTTTACTTTTTTCTTTTTCTTTTCTGTGTCTAGGCAAGGAAAGTTAGTGTAGAAGAGAAGGTGAGCCTTTCTTGTTTATTTCTTTCTATACTTTTGCTGTATGATCTGGAAATAGATGGTCAATTAATCACATGAAAGATACATGGTAAGGAATGTGAAGGTGTATTACACTCTATTATTAATAGCAAAACAGGTAGTAATAGAGTTGCAAGAAAAAGTAAAGGTGGTGGGGAAAGTAGGGAGAAGAATGCTGATGACATTCAGTTATATTGAAAGAATCCATTGCCTGATTAGAAGCCTAATGTTAAATTACTTCCCCCTGGTCTCATTTCTTAGGAAATCTTAGAGAAGAAAGAATAAAGTAATCTTTTGACTCTCATTCTTAAATCTTTTTGCTTTTTGTCACAGTTTCTGACCAAGCATCAGACATGCCTCAGACTTCCATATCCCTAAGTGGCAGAAAATATAAAACAGGCTTGTGTACTGGAGAGCAGGACCACACTTGCCAGCTTTGTCTGCTGCTAGACTCTACAGTTCACTTCTGTGTGTACTTAGACTATATCTCTGAATCTACTCTCTCTAGACTGAACTAACTCTTACTTGTCTCTGACCTCCAATATCCAACAGCTTTGCTAGAATTGTCATCCAACATTCTGGAAGCAGAATGAACTTGTTCTAAGTTTAGGACTTTATTGCCATGATTTAAAACTTGAACAGTACTTATAGATCAGCAAAGTAATAATTCTATATTTATTCCCCTCCTGAATGTCAACTGATATTATAGACATACGGAGTTCTCTTTTTAGAAACAAAGCAACGAACAACTTTCCTTTTGCTGTTTTCACCAGGGGACATATGCAGAAGTCAAAACAACTCCAACAAACTGTGGAAAAACTAGTTACTTTGCAAAAAGTAAAACTGATCTCTTGTTTTTTTTTTTTTTTAAATGGTGACAAAATGAACACTTGTAATAGGATTTTTAGCTTCAGGAGATATTTATTACCACAGAACACAAAGTAAAATAAAGAGACCAGAGTTGTTTATTTTACAAAACACAAGTGGTGGTGCAGGCTGGAGTGCACACTGTTCTTTCTGGGATAACAATCCCTTTCCCTAGCAGTAACAGCTCATTTCGTCCTGTTTCAGTAAAGTAATTTTAGTACTTTGGAACTTTGAAATTTATTCAGAATAACAGTTTTATATTTCCAAGCACAGATTGTCATTGCCAGAAAAAATAAACGTAATTTTCCAGGTCATTTTGGGCCACTGTGGCTAGGGTCAGATTTTGTGTTGAGTTAAAGGAAAAACAAAGAGAATATGGTCATAGAAATGTTAGCACTAGCATCCTGGAAAAGTAGTGATATTTATGTGTGGGCGTGGGTATGTGTGTTGTGTTGTGAAGCAATTTTAGTCTTAAAGTCTAATGACAAAAGGAATAGGAAGCTATGTGATTTTTGGAGAAACTATTCTGTTAATATTGTGACCTAAAATCTTGAAAAATCTGCAGTTGTCAATTTGTAGTCCAAAATCCTTTTCTTTTTTTTTTTTTTTTTTTTTTTTTTTTTGAGTCTAAAATACTTCTGTTGGCAGGCCACAGAGGGTCATGGAGTCTACTAAGGTGAGGTTTCCCAGTGGAAAAATAGGTATTGAAGGAAATACACTTTAGAAGCATATTTATATAAACATAAGTGTGTCATATATAATTTATGTCTGAAGCCAACATTTCTTAACATTGTTCAATAAAATTTCTTTATGGATTAATCTCTGTATTTTAGTCCCAGATTGATTTATTTTTATTTTTATTGTTTTACAAGTAAACTTCTTATTTCGAGATTATTGTCGATTCACATGAAGTTGCAAGAAATCATACTAAGAGATGCCAGCTTCTTCTTCCCCATCTTCCCCGTCTTCCCCCATGGCCTCCAGTGGTAACATCTGGCAAAACCATACTACACTCTCACAACCAGGATATTGACATTGATACAGTCAGGATGTAGAACAGTTCTATCACAACAAGAATTGCGCATGTTTCCCTTTTATAGTCGCATTTACCTCAGCCTACCTCTTCACATACCTCCATTACCTCACCTCCCATCCCCAATTCATGACCCTTGGGAACCATCGATCTCCAGTAATTATATCATTTCAAGATGTTATCTAAATTGAATAATGCAATATATAACCCTTTGGGATTAGATTTTTCACTCAGTGTAATTCTCTGGAGCTTTATTCAGGTTGTTGCATGTATCAGTAGTTTATTTCTTTCTGTTGCTGAGAGGTATTCCACAATCTAAAGGTACTGCACAGTTTGTTTAACCTATTGAGGGACATCTGGTTTTTTTCCAGTTTTTGCCTATTATGTATAAAGCTGCTGTAAGTGTTCATGTGTATGTTTTTATGCGAACATATGTTTTCATTTTCCTGGAATAAATGCCCAAGAGTGCAATTGCTAGGTTGTACAGTAGTTGCATTGCATGTTTAGTTTTTTAAGACACTGTCAAACTTTTCCAGTTTGGGCTGTCCCATTTTACATTCTCGCCAGCGATGCATGAGTGAGCCAGCTTCTCTGCATCTTTACCAGAATTTGATGTTGTCATTAGTGTTTATGTTAGCTTTTCTGATAGGTATATGGTGATAACTCATTTTGGTGTTAACTTGCATTTTCCTAATGGCTAACAATGAGTATCTTTTCATGTGCTTATTTGGAATCTGTATCCTCTTAGGTGAAATGTTTCTTCATGTCTTTCGACCATGTGTTTTCTTTTTTTTAGTTAAAAATTTTTTTTTAGTGTTTATTTTATTTTTTGAGAGAGAGTGAGAGAGAGAGAGCGCAGTTGTTTGCGAAAGTGTGTGTGGCACCAGCAGCGGAGGGGCAGAGAGAGAGAAAGACAGAGGATCCGAAGAGGGCTGCTCTGACAGCAGAGCCTGATGGGGGCTCAAGCTAATGAACCGTTGAGATCATGACCTGAGCCCAAGTCAGACGCTTAACTGACTGAGCCACCCAGCGCCCCTTGACCATGTGTTTTCTAATTGGATTTCCTTAAATTGTTGAGTTTTGAGAGTTCTTTGTGTAATCTAGATAATAGTCCTTTGTCAGATATGTGGTTTGTAAATATTTTTTTCCCAATCTGTAGCTTGTATTTTTCTCCTCTTCACAGGGTCCTTTTCAGAGCACAAGTTTCACATTTTGATGAAATCCAACTTATCAATTTTTCCATTTATGGATCATGCTTTTGGTATCAAGTATAAGAACTCTTTGCCTAGAAAATCCTGAAGATAATCTCCTAGGTTTTTTTTCCTTCTAAAATCATATTTTTATGTTTTACGTTTAAGTCCATAATCATTTTGAGTTAATTTTATATAGGGTATGAGGTTTAGTTTAAGGTCCTTCCTTCCATCCCTCCTTCCCTTCTTCCTTTTAACCTATGGGTATCCAATTGTTCCAGCACCATTTATTGAAAAGACAATCTTTCCTTCACTGAATTGCTTTTGCATCATTGCAGAAAATCAATTTGGCATATTTATGCAGATCTTTTTCTGGGTCCATTGTTCTATTCCATTGATCTCTGTGTCTTACCACACAGTCTTATTACTATAACAATACGGTATGTATTGAAATCAGATAAAATGATTCTTTCCACTTTATTTTTTTTAAGATTGTTCTGGTTCTTCTAGTTTCTTTGCCTTTCCATATAAATTTGAGAATCCTGTCTATATCTTAAGAAAAAATCTTGCTGAAATTTTGATAAGAATTACATTAAGCCTATAAATTTGGGGATAATTGCTATCTTTAATATTTTGAGTCTTCAGTATGTCTCTCTGTTTATTTAGATCTTCTTTGATTTTTTCATCAGCATTTTATAGTTTTTAGCATACAACTACTGTACATGTTTTGTTAGATTTAAACCTAAGCATTTCATTTTTTTGAGCAATCATTATTGGTGTTGTATTTTTAATTTCACTGTCCATGTGTTCACTGGCAGTGTATACAAATACAATTGGTTTTTTAATGTTTATCTTCAATCATTGACCTTGCTGAACTTATTTGTTCTAGGAGTTTTATTGTAGATTCGTCAGGATTTTCTATGTAGGCAACCATGTCGGCTCAAATTAGGGACAGTTTCCTTCCTTCCTTCATTCCATCCTCCTTCCCTCCTTTTCTTTTCTTTTCTTTCTTTTTCTTTTCTTTTTTTTTCTTTTTCTTTTTCTTTTTCTTTTTCTTTTTCTTTTTCTTTTTCTTTTTCTTTTCTTTCTTGGCATTTACTTCTTGCCTTCTTGCTCTGGCTAGAACTTGCAGCATTATGATGAATATGAGCAGAGAGAATAAATATATATCCTTGCCTTGTTCCTGATATTAGGTGAAAAAAACACTCACTTTTTCACTATTGTTCCTATGTTGCTATAGGGGTTTTTGTAGCTGTTCTATACAAAATTGATCTTTAAATTGGTTGTATAGCAAATTGACTTATTGATAAGGAAGGGTCCTGATGGCCTTATGAAATGGTCAGGTGGCCTGTATAACTGGTGATTCAAAAGGTCCACTGTTCTGTCTTAAAATGTTTCTCCCAAACCAAATGAAATTCACTGGCTAGACCCTCTTTACATCTTTTTAAGTGGAGAACCTCTTAGAAGGGGTCTCATTTTATACTGTGTTATGGAATAGTTTATCTGTTTCTTTCCTCCTTTATAGAATAGTTTATCTGTTTCTTTCCTCCTTATCCAAGTACAACAAGCATGGGATGGGTGGGAGAAGAAAGGAGGAACAGTTTTAGAGCAGAGAATAGTTCAGTTGGGCTGCAGGAGGTTACTGGAGTGCCTTTTCTAGTTCAAGCACTGACAGGAGCTTTGAAAAGGATTCGAAGCCTAATTTAAGCTTTTAAAAAATTTTCATCACTTCTATATTAAATACAGTAAAACCTTGGTTTGCAAGCATAAGTCATTTCAGAAACATGCTTGTAATCCAAAGCACTTGTATATCAAAGCAAATTTCCCAATAAAAAATAATGGAAACTCAGATGATTCATTCTGCAACCCCAAAATATTCATATAAAAATGATTACAGTATGGTAATATAATGCAAAATAATAAATAAAATACCAAATATAAAGAAAAATAAATTAACCTGTACTTACCTTTGAAAACCTTCATGGCTGGTGTGAGGGAGACAAGAGAGAGGAGGGTTATTGTGTAGGACAACTTCCAGTATCACTAAGGGAATCACTGCTATCTATTGACTCAATGGAATCTTTTTCTTTTTGTGCAGTTTTAACAAGGAACCTATCCAATGACACTTGCTCTTGCTTCCTTTCGAGGATTTCGCAGAAATGTGACATTGCATTGTCATTGAACAATTTCATTGCTTGCACTGCTATAGCCTTATTTGAGTGGTGCTTTTCTACAAAATTTTACACTATTTCCCAGATTTTACACATCTCCCTAATCTCATTTGAAGTGAGGGATTCCTCTGCCTTTTTCTTCTCTGTAGACGAGATGCTTACAAAATGTTGTAATAAATGTTCTTCTCTGTAGACATACACTGCTTACAAAATGTTGTAATTTTGACCATTTGCATACCTTGTTCATACTTCTCGATGATTTCCTTCTTAACTTCCACTGCAATTGACTCCTTCTTACCACCTTTCTTTTCAACCTTTCTCTACGTGGGGTGCCATTGTATACGCTGGCACAGATGTTGACTACAGTATGGCATTAATAAACTCTTGTCATATACTGTGTTTAATGTAACTGGTAATAAGGCCACAGAGGAAAGGGTCTCCATCTGCAGACAGCCTGACCTAGAATGAAGCAAAGCCTTCCTAAGCTTATTCTTGTGTAGAAAAGCAAAAGACTGTCCATAGGTGCTTTGAAGTAACAAAAAATACCCTGATGCCAGTTGTGGGCACCTTCCAACGTTTTGAAAAAAATCACTGGTTTGTGCCAAACAGTGTGACCTGAGACTGAGCATCTGAGCATGGGAGATGATCACCTGCAATCCTGCAGTGACAGAGAGAGAGAACCATTGGCTCAGTTGTGATTATATGATGTTCGGTGTCACGTACTACTCATATTGTAAGACATCACTCGTTTATCAAGTTAAAATTTATTAGAAATGTTTGCCTGTTTGCAGAACATGTTACTCACAATCTAAGGTGTTACTGTAACTATAATTTTAAAAGTACAAATACCACATTTGAGAAGTTTATAATTTTTAAAATTTTATTAAAAAATGTTTATTTGGGAGAGAAAAAGAGAGTGCAAGTCGGGGAGGGACAGAGAGAGAGAGGGAGAGAGAGAATCCCAAGCAGGCTTTGCACTGACAGTGCAGAAATGGGGCTTGATCTCACAAACCATGAGCCATGACCTGAACCAAAATCAAGAGTCAGATACTTAACTGACTGGTCTACCCAGACACCCCTGTAATTTATTTTTAAATGACTCTACATTTGTTTAATATACTGCATTTGTTGATGCCTCCTCCAAAGCATGTCTTGTAGAAAGCAAAAATATCCTGCTCATGATATAGGTCTTTTGTCAAGAACGACAGCATGTCATTATTTTACTTAGAAAATGATGACATAATGCCAAGTTATAAGAGTGAAGCACAAATTATATTTCACAAAAAACAGATAACTTTTACTTACTTCATGTGGGAATCTAATTATAGTATTTCATAATTTTTCAAGCTTCACAGAAATATCCTAAGTAATTAGCCCATACAAACACTAAGAATTTGAAAGTGTTATTGCATTTTTTTTCTGTTGTATTTTTGCTTATGGAAAATTGTTTACAAGTTAATAATACTGAAAACTTTTGTTCAATATACTTATCTAACATAGATCATTCAGTAATTTAGATCGTACTAGGTGAATTCTGGAGACTCTTCTTATGGACTTATTCTTTTGTAATTTGATTGTCTTGTTTTCTAGCTCATGATATCATTTTTTGGGTATTCTTTGCTGAACTTCTAGAATACCTATTCTATAAAATGTATTACTTTATGTATTTCTGCTCTACCTGCCCCTGCCTTGATTGCTGTTTAGAATATTAGAATAACATTCTAATAGCTTTTGTAGCTGTGAAGTTTATACTGTTTCTGTTTTGTACATCAGGCTGCAGATGAGCTCCACCTAGCAAGAGTTTTCTTTAGAATGAAGATAAAGCATTTTGCCAGAATCTGGGCAAGAACTGTGATTAATAGGCATAAGCTTAGGAATGAAAGTGCCTTCAAGTAAGCAATATAATTTTCAAATTGATGAGAAGGAACCAAAACTCACAAGAGCAAAGGGATTATAAGAAAATACCCATCTGTTCTGAATTAGTTCAGGTCTCTTGACCTAGATAAGTTATATTCCCAGGGACTGATAGTACCTTTGAATGGGATTGTGGAGCTACTCTTGGTGATCTTTGAGAACACATAGAGAGTAAGAGGATAACATACAAATGCCATTCCAGGTATAAAATGGCCATAAATTATAACCAGTGAACTCAATTTCAGTTCCAGACAATATACTAGAACGTATTTATTAAAAGATGGTTTGTGAGGATATACTAGAGAAAACAGTAACCCTTGAGCCAATTTTATGTTTATTAAGAGAATCAGCATGTGGATGCTGTATACAGTTACTAGGTCCAAGACCTATAGTAGCTATAGAATGTATAGAATTTATGAAGACATTTGACTGAGTTTGCCATAATATTCCTGAAGACAATATGGGTAAATATAGGCTGATTATAAAAATAATTGGATAGATTAATAATCAATTGAAAAGTTGTACCTTCAACTCTTCAAATGTGCTGAGTAATAGATCAGTATCAACCAAGTAGATATGACATGCTATGGAGTTCTTTCCTCAGTTTTGTCATATTCAACATTTTAAATCAATGAATTAGATGGAGAAAACAGCTTATAAGGATCAATTTTCAAAGAGACACAAAGCTTAGAATTTCCTGCACACCAAGTCAATACATAAAGGGAGTCTAACACATACATATCTTTAAGATACATGTGTGTCAGAGGCACCTGGGTGGCTCATTTGGTCAAGTTTCCGACTTCAGCTCAGGTCATGATCTTGTGGTTCGTAGGTTCGAGCCCCACTTTGACCTCTGCTGACAGCTCACAGCCTGGAGCCTGCTTTGGATTCTGTATCTCCCTCTTTCTCTGCCCCATCCCCACTCTCTCTCTCTCAAAATAAAAATAAAACT